>NW_018744828.1:277500-739595 GCF_001683475.1 Chenopodium quinoa
AAGCTCACCCTAAATGGGGTTCTTTATGTTCCTAATTTGAGTTGTAATTTGCTTTCTGTGTCCCAAATTACAGATGAGCTTAATTGTACTGTCCAATTTAACTCTAATATGTGTGTTGTACAGGATCAAACGAAGGAGTTGATTGGAACGGGAGCTAGGAGAGACGGACTATATTATTTTAGCAATTCAGATTCGGTGAATCATGTTGATGTGGGTGAAACTACGTCGACCTTGGAGTTGTGGCATCGTCGAATGGGTCATCCTTCTGAAAAAGTGGTTAAGTTACTTCCTCATGTCAGTGGAAATAAACATAATCTTGCTAAAGGGTGTGAGGTATGTGTGCGTGCTAAACATCCTAGAGATAAATTTCCTTTAAGTGATGGTAGAGCTTCTAGGATTTTTGAGAAAATACATTGTGATTTGTGGGGTCCGTATCGACATGTCTCATCGTGCGGAGCTCGTTATTTTTTTACTGTCGTTGATGATTATTCCCGAGCTGTTTGGATTTACTTGTTGGTTGATAAAACTGAGGTGTTTCGAATGTTTTTAGCATTTGTTGCAATGGTTGATAGGCAATTTTCTCAAAATATTGTTGTGCAAAGTGATAATGGTACGGAATTTAATTGCTTGCATGATTATTTTAGTGCTACCGGTATTGTTTTCCAAACCTCTTGTGTGGGGACTCCACAACAAAATGGGAGGGTTGAGAGAAAACACAAACACATTCTTGAAGTTGGGAGAGCTTTGAGGTTTCAAGCCAATTTGCCTATTTATTTTTGGGGGGAGTGTGTCCTTGCCGCTGCTCATCTAATTAATCGTACACCCACTCCCTTGTTACAAAATAAAACTCCATTTGAAATTTTGTTCAACAAACCACCTTTGTTTGATGCTCTCCGTACTTTTGGATGTCTTTGTTTTGCTCATAATCAGAAAACAAATTGGGACAAGTTTGCCAGTCGGAGTAGGAAATGTATCTTTCTGGGATATCCCTTTGGGAAGAAAGGATGGAGATTGTATGATCTTGATTCAAAAGTTTTTTTTGTGTCATGAGACGTGAAGTTTGTTGAAGGGGTGCTTCCGTTTAGTTCCCCGGAAGATGTAAATATAACTTCTCCAATTTCTGATAATAATGATGACATACATGAGGATTTTTTGGGATATGACAGTGAGTTTGAATTGGGTGTTAATGGAGGTATGTATGTCGAGCAACAGGCAGCTCAGACCTTCGAACAGTCTGCCCCCAACACAGTGCCCACTGCCACACCGCAGCCTTCACACGCGGGTGCACCTGCGGCTGAGCATACTGCTCCAGCTTCCCCCGCAGCAATTCCTACGGGTGCAGGGTATACTCCACAGCCATTGAACCCAGCTGCTTCCTCAAGCGCTGGAATTCCAGCGACAGCTGGGTCTCGTATTCAGCCCGACAACAGCAACACAGAGGCCGAGCAGCAACTTGATACCTCCAAGCAGCCTCAACCGGAGGTGTTAGGTAAAGGTCATCGTGTGAAAATTCCATCAGTCAAGTTGCGTGATTATGTGACACATTCTGTTTTTGCTAATAGTCCGTCTTCTTCTTCTCCGTCATCTAATACTCCTTCAGGTACGCCTTATCCTTTGGCCCACTATATAAATTGTGACATGTTTTATGTAAATTATCGCAAATTTCTTGCAGCTGTTGTTTTGGGAAAGGATCTAAAATCTTTTAGAGAAGCCATGAAATCTGAAGGTTGGCGACGTTCTATGAAAGAAGAAATAAGGGCTTTGGAGGATAATGGGACTTGGACATTAGAGCATCTTTCTCCCGGTAAGATAGCTCTAGGTTGTCAATGGGTGTACAAGACAAATTTTTTGTCTAATGGTGATGTTGAGCGTCTAAAGTCTCGATTGGTTGTTTTTGGTAATCATCAACGAGAAGGCATTGATTATGGTGAGACCTTTGCTCCGGTTGCAAAAATGACTACTATTCGTGCTTTCCTTGCTATAGCGGTTTCAAAAAACTGGGAAATTCAGCAAATGGATGTTCATAATGCTTTCCTACATGGTGATCTAGAAGAGGAAGTGTACATGAAATTACCCCCAGGTTTTGAGAGTTCGGATTCAAGTTTGGTGTGTCGTTTGAGAAAGTCTTTGTATGGGTTGAAACAAGCTCCGAGATGTTGGTTTGCAAAACTCACTACGGCTCTAAAAGGGTACGGTTTTATTCAGTCTTACTCTGATTATTCTCTTTTCACATACTCTAAAGGCAATGTTCAGATTAATGTCTTAGTTTATGTTTGATATTATTATTTCTGGGAATGATTCCGCTGCATTAAATGTGTTCAAAGCTTATCTTGGTGATTGTTTCAAGATGAAGGATCTTGGTCCTTTAAAATATTTTTTGGGCATTGAAGTTGCTCATAGTAAATCAGGTTTGTTTTTGTGTCAACGAAAATACACCTTGGATATTGTTTCTGAAGCAGGACTATTAGGTGCGAAACCAAGTGGTTTTCCGATTGAGCAGAGCCACAAGCTAAGTCTTGCTAGTGGTGAGTTACTTGAGAATCCCGAGTCTTATCGTAGACTGGTAGGGCGATTGATTTATCTCTCGGTGACTAGACCGGATTTGGCATATTCGGTTCATATTCTTTCACAGTTTATGCACGAGCCACGGGTTGAGCATTGGGAAGCAGCTCTCAGGGTGGTTCGTTATTTAAAAGGTACCCCAGGACAGGGTATTTTGTTGAGTGCAGATAGTGACTTGACTTTGCAGGGCTGGTGTGATTCAGATTGGGCGGCGTGTCCTCTTACTCGTCGTTCGTTGACAGGTTGGCTTGTGTTCCTTGGTAAATCACCTATTTCTTGGAAGACCAAGAAACAACCCACAGTTGCCACATCCTCTTCTGAGGCTAAGTATCGTTGCATGTCTTCAACCACACATGAGTTGAAATGGTTGAAGGCCTTGCTTTTGAGTTTGGGTGTTGAACACCCTAAGGCGATCAAGTTGTTTTGTGATAATCAATCTGCTTTATATATAGCTCGAAATCCAGTTTTTCATGAACGTACGAAGCATATTGAGATTGATTGTCACATTGTTCATGATGCCATTACAGAGGGCTTAATTGATCCTTCTTATGTTTCCACTAAGGAACAACTTGCAGACATTTTCACTAAAGCGCTTGGGAAGTCTCAGTTTGATCATCTTCTTTCCAAGTTGGGCATTTACAATCCCCATGCTCCAACTTGAGGGGGGGTATTGGGAATATTATATTTTAGGAAATTATATGATAATATTTAGTTGCTATATTTTGTGCCTACAATATAATCTTTTGAGATCTTTGTGATATTTCCTAATTTTATCACATTAGGGAAACCTTGTAATATATATTGGCTATGGCCGTATCAATGGGAGGCAAGTGATTGAGTTTATTCAATTTATCATATTCTCTCTATAATTTAGCAGTTACATATATTACGAAATCGAGGTAATCATTAGTCTAAAGTATACGAAGTTTTGTAATTTTGACTTTTGGAGTAATACTTTTTATTACAGAATATGACATATGGATTGGCTGAAGTTAATAATTATTTGCAAAATCGTGTTGAAGAGTCCAGAACATTGGAAATGTTGGCTACTACTGCTGCTCAAAACTCCACCATTACGGATAATTATAAGGTAAAAGATACATATATGCAATAATTATTATTCATATATGTCTACCTTGTTCATAAACAATTCATCAAATTGTCGAAATATCTTACATAAAATAATGTGGATGGATGAGTATAATGTTGGATATTTATTTTATTTCTTTTTATTATTTATTTCTTTTTATTTATTTATTTTTTGAATAGTTGGATATTTATTTTTGTATATGTATTTTGTATAATAATGAAGAATAATGAATCTGTACAATAATAATGTACAATATTGTGGTATGAATATTTGTATGACTATTTGGATTATGTATTTGGATAATTGTACCTTTTCATTAATAATTCTAATGTGAATAGCTATGTTATTTCATTTACTTTTCATTAGTTATAAAGAATAGTTGTTTATTTCATTACTTGCACCTTTTCATCTAAATTTCTTTTTCTATAAATAGTTGTTGGTTGTTTTGATTCATGGGTACTCAATATTTCTCCTAAAAATACATGCATATAGTATCGGTTACTCTTATCTAGTTTGTTCGCTGTTTTTTTATAATTACAATACCATTTCATAAGAAGCGAAACCCGTTCTATCTTGGAAGACAATTATATTGCTCAATAATAACCTTGGGTATCAAAGAGGGAGTAAAATTGTCTTAAAGATACAACGTGATTTACTTTGTTGGGCTCGGGTCTTAATAATTTATATTTTTGAATCATCTATAAAGGTATGTGTTGTTTTGGGGTTTTCTGATGTCCTGTGGGAGAGTTACAATTCCGAGACTGGAACCGGACGCCTGTACCTGCAAAACAAACGGATGCTCCGGATGATTGGAGATCCGCCTCCGACGGTCAAGTTAGTACTTGATTAAGGAGTAATTAATGCGGAAATTAAAGTGATTGGGTCTCTCTAGGTGAGAGTGTTTAATGTGTGTAATCTGCGTCGTCTCTCTTAATGAGGATTAAGGGAGGTATTTATAACCTCGAGAAACGTGCCAATCTAGGTTTAGGTTAACCTTGGGCTGATTGGGCTTCCCTCGGAAGTTGGGCCTAGGTGGCCGGCTTCTCCATTAGGCATGGAGTATGCCACGTGTCATGACATAATAAGTCCAGGGTGAACGAATAAGCGTGTGCCACGTGGCAAGCCCTGAGAGGTCCAACTGGGGGACACTTGGCAGGACCTGATTGGCCCACGTGGCGCATTCCGATTGGTGGGAGCAAAATCCCCTAATCATTTTCCCCTCACAGGTGGCACGTGACTGGTCACGTGTTACCTGTGACAGGTGTCGCCCTGTAACAGGCGACGGCCTGCTACAGGTGTCACTCGGCGAGAGGCTGAGAGATTCTCCCGCCAAAATTTTGAATTCTGGAAGTGACCCTTCGCCTTCTCACTTCGCCTATATAAAGGCGTGTTGACTTCGGTCATTTTCACACTTGAAAACTTTGTGAGAGAACATTCGGACCCCTGAACTTGCTCTGACATTTTGGACCCTTTCTGCCTACCGCCTGCTCTGACAAGCCGACTGCAAAGGATTTTCAGAACTTCATCAATCGTCACTCGTTCAGGTAACCGTCGGTTCTCTTACTCTAATTTTCTCTTTACTTTATTCTTTTTTGAAATGGCACCACGGAAGCACACGACACGACCTAGGTTAGTGATCAGCCGGTCACCGGGGACGGCTGAATCTAGGACTAGGAGTGCCGCCTGCCCTTTTCTGGACCCATCTTTGCTCTTTATACAAAGTCCGACTGTATCTGTGTCTATGCAGAGCATGATGACCAGAACAAAAAAGACTGCCAGGATCTCAAACTCAGACGGCTCCTCCCACAGGGTGCCGATTAGTGAAACATTTGACCAGGCGCCAGATGTGGAAGTGAAACAAAGCGGCTTGAAAGTCGGCAGTTCTGAGGGAGGAGTCAAAGTGACCCCTTCCCATTTTACAGTTGACAATTCTACATTCTCTCCTGCTCCTTTTAAAGGAGAGGAGGCGGGCCCCTCCGGGAGAGGGGAGGAGTCGTCCTCTTCAGACTCGTCAGAGGACGAATCCGAGTCTAGCTCTTCTGGCCATGCTTCTCTAGACACAGAAGAGAAAAACAGTCGCCTACAAGAGGCGAGGCTTTCTCACGCAGTTGAGAAGGGGGACGATTGGGCGGAGCCATCCGCCTCTCACCGAGAGCAAAATACCCCCTACTACTGCACGGTACCTCGGGGCCGGATCACGGCCATGCAAGAGAAAGTGGGGAGCTTTATCGCAAACCACACAATGGGCCCCGGCTTTTTAGTGTTCGTGCCGGATCCAGAAGACACAGTCGTCTGGCCGGCTGGTACCAGTTATGATGGCGCCTGCTTTGGCTGCTACGAGGCGGCCATCAAGGCTGGGCTGCGCTTCCCACTACATCCGGCTGTTCAGCGGATCTTGGATGGGTATGAGTTGGGGTTATGGCAGTTAGCCTCGAACTCCTGGGTCAACGTACTCGGCTATGTGGCCGGGTGCGAACTGCACGGGGTGAAGCCGAACTTCGAGGCTTTCGCCCACATGAACTACCTCAGCCGGACCCCTAAGGCAGGCTGTACCGGCTGGTATCAATTGACGAGCCACAGGAGCTACCTCATGACAAGAGGTAAAGCAAACAAATGGAAGGACTGGAGGAGCACCTTCCTTATCATTGAGAGTTCAGACACAGAGCTGAACAAGCGCTTCAACAGGTGGAACAGGAATCCGCCCCTTCTTGCAGGCGGCCGCAGCATGCCGCCTGTTCCCCCCAAGGCTAAGAAAGAGATCCTAGATAAAGGACTCTTCAAAGTAGAGTCGAAGGTGAACTCTACTTCAGGGGTACGAGAGCAAGTACCCCTGCACTGCGTCCCGAGCTTCAAATGGCTCTACGACGAGTACTTTTTGGCCGCCTGTGGCCTCAGCAGTCGGTGATCAAGAGGTAGCCGGCCTGTCGAATACTCTGTTGTTCCGTGCATTTCTTGTTATGACTTTTATTAACTTTGCTATTTGTTTTTGCAGCGGACGCCATGAGCAAAATTACCGCCTCCAAGACTGCGGCGGCCATGTTGCGGGCCTCCATCATGCAACAGTCTTCAACCGACTCCCCCATCAAGGGGCACCCTTGGTGGGCTTCGAACCTTTCACCCTCTTTTTGGAGTTGTGTTTATGCATATACTGACTCTTTTCATCTTTTTTAGACGGGCGCTCCAAGAGCTTCTTCTTCCCAACAGCCGGACCCCAAGGCCCGGAGGACGACTGTTGCGAGCTCTCCTGGTTCTGCCAGGAAACATGCGGCGGCTGAGAAACAGCCGGCCACTTCTTCTAAAACTCCAGCTGGGCCACCTAGAAGTATGAAATTGCCCTTGTAAATTTTAGACTTTCTCCCTTCTTTACTAGGTCTAATCCGTTTGTTTATGCTTGATGCAGCCGGCCCTCAGGAGCCTGACTTGGTCGAAGTGGCCAAGTCTATGATCAAGGCCGTACCTCCAGCTGAAAGGGAGACGGTCAGGGGTGTCGGCACCCTTGACCTAGACGGGATTGCAGGGGTCCTTGCTGAGGTATACTTAGCATATTTTTGAGTATTTGAATTCCAGGACGCCTGTTTTCTTTTTTGTTTGGAAACTGACGCCTGTTCCCCTTTTTACTTAGGCCCTGCTCCGAGTGAACTGCCTTCGCAAGCCGCTTGACCGGAAGAACAAAGAGGTAAAGGCTGC
Source organism: Chenopodium quinoa (assembly GCF_001683475.1). Lineage (NCBI taxonomy): Eukaryota > Viridiplantae > Streptophyta > Magnoliopsida > Caryophyllales > Amaranthaceae > Chenopodium > Chenopodium quinoa. The sequence goes on from NW_018744828.1 coordinate 284,840, forward strand.
AAAAGCTATGGCCGCCTCTGACTGTGATAAGGCAATGTTTCAAATTGCCCAAAATGAAGTTCTGACAATTGATATTCTTTATTATCAGGCGCAGGCTACCGCCGCTATCCGGGATCAGTTAGAGGCGGCCCAGAAGAGGAATAGCGAGCTGGAGGCGACCATCAACAACCTCAAGACCGAGCTGAGACCTCTTCGCCAAAAGATGTCCTCATACGAAACCTTGGAAAAATCCTTGGCGGCTGTTAAGGAACGCCTGGTGACCCAGGAGAAGAGTCTTACTCAGGAGCTCTCGGAAAAGGCCGAGCAAGAAAAGAAATAGCTGGTCCGGGAGATGATGGAAGACTCTGCTCAAATCCAGCGCATGACTGGGGCCGCCTCTTCCCCAATGCCGACTTTGCCTCCTGGGAAAAAACGTACCGCCAGTGTTCTGATAGATATAATCAAGAGATCCTGGCGGCTGCTGAGGAAGAGGCGTTGGAGGAGGAGGAGCAGCCGGTAGTGGCGCTTGTGCCGCTTGGGGGTAAATTATCGAAGAAGGATGCAGCTGAAGCCGAGTCCAGCAAAAAGATAGCTGACCAGGCGGCAACTGCTAATATTGAAGATCTGCCCCCTTCATAAGCTTTATGTCTTCTTTCCCCGGCCTGCGTGCCGTTTGTTTGTATTACCCGGCCAGGGTGCCGGGGCTCTGAATATTTTGCCGGTCTTTAATGACCGGCTTCCTTTTAATGAATATTTTTGTTTGTCTTCAAATTTGTTTAAGTATTGAATATTCTGATATCCAATTGTACACTATACCGACTGTTTTACATGGCCGATAGTTGCAGACAGGTACGGATAGTTAGTCACGCCGCCTATGCCCCTGGACGACTGGTTGTCAGTTTCCAGGCTAGACGATCAGTCGGCCATTTATCCAATCGGTATTCGAACCATTTTAAAGACTGGATCCCCTTTAGGCAGGCGGTCCTGTCATTTGTAAAATTAACCAAGTAGGAAAGTGGTTTCCTTCTTGTCATATTTTTAGGCTAGAGACTTTAGGCCGTCTAGGCCGACTGTTCCCCGCCATATTTAATCTAGTGTGAACAGGTGCTGTATGAACACCTTTTTAGTAAACATGATTGTTACCTAGTCGCCAAGTAACTGAGTAGTAGAGGTATCAAGCGGTGGGTACCGGTTGTTCCCCTTTATTCGCCAATGTTTGTTGGCTATTAACTCATAAAATACCAACTGTTCTTATCCCAAGTAGTTCAGTCGGTCGGTTGACCCGGATGGTTACTGCGAACACTTGCTTGACTTGATTAGTCAGTTAAGTGAGAGATATCCTTGTCCGGGAAACGGCTACGTGGTTGTCTTGGTTAGACAGTCGTATAGGTGCCGTGTAATGATTTTATAGAGCAATGTTCCACCCAAAAAGGGAGCTGCTCTCTGCGACGAATTTCATCCGGATGGATGCCGTCGGACGCCTGCTATAACGTTGGGACAGGTCGAATTGAATTTTTATATTTTGATCAGTTGGCTTGGCGCCTGGTCTGATCATTTTAGCCATGAGCCTTTGATAGTTCTTGGTGAACTGTATTATGGGAGTGTAGCCGGTTGAGTGAAACAAGCGGCGTTCCCCTCTTAAGTAAGAATAAAAATTAAACATGGAGAGTAGCCGACTGTTTGTCAGTAGGCATGCCCCTCTTAAGTAAAAATGAAAACTGAGTATGGAGAGTAGCCGACTGTTTGTTAGTAGGCGTGCCCCTCTTAGTACAAAATTGAATATTAAGTATGCAAACTTTTATTAAGTAGCCCTTGACTATTTACATCATTCAAAAGAAATATTTCTTAAGATTATCTACATTCCAAGTTCGAGGCAACGGTTGGCCGTCTGGTGTTTCCAGACGGTAGGTACCGTCCCTGACCTCTTCACAGATTCGGTAGGGTCCTTCCCAGTTGGGAGTTAGTTTGCAAGACTCATTAGCCCTTCCAACTGCTTCCATTTTTCTAAGTACAAAGTCCCCCACTTTGAGTGGACGCCTGTGTACTTTTTTGTTGTATGATCTAGTCATTCTCAGGCGGTAAATTTCATGGCGCAAGACAACATTGCCCCTCCTTTCAGGAAGTGAGTCTAATGTCAGGCGCATGGCTTCCCAGTTTGCCTCTTCGTCATATAGCATTACTCGAAGAGTCGGCTCGTAGTGTTTTATTGGAAGAACAACTTCCGCACCATAAGTTAGGAGGAATGGAGTTTCTCCAGTCGCCCCTTTTTCAGTCGTCCTAATGGCCCAGAGAACATGTGGTAATTCATCCGCCCATAGGCCGCCTGCTCGTTCAATATTTTTCTTGAGACCGTCTGAGATGATTTTATTAAAGGCTTCTACCTGGCCGTTTGCTTGTGGACGGCCGACAGATGCAAAGTAGTGTGCAATTCCTTGGTCACCCAACCAGCTTTTGAGAACAGGCGTCTCAAATTGGGGACCATTATCAAAAACCATAGACATGGGAACCCCGAACCGAGTGATGACATTTTTCCAAATGAATGAAATTACATCCTTCGTCTTGATTCCCTTTACAGCCTCCGCCTCTACCCATTTAGTGAAGTAGTCGACGGCAACAAGTATGTACCTCCTTCCGCCTGTAGCAGGCGTATATGGACCCAGAATATCCATGCCCCACTTAGCAAACGGTAGTGGGCTATGAATGGTAGTGAGGTCAGTAGCCGGACGGTGAATTAGTTTGCCAAACCTTTGGCACTTGTCACATTTTTTCACCATCTCGATCGCATCTACTTCTAAAGTAGGCCAAAAGTAGCCCTGCCGCCTTGCCCGTTGAGCAAGCGTCCTACCGCCTATATGGGAAGCACAGTAACCAGAGTGAAGATCGTCTAGTATCTCTCGCCCCTTTTCTGGAGTAAAACACTTTAAGAAGGGTTGAAGGTACCCCCTTTTGTGAAGTTCTCCCTTTATTATTTCAAAACTGGTTGCTCGTTTTTTCAGTGCTGCCGCCTGTTGATGATCATCCGGCAGGGTACCATTTGTCAGATATGCCCTGATTGGATCCATCCAGGTTGAGCTTCTGTCTAAGATTCCAATAGGGTCTTCCTCAATGCTTCTCCTCTCCATTACTTCCCAAAAAACAGTTCGAGGAGTATCACAGGAGGCGGATGATGCTAATTTTGAAAGTGCATCCGCCTGGTTGTTTTCTGATCTCGGCACTTGGGTCAGATGGAAATCCTCAAGGGAGCCGACTGCTTGTCGGACCGCCTGTAAATACTTGATCATGGCCGGATGGGTTGCTTCGTATTCGCCATTGTACTGACTCACTATCAATTGTGAATCGGAACAGGCGTCTATTTTTCTTGCCCCTGCCGCCTTGCACATGCGGATTCCGGCTAGTAAAGCTTCATATTCTGCCTCATTGTTTGAGGCCTGAAAACTGAAGCGTAGAGCATACTCGTACCTGTCGCCCTCTGGCGACTGACATATGACGCCTGCTCCACAACCATTTGAAGTAGAGCTTCCATCCACATATACCTTCCAGACTTGGTCTGGAACTTGAGAGTCAGGAGGACGAGTCATCTCAACAATAAAGTCAACAAAGGCTTGCCCCTTCACTGCTTTTCTAAGCTCGAAGGTAACTTCAAGGCTCTGTATTTCTATGGCCCATTTGATCATTCGGCCTGACGACTCCATGATGGTCAGTGGCCGCTTGATAGGTTGGTCTGTATACACGACGACTGCATGTGCCAAAAAGTAGGGCTTCAATTTTTTAACAGCCATGAAGAGTGCAAGACCAAATTTCTCCACTAAGGGATACCTCAACTCGGCATTTTTTAGTACATGGCTGACAAAGTAGACCGGGAGCTGACAACCGTCTCTTTCAGCAAGGAGAACAGCGCTTAACGCATGATCAGAGACGGCCAGGTACATGTAGAGTACTTCTTTGGGCAAAGGGCTGACCAGCCTCGGCAAGGAATGCAATTGAACTTTCAATTTCTGGAAGGCCACCTCAGCATCCGGCCCCCATTCAAACCTTGCCTTTTTCTTAATTGCCTGGAAAAAGTATAGGCATTTGTCGCCTGATCGGCTTAGAAATCTTCCCAAGGCCGCCAGACAACCTGTTAACTTCTGAACCTCTCGGATGGTACGTGGCGACTGCATGTCGATGACCGCCTGCACCTTCTCAGGGTTCGCCTCTATTCCTCTCTGATTGATAAGGAATCCGAGAAATTTCCCAGACTCAACTCCAAAGACACATTTCTTGGGATTGAGCATGACATGGTGCCGCCTGAGTGTGGCGAAAGTTTCTCGGAGGTCCGACAGATGATATTTCTGAAGTTTAGACTTGGCAATCATATCATCAATATATGCCTCGACATTTCTCCCAATCTGATCAAAGAACACAGTGTTTATCATTCGCTGGAAAGTGGCCGGGGCATTCTTAAGACCAAACGGCATGACCGTGTAACAGTATAACCCCTGATCAGTGACGAAGGCCGTCTTCTCCTGATCTTTCTTCCATAATGGAATTTGATAGAAACCAGAGTAGGCGTCCATAAAGCTCATCATAGCATGGCCGGCTGTTGAGTCGACCAGGTTATCAATTTTAGGCAGAGGGTAACTGTATTTGGGGCACGCCTTGTTTAAGTCTGTGTAGTCTACACACATTCGCCAGGTGCCATTCGGCTTTTTAACAAGCACCACATTTGCAACCCAGTCTGGGAAGTAACATTGCCGAATGAACCCTGCATCAAGTAATTTTTTAACTTCGGCGGCTGCCGCCTGACTTCTTTCTTTGCCATGGTTCCGCTTCTTCTGCCGTACCGGCTTCTTTTTCGGATCCACGGCCAGTTTATGTACCGCCAGATCAGGACTAATGTCTGGCATTTCATGGACTTCGAATGCAAAGATGTCCTTGTATTCTTTCAATAGTTTGTGAAAGTCGTCACCCAGGTCCCTTAGAGCAGTCGTCCCAACCTTGATTGTTCTGTCAGGACGCGAGTCATCTAAGATCAAGTTCGTATGCTCACCAGCTGGCTGAGGGCGGAATTCATCCGACCGCTCCTCTGCCAATGATTGCTATTTTCTGTCTTTTCTTGCGGCCCCTGTCTGGGATGCCTTTCTCTTCTTGCCGCCTGCTTCTTGAACAGGCGCACTCTCCTTGACATTGTCAAGGTCTATTTTTCCACCACTCGACCCAGTGGCCATAATAGTGGGCTTGACATCCGAGAGATAGCACTCTTAGGCCATCCTCTGATCTCCCCTTAGGGACCCGACTATTCCATTATCCCTCTCAAACTTGAGCAACATAAGAGATGGGATTATAACAGCCTTGGAATTATTCAGGGTTGGTCGTCCCAGAATCATGTTGTAGGCCGAGAGTTCTTCTACTACCAGGAACCGGACTACCATGTGTCGTCCTTCCCCTTTTTCGCCCAGGCGGATGGGTAAATCCACTCGTCCTACTGGGTGGACGACTCCTTCTCCAAACCCTACTAAAGGGTGGGATGCCGGATGTATGCAATCAGTCTGATATTTTAGTTTCGACAGACATTTGCTAGTGATGAGATCTGAGGAGCTTCCGGTATCTATGAGGATTCGGCCAACTCTCTGGTTGGCCACTTTACATTCAATAACGATAGGGTCGTCATGCGGCCCTCTTACCCCTCCTAGATCTTCTTCAGTGATGACAATCTCAGGAAATGAATATTTGGAGGGCCGTTCTTGGTGAACGGAATTTACATCTAACCGTCGGATATTGTCTTTGTTGCCCCTAATAGTGGGGTCGCCTCCTGAGAAGCCGCCTGCAATGGTGTAGACGACTGCATCATCTGTATCGGAGCTGTCGGCCTGTTGATTCTTTTTGGTCGACTACTTTTTCGAGGAAGTGTTCCCCGTAGATTTCTTGACATAAGTGTCAAGATCACCTTGCTCAGCCAGGCGGTCCAGATACCGCATGAGACTGATGCATTCATTGGTGTGATGACCAACATCTTCATGATAATCACATAATTTTTCTTGGTTCCGATTGTTTGCAGAACCCTTCATGGGGACCGGCTTCTCAATTGAGATCCGTCCCTTGATTTCCTTTAGGATAAATTGGCTATCCTTGTTAAACACATACTTTGGGGAGTATGGTTTGAATTCTTTTTTCTTCTTCTGGGACGGCTGTTTAGAGGAATCAGTTGCCCAGACCTCTTTTCTCTTCTCGTCTTTGTTTGACGACTGCTTCTGTCGTCCTTCTCTTTTGTTGGACCTTTTCCCGTCTGACTGTTTTACCGTACTACAAAGGTCAGTCGCCTGTATATAGGCTTCCGCTTCAATCAAGGCCTCTTGAAGAGTCGCCACCCTCTTTCGGACCAAATCAAATTTGAAGGTCGACCCGTCTTTGAGACCTCTGAAAAAGTCAGTATAGGCTACTTCATCCGGTAACCCTTGAATCTGTATTCTCATCAGGTTAAACCGCCTGATGTAAGAACGAAGCCCCTCCTTCTCGCCCTGCTGAATTGTTCCTAAATCAAGGGTCGTCTTCTTCGCAGGGATGTTCATGGCGAAGTTGGAGGTGAATAAGTAAGCAAGCGTCTTGAAGTTATTTATACAACCAGTCGACAGGTTGCCGAACCATTGTTGTGCGATTCCTTTGAGAGTCGCTGGGAAACACTTGCACCAAGTGGGATCACCAACCCTTGAAGGTACATCAGGTTGGTGAATGCCATCATATGGTCTTCTGGGTTAGTAGTGCCGTCATAGGCGCCTACTAATACATTTTTCACTTTGGCCGGCTGAGCGGCTTCAGTAATTTCCTTGGAGAAGGCCGACGCCTGTTCACCAAGTCTAAGCAACCGTAGCTGCCAGTCCATAGGTTGGACATTTTTTGCTGCATGTCCACCAAACGGAGGTGGCTGTAAAAAATACTGTTGTTGCGGTACAAACGGTAAGTTTGGTACCGCCTGGTCGCTATGAAAGCCGGACTGACGGGAGGTGCCGCCTGACTGACTCTCATGATACGACTGAGTATGCCTCATCGAGGTATTTCACAGACTGTCTTGGAAGTTTGAAGTAGAGGTCGACTCTAACAATCGGTCACTCTTCTTCTGCTCTAGCAGTAGCCGAGCGTCTGTGTATGTTTTCCTCGACCCGTCCGCCTGAATATGACGAAAAGGTTTCCTATTTCCTGGAGTAGGAAAACGGTATTTTGTGAAATCAAGGGCAGGTGGCTCCCACTTCCTAGATCTAGGATGAGGGGTCGCCTCTCGCCCTTGAACTGGCTTCCTCTTCCGTGAAGTGGAGGGTTTCTTAGCCGACTGCTCCTTGTCCAGAGCAGGCGACTTCTTGTTGATCAACTCTTTAATTTCTCCCTTGAAGTCCCTCATGAAGGTCATGAGTTCGTTCCTTGTGATGGGAGCAGACCCATCAGTCGGCTGCTGCCGAACAGGCGGTGCGCCTGCTGGCTCGCTTCCAGTTTGAAGATGTTCCCGTTCCCTCCTTTCGGTATGACGGGTACGTCGGGCCCTTAGGGTCTCGTCTGAAGCTGTGTGAGCTTCAACTTCAAATTCATTCTCAGTATCGTGGTCCGACTGAACTAGAGGATCGTCCAGGGGACGTCTCTCTTCAGGAGCCGGTACAAACGTGGGTGCCATCTCAGAAGTACTCTCCCCATAGACGGCGCCAAAATGTTTCGGGGTTTTCTGATGTCCTGCGGGAGAGTTACAATTCCGAGACTGGAACCGGACGCATGTACCTGCAAAACAAACGGATGCTCCGGATGATTGGAGATCCGCCTCCGACGGTCAAGTTAGTACTTGATTAAGGAGTAATTAATGTGGAAATTAAAGTGATTGGGTCTCTCTAGGTGAGAGTGTTTAATGTGTGTAATCTGCGTCGTCTCTCTTAATGAGGATTAAGGGAGGTATTTATAACCTCGGGAAACGTGCCAATCTAGGTTTAGGTTAACCTTGGGCTGATTGGGCTTCCCTCGGAAGCTGGGCCTAGGTGGCCGGCTTCTCCATTAGGCATGGAGTATGCCACGTGTCATGACATAATAAGTCCAGGGTGAACGAATAAGCGTGTGCCACGTGGCAAGCCCTGAGAGGTCCAATTGGGGGACACTTGGCAGGACCTGATTGGCCCACGTGGCGCATTCCGATTGGTGGGAGCAAAATCCCCTAATCATGTGTTATGGTTCATTTGTTTTTATATAATAGATATATAATTGTTTATTTGCTATTATATATTTCCCTACTTCCACCAAATTAAAGTAAATCATCCCGTACAAACTTATGTTTCTATGTAAGCATGTAGGATGTAATAATGTACAGTGGTAATAAAACTAGTAATTTGGAAAGGGGAAATCTTCATACATCTATATCACTATTTGAATCATTAAACTTAATTTTGTATAATAAAATTCAATAATTTTGTATAATAAAATTCAATTACAATTGTTTAGTTAAATATCTTTAGATAGTATTTGATCCAAATATCGATCTTCATCACTTAAGAAAAAATATTTCCACACCATATCTCACAATCTACTTCTCTTCTTTTGATATTAGATAGGGCGAAAATGTACTACTGTATGGAGTAAAAAAAATTACTAATAGGACTTTTTTTTTTTTAAAAAAAATATTTTTTATTTAGATTAAATTCATGTAGAATTACACTTGATTTAGTATTTTACGGCAAGTATTAAAAAACGAATCAAGTTATTGTAAGATACAAGTGCGTGTGTGTTATTTCTTTAACAACCATTCACCTTTTTTTTTTCTCTTTGCAAATTGTTTAATATTTCAAGTGATACACTATGTGCATTGATGTTTAATGCTATTAAGAGTGCTTATTATTATGTCTTATTTTTATTATTTCTTCTTGGTTTTTTTTTTTTTTTTTTTTTGTACATTGATGGTTTTTGACATTAAGCAGAGAAGAATGTCAAGGTTTTCACTTGATGAATGCTTGCAAGATTGGATGATAACAATGGCCGTTCGAAACGACAACAAAAGAATTGATAAGGTATGGAAAAAATTTTATACTTTGTTATAAAGATATCTATATATTATACCCTAGCTAGTTTATATGACTAATTAGTTGTATCTTCTTTTGTAGTTTTATATACATCTATTGTCCAACTTACAACTTAGGTCTCTTAATGAAGTCGATGACTTCGTTCACCATGGCTACCACCCGAAGAGGCCACAGAAAGGTGCAAACCCAATTGATAATGTAAGTTTATCTTAATATGATTATTTTTATTACGTATTTCCTCAATGTCAAAAAAAAAAAAAAAAATTTACTTTCTCCGTTTTTCATCAGTTGTGTCACTTTTTAGAAACGGAAGTATATTATTTTAGATGTATCGATCACTTTTCCGTTTTTCAAATAAATTTTCTCTATTACTCTCCTATCACAGGACCCTAGTCTCTTAATTTTTTTTTCTCTCATTTATCTATCACATGACCCTCTTAATTTCTATTACTAAAGAGTCTGCAATTACAAAAGTGGCATCAAAAAAACATTGAAGGAAGTAATTTGACATCATTTTTTGTATATAGTTTTCATTTTTTATGAAAACAAATCACCAAAAACAGAAAACCGTTTAATGTTTCCACTTTGTTGTTGTCATTTTCAAAATAATCATGATTATAATAAGTTAGACTAATTTTTAACTCGTTGTATGATGTATATCATATGATTTTGAAAAACAGAAAACCACAACAATGTCAAACAGATCCTTAAATTTGTATGTAGTTTTATCTTATGAATTGTATTATTCACAATTTTTGTATTTTCTTACTTATACAGTCTGTAGAACCGGGCACTTCAAGTGGAAAACGGTCAATTAGAAGGAAGTTGGATTGGGAATTTAGGTTTAAAGGAAAAAGCTATAATGGTGAATTTGTTCTTTATGATATCCATTTTCTTGAACCCGGTTCCAACCAAGATTCAAAAAGTGTAAGTTGTCTTTTTTGTATAATATCGGTGTTGCAAATTACATAACATCAATAAATTGAACGTACAATGATGTAAATATGAGATTAAAATTTATAGTCAATTTTTTTTGTTTTTTTTTTGTTTTTTTTTTTTTTTTTTTTTTTTTTGGGAACCAAGTAATCTTATGAGATATATTAATTATTAATTTCTTTTTTAAAAACAAAAAAAATAGTCGCGAGGCTTTAGGGTGAATGAAGAAATATTGTTCTCAAGTGGAGGAAAGATAAGTGATCTTGAAAACAAACACCGTCGTAAGAGAAGAAAGAAGATAGAGAGCCCAGATACGACAGAGATCACTCTTAATGAAAGCGTGGAGGCATTTATGTATGAAGCATATCAGAATCTCGTCAACAAGGACATGGATGACAAAGGAAAAGGCAGCAAGCATAAAGGCAAAAGGAAAATGTATGAAGATTAAAGATGGCATGAGAAATTGAGAAGGCAACTAGGGATCCTTCTTTAATTTGGACTAGTTGGAAATATGACTCTCCTCCTGAGAGTAGTTTTCTTGTAATTTATGTTGTGACCTTTTGACAATATGGCTTTATGTTTTTATTTTAATTTGTGTTGTGAACTTGTGACAACAAAATCTTATGTTTGAAATTTGTGTTCGTTGATCATTCTTGTTTCACCAAAATTAACTGCTTTGTTTTATTTTTATAAAATCCATTGTTTTCCTCTACATAATATATATTCTTATAAAAAAAGCGCTAGAAGGAGGGTTCGAACCTCCGACCTTGTGGTTAACAGCCACACGCTCTAACCAGCTGAGCTATTCCAGCTTTTGTTTTATTCTCTCATAATATTATTATTGGTAGTAAAGAGCGCAGACCAATTGCATTATTCAGATATTATTTCGAATGAGAAGTATATTAGAAAATAATATTTTAAATTTAAAATAAAATAACTAGTCTTTATTTGCATCACTGTTTCTAAAAAAATAAAGATTTTCATGTAAATAGTTTTTAAGTGTAAAAATTATCATGTAAAAAATTAAAAATAAAAATTGTATAATAATTTTTAAGTGTGAATTTATGTGTCAACGTATTTTAGAATATACTACGTTGTACCTATAAAATGGTTCATGTATACACTAAATTGTAAATTGTTCAAAACTAATTATTTGCTTTGCTTAATTAGCATCTAACTTGTTGCCTTGTTGGGACCAAAAATTAACCGTACTTGATCAAATCAAACTTGAATCCAAACTAACTTGAAAAATATTGACACTTGATATTAATCCAAACACCTAAACCCTTTTCTTTAAATAGGTTAAGTGAAATGACAAAATATTCTTTAATAAAAAGTGGACTGAGAAATTGAGATTGTTCAATGAACTTTTGTGCGTGTTTTTGTAACTTTTAAAGTGGTATGGATTTATAAGGAATTAAATTAAGATGGTATGGGGGTAGAAACTTGATTCTTAATATATCATGTTTGGTTCTTGTTCAGGAATGAGTTTTTTAATTTTTATTCGATAATCTAAAGGTGTGGTATTTGGCTATTTGCCATACCCACCTCCCCCTTGGTTTTTCTAAACCAAACCCCATACCTTGTGAGTTTCAAGTATGAGTTTAAAAATAGTTTCTTAAACAAGCATTGAGTTTTACTCATTCCAACCCCATACCTCATATATACCTAAAACCTACGAACCAAACACCCCCTTAATATTTTTTCATGGGCAAAGATGCTATGTACTCACAATTTTCAATTGTTCAAGCTATATATTTTCAAGTATTTTGTCCTATATATATATATATATATATATATATATATATATATATATATATATATATATATTTCGTAATTATGCGTTTTTTGCAACTTTTTTCCAGTTTATAAACTTTTAAGGCAATTTCATTTACTTTATGACCGATTTCATTTACTTTTACTAAATTTTCATTTACTTTTTGGAAATGAAATTGGGAATCAGTTTATAACATTCAAATATTACAAAAATGCCATTAATGACACGGGAAGCATGTGAGCCATCGGATTAACATGATCTAAGGGCCTAGATTAGTTCCTAGTTCTTATTTTAGCCTTGGTTCTCATTATATATATATATATATATATATATATATATATATATATATATATATATATATATATATATATATATAATAATGTCAACAAATTAGGTGTCAATCCGGATGTTCAGATCAAGTCAAATAAGATCAGGTCGGGTTAGGTTGGATCAATTTTTAAAATTGCGTCATATCAAATTATTGTGTCCACGCGACTACGCGAGTTGAAATCTGAATCGGATATTTTTCGTGTCAGGTCAGGTGTGATTTTGACACCTCTAATCAAAATAACTTGTTACAACTTTTTTTTAAGGAAAAAAATACCCTTAAAAAAATTAACAAGTAATCATATCATCCAATATGACATGAATTACGTTACGTTTAGGTAGTGTTTGGATTCAAGTATTTAATTTCAAATCTGGAATTTGAAATCTGTAATTTCAATTACTTACATTTAATGCCAAATTATCTGTTTGGGAAACTTGAAATTTCGAGTAAATCATTTCAAGTTGACTTAGTATGACCATCTCTACTTAATTACCTCTTCCCTTACATTTCTCTATTTTCTCTCTCTTCCTTACATTTCCCCTTCCCATTCTCTTTCCTTCTCTACTATTCATCCTAAATCCCCAAATTATCGACCAAAATTATGGAAAAAATAGGTCCCTAGATCTGCATGTCTTTTGGTTTCTCCTTTTGTTAAACTCAATTTCAAATTCTATAAACTGAACTTGATTATTGAAGGCTAGAATTTCAGTCAAATCCAAATGCAAATTCTCATAATTCCCAAACAGGTTATTTGGGACAAATCCATCATTTGAAATGAAATGATGGTTTCCAAACAAGCCATAATATATTTATAATTTATGGTCTTGTTGGAACCATAAGCGCTTGTGCAAGGGTTCACAGTAATTACATATGTAACACAAATATACAAAGGGCTAGAAAAAGAAAGAAAATCATTGGCGCTTTCGCTGTGCAGTGTGCTTTCGCTGTGCAGTGGGGGGTAGCTTCTCGGATGGACCACTCGGAAGCTTTTGCCCAGTTTCTTGCTCGATCCTCTTCTTGAGCTCTCGCAAAACTCGTATTTGACCCAATTTCTCAGGAGACAGTTTCTCCCAGTAAATCCCTGCAGAAAATTCAATGACCTTGTGGTTTAGGTATAATCAACTGGAAGTAATGCAAGGTTTTAGGAAGAAAAACTGGTTCATCGCTAACCTTGTGGTTTAGGTATATTCGTATTGGTGAATATGACCTGTGTTGGGGTGCAAATGATGTCGACTGGTACATCATGGATTAATAGCTTTTCAGCCGGAATATCATCTACCAGTTGTTGATCATGCACTGCAATATTATTAACTACTTTAGCTAAACAATAACAGCACTTTAATAATTACTGAATTACTGAAATGAAATTACACATTCAATTCCCATATTACTGGTGAAAGAGAGAAATTTACATGAAGTGGCACTTATAATCTTCGGCATATCATCATATACGACTCAACAACAGATCTGAAGGTCCCATACATGCTAGATTGAGTCAAAATTAAAGAAACAAACTATATTGAAAACTAAGGAAGTATATAAAAGCCAAATTTAAAAGGAAACTTCAACAAGGAATCATCAGCTACAACTGCAATGTAAAGATCTGTCAAATAAAGTATTCTAATAGGCAAAATTAGAAGTTTGTGGTAAAACTGCCAACTTTGATCATGCCGCTCTATCATGCACTGATTTGTCACTATTAGCTATATTAATGATAAAAGGTATCTAAAGGTAAATCTAATGATGATATTTTCATGTCATTAACCCAATACATATCTTGACAAATTACTCCGCACTTGTCAAAATGAGTGAGGTTAAAAAATCTAAAATGTCAAGACATTATCAGTCCCCGTAGAAAAACTATACAATCAAAATGGGGCATTTGTACCAAAGAACATCAGAAATACCTGTAGTAATGACAGGGGTGGAGTCATCAATCGCCCTCATGTAACGCAGCATTCCATATTCAAGTTCAGCAAATCCCTATCAACGAATTTACAGTAAAACTTTGGACATTAAAAGCTAGCCTTCACAAACATTGAATCATCAAAAGACCTTGCAAAGATATGAAATAAAAGCAAGACAGGCTTTTCCTGTTTTCCATAGTCCATGTAAAAAAAAAAAGATCAGACCAGTAGAAATATGGATGGCATTAATATATGCCACTCTTTTCATGGCAGGTACATCTTGTTTTAGATCAATCAAACGCATAAATTTAAAAGGGCTCAGAGTAATGTGCTGCTGGAAGTGTAACTGCCGCTTTATGATAACCAAAATGTACAATTATCTTTTTTTTTTTTCTGCTAGAAGCAAATGAAAGGCATTATATATCAAGTAAAATTTTATGAAGCAAAGACAGAAAAAAAAAAAATTGAAAGATGATGAGAATTAATGGGAAAATAAATTTGGAGGAACAAAAAAGATGGATTTTACAAAGGCTTCAGAATGAATTACTATAAAGTTTTGATTCAAATGATATCATGTAAAATGTTATTGGGATTTTACTCATCCTCTAGTTTTTTTCTTTTTTTGATCTACCATATTTACCTAGCCTTTGACCAATTGTTTTTACTATAAAAAAAATGATAAGTAGTATCATGTAAAATGTTATTGGGATTTTCTCAAGTTTTTATGCTTTTTACTACATCTTAGGTAATTAAATAGTGTGAAGCCATGAAGAGTAATTACACATGCAATATTCAAATAGTACTTCATATATCTAAAGGTATTTTACAAAAATTAAAAATAAAAAATAGGAAAAATTGCCCGCAATAATCCCACCTTTGGGCCGTCCGCTAATAATAATCCGACCTTTGGATTATTTTTAAATAATCCCACCTTTATACCTCTTCCGCTTTAAATGGTCCTAACCGGTCACATAACTTGTTATTACAAGTTACTAGACACGTGTCAGTCTATGATTGGTCAAAAAATAAAATTAAAAAAAAAAACCAGAATTTTTGTTAAAAAAAAAAAAAAAAAAAAAAAAAACTGAAACCAGATTCCGGCAGCCCCACCTCCCCTACCCAATTCCGGCCACCATCTCCCTTCCCCTCCCCGATTCCGTCCACCCCCTCCCTCTCCCTCCCCGTTTCCGACCAGCCCTCCCCTCTCCCTCCCCGATTCCGTCCACCCCCTCCCTTTCCCACCCCGATTCCGACCACCCCTCCCCTCTCCCTCCCCGATTCCGACCACCCCATCCCTCTCCCTCCCCGATTCCGACCACCCCCTCCCTCTCCCTCCCCGTTTCCGACCAGCCCTCCCCTCTCCCTCCCCGATTCCGTCTCCCTCCCCCTCTCCCTCCCCGATTCCGTTTCCGACCAGCCCTCCCCACTCCCTCCCCGATTCCGACCACCCCCTCCCTCCCCGATTCCGACCACCCCCTCCCTCTCCCTCACACCGTTGCAAATCCACCACGCACAAACCCACAACAACCTACCCAATTCCGGCTAAACAAGTGGTTTCGGTGGGCTAAAAGTGGGTAGAGGAGCTGGTTTTGGTGGGTGAGCTAGGTTAGGCGAGGTGGTTTCGGTGGTGGGACTGCTGGAGACGGTGGTTGTGGGTTTTTTTTTTTATTTTTTATTTTTTATTTTTCAATAATTTTTTTATTAATTTTTTAACCAACTATGTGGTGACACATGTCCAAACAATTCCAAATTATAAATGGTAACTTGTTTAGCCGGTTTCAAGTCACTTGGGACCATTGGGAGCGGGAGAGGTATAAAGGTCGGGTTATTAAAAAATAATCGATAGGTGGGATTATTTTGGGCGGATGAGGCAAAGGTGGGATTATTCCGGACAATTTTTCCTAAAAAATAAGAAAAGGTATAATGTTTTACACGTGCAGTATAACTATAGAATAAGGCCTGGATGGATAAAACTAGCACAGAAATATAAAGAAATCAGATAAACTGGAAGGAGAGCTAAAAACTGGCCTGCATATAATTGTATCTGCTACAAGGTGGATTGGCAGGATAGCTAAAATATCTAGGTTCAGAATGAATGTAGAAGCAGCAGCAGTGGCAGGAATTGTACATTAAGTGTGGATAACAAGTAATGAAGCTCTTTGGAAAGGAAAAATACCTACTGTGGCCTCGGCAATAATGGAAATTCAGTGTACTATAAGAAGTAGAATGAAAGGGATCATGGGGGAAAATAATTCATCTGCTGAGTGCTGATAGGATTTGGCTGGATGACCTATAATTATTGTGACTACAGTTCTATAGCTTGCTTTGCATTTTAGGTTATATTCTTTGTAATTGGTACTGGTTCTATAAAGCTGATGCCTATTTTGGTTGGGTATTTTTAGTGGAAAGGAGCCTTCTTAGAAGGGTTGTCTCTACTTTACAATCCTAAATCCCACGTCCTTATCCCACTTAATCCCATCCCTCCTACCAAACGCCCCGTAAGTGAAATTAATGTGCCGCTGATTACGCTCATGCAATGGTGAATTGATCATAAAAGGCCTCTAATCACTATAAAAGAAAATAATAAATAGAAGCAACCAATAGCTACGAAAAAATTTCCAAATATAGCATACATTAGATGGAAACAGAAAATAAACATCATAGCAATGGAAAACTACCTCACCCTTTCCAAGGCGGGCTCCAGTGTTCGGATCAACAGCAACTGAACCAATGACAATTAAGTCTACTTTGATCTTTTCATCAAGACCAATTGGCCTTCCATATTTTGCTACACCTACAGAGGTGCATGCCTCATTTATATTGCTTGAAGTCAACATTTCAGACTCAAGAACAGAAAAGAACCCGGTTCTCAAACGTGGCTGGGGAGTCAGAAGCTTCTTCCCCTCTGCATCAACACAACAGTCTCAAGAAATTGAATGAAAAGCAAATAGTAGAAGACCAAATTATAAACTAAGCAGCTCAACAGAAATGATATCCATAAACACAATAAAAACTTCCCCTTAACCATACAAGCATGTGAAAATCTTTATGGATTGCTATGAAAACAAGATGTAAATTTTAATTTTGAACATCATGAATTTCCATATTATTTCTGTAGTGTCAATTCTATCAAGATTTGAAACATCTATAAATATTACTGAAGTAACAACCGCTGACATCATCATTTTTTTCAAATTGTACACGTGTCAGCTTCCCCTTCATTTTTTTCCCGCCTAAACTTTTTTTTTTCCTTTCATATTTTTTGTTTAAAAAAAATCTATTGATTGTAAAGTATTTTGATATAGTACAATAAACTTTTTAGTTTTCAATTTTTCATTACTTTTTTCTTTTAGGAACCTTTCAAAAATCTCAAGAAAAACAAATATCAACCTTTTATACGAAGTATATTTGATTATCCCATCTAATTACAAAGTTTGCTAAAATTTATTTTAGATGTGAATTTTCTTTTGTTTACAGTATTTTAATTTTTGTAGTTTGGTTTATGTAAATAATATCGTATGTAATACAAAGATTTTACATATTGTAACTGATATGTGTTTGAAATTTACACAATTATAAATTCTTTTATTATATCCGTGCATCGCATGGGAAATAATCTAGTTATTTAATAAGACAAAATTCAGGGATGTCCATCTATTACTATTAAGAGCTGCACTTGCCTTCCAATATGGTTCAGAACTTCATATTCCAAACCACTTTATAGAAAATAACTCACTGAAATGTATTTATATTCACAGATTCGTTCTATTAAGAAAATTTAACTATTCGCCACTTAGTATAAGAGTTTTAAGCTTTCTCTTTTTGGTTAAACAGCTCACAAGCCTAGAGCCCTAAATTAAAATAAGTGGGGGCAGATATACAAAACGTAACCCCCATAACTATAGTTGCACAGAGGCTCTCTCCTTTATAACTCTATCTGAAAAGCAAAGATTAACCTATGAATTCACAGCATATAATCATTCAAACACTTTTTATATTGTGGACGCAAAGCAAAATCTCCATCAAATTATACTTAGTATGATTGCGTAATATATATTGCCTGAAACCTTGAAGGTCAAGCAATTATCAACAAAACATAGCTAAATTTCAAACAGCAATTCCCAGCAAGTCTTTGATACCCTCAGATCTTCAAATTCTTCACTACTCAGCAATTTATTATGAGAAACGGCTGAGAATGTGCTAATGCAACAGTCAGCTCAATACCATAGTATTAGGAGGACCTAATGCAACCCAAACTACCAACAACAACAAAAGCTTGTAACACCAGGTGTACTTTATATACAACAAGTTTAGTCACCCGCAATCCACAATTCACATAGTAATCATTTTGAGAAAGAATAGACTTTTACGTGATTTCAGATACTACTCACTATCTATGTTGCATACATACACCCGTTATATACAAGACCTACCGAACAACAAACAAAACAGTGAATTAAAAACAACCACCAACCAGAAAGCGTCAAGAATCTGACTTGTTTCTGTGGAGAATCCGGGTTAACCTTCACACAATTCGCCCCCAGAAACACATCCAATTCACCCAACTGCCAAAAATTCATTCAAACCCCATAAAAATTCATTCAAACCCCATAAAAATTCATCACAAATAACATAAGATAACAATATAATAAGGGTATAAAATTGATGGAATACCTTGTTAGCAGCAAGTGGAGCACCAACAAAATTGGGAATACGATGATGAACAGGTCGAGGAAATTGAGCAATGTTCTGAGCTTCCATTAAATCCCAAACCCTTTTTCTAATCTTCCATTTCCAAGCTTTTGGGTCATCATCTTCACTCTCATTCATTTCTTTTTCAGAGGCTTCCGCCATTGATTCTCGAGCTTTAGCATCAAGGGTGAGGCGATTCGCTTCGAATGCCGCCTCATCGAAGATTTCAGTGTTATTTTTCTGGGAACTACCCAGTTTTGAAATTGATGGAAATGTGTAGTTTCTTCTTTGATTGAGTGTGTTAGTGAGTGAAATTGGAATTGGGGTTGGAATTGAAACTAGGGTTCTTGGAAATTTGGAGGGAAGAGAGAGAGGTGAAGAAGTGAGATGGGAGAAGAGTGATACTCTTGTTGCAATTGTGTCCATAGGGTTGTTATGAATAATGACTGAGGGATGATCATGCTGGGGTTAGTTTACAAATTCTTATTTTTATTTTTATTTTTATTTTTTTTAATAACCGTCTACAGTTGTTATCGTTTTAGTAAGGGGGTTGTTTAATAACCAGCTACAATTTTTTTTCTTTTTTTTTTTTAATTTATTTTACCACCTACTAATTTTAAAAACATGAAAATTTCCCACCAAATTTTCCAAGCCCTCATATAGTCATATATGACGTCGTCATGCCTTTTTCTTCCGCGGTTCTCATGGTCAATGATTTTTTTTCAATATAAATTAAAATTAGATTAGGGAAAAGCATTTAGCTATCGATTTAACATAATCCAAGCTCACACGAACATAATTAAGTTACTAATATGTGCCAATTATAATTTGTTGTTCTTCATTTAGGGTTTATCCCAAATATGGGGAATTTTTCAAAAGAATAATTTTTCAAAATAAGCATTATTTACATTGGTTAACTCTATATAGAACTAATATATATGCTCAATTTAGGATTGTAATTCATAATTTAGAAAAACATTTGATTTTAAAATATCCCTAAATTACATATAAACCCTAATTTTTCATATTAAAATTTAGTAATAATTTTTTAACGATAATATCAATTTCAGTACTAATTAAAGACATAATACGTTAAATCAATGCATAATAGTCCCAATTTCATCAATTAATCACTAAATAACAAACTCCTATTTTCATTTCAAAACCCTAAATGATGAACACCATCTTATAGTTAGCCCCAATTTTGCAAATTAGGTACCTAGTTTAGTGGTTTGTTTGAATAATTTAGATTTGCAATAAAAATCAAATATTAAGGTTAGAAAAAGGAATGAAGTTGAAAACAAAACTGTTGGTGGGGCCCACAATGACGTCATGTAGGTAATCAGGTGGAAAATTTTCATGTTTTTAAAAATTGTACTCCCTCTGTTCCATTTTGTTCTTTACGTTTTCATTTTAGGTGTTCCTTTTTATTCTTTACATTTAGTATCTTTTCTTTTATAGTCATAAATTTTAGACAAAATTACCCTTGCTTTACAATTTAAATAATCAAATATCCTTACTTTGTCATGTGCATTAGTACTTTTAGTTCTATTTTAATGATTTTCTAATACTCATTATTATTTTCTCTCTCCTCTCCCTTCTTTTTCCGTCTTACTTTCTTCACCCCACATGTACCATATTCTTTTCAAAGTAAAATTATACTTTCAATCATTGAATTATTCCAATATACATCTAATTTACACAATTTCTTAATTATCAAGCATAATTCCAAACGTCAAAAACAAAAGGGTACGAAGGGAGTAGGTGGTAAAATACAAAAAAAAAAAAAAAAAAAAAAAAAAAAAAGAGAGAGAGAGAGAGAGAGAATTGTAGGTGGTAATTACTAAAATGACAACAATAGTAGGGAACAATTTGCTAAATTGGAGTTATTAAATAAAGAAATTACTAAAATAGTGTTCACTTTAAAAAAAAAAAAAAAAAAAAAAATCAAAGTAGTGTTCACTTAGGATTGGAAAACTCTAAACCTAATTTTTATCGCTTCTTAAAGTCTAAATAAAAAAAAATAAAAAATAAAAAAGTGAATTGCTAAATCGCATCCGGTATTTACTGGATAACGCTCGTATTCTAACACGACATTACAAACATCCCCCTTTTAATTTTACCCTAATCTACTTTTACCCCTTGTAACTTTACCCTATTTTATTTTTACCCTACTAGCCACCATCCACCACTCTACGTCAAAAAAAAAAAAAAAAAAAAAAAAAAAAAAAAAAAAAAAATCCTTTATTCAACAACGATTTACACAAGCGGTGAATGGACAAATTTGCAAAACTGACGATGCCACCGAAGAGGTTGCCTATGCGGACAGATTCGGGGAGTGTTCTGAATTTTTGTCCTTTTTTTTTTTTAATTTCGTAATCGCCAGAATAACGCCTGAAATTTTAGAATCTACCGTGGAACATTCTATATTTCAAGCGTTGCTACCATGGTTCGCCTGAAATTTTGGAATGTCCCATAACAGATTCTAAAATTTCACGCGTTCCTTGCATTGCATTTTCCTCTTTAAACTGAGCCCGCAAGAATTTGCTTTGGTACCGGTTATCAAATATTCCCTTTAACAGTCGGCTTTTTTTTTGTTAATCAGTTTCTTTAGATTCGTACAAACTATCTTCATGTTATAAAAGATTAAAAACAATTGATATTTTGAATCAATAGAAAGGAATGGAGATTAAATAAAGTGTTTATACCATCTTCACATTCATTTCTTCGTTCACAAGTACATTATGGCATATGCAAACATCAACTTCAAAAGTCAAATACAAAGCACCAATGAAAGGGTAAAATTATTCATAAAAGCAATCTAGTATTACAAATATAAGGAACATAGTAATACATTAACATACAACATAGATAAAAGAGTTAAAAAAAAAAAACTACAAGAGCAGCAGACTCGCGAATATACAGCCAAGAAAAACATGGTGAGCGAATATAAAGAAATAATGATACATTGCTCAAGGCTGCAACCTTATGAGCACAACTTGTGAAGAGCCATAACCCAGAAGGAGCAACAAGTGTATGTGAATAACAAAATAGAAAAGAAAAATGAGAATATTCCAACACACTCGACACCATACCAGTAGTCAGGTTGCACGGATGGTTTATGGTTCTAATAGTAAACGAATGATCACCAATTGATCATATGGCTTGTGACTGAGAGAAGGATATGCGAATGACACAGCCGTCAAGGGTGGTTGCATTTTTGCACACAAGAGCTTCAGTAGCCTGCTCCTCGTTCTCAAACAAAACAAGGGCTTGCTTCTTGCCATTAGTCTCAAAAACTTTGGTGTTAATAATAGTCCCATGCTCCTCCAAATGACTCACTATCTCTTCCTCAGTAATATCCTGGGGGATGGTGGACAAGTGAATCATTTTCGTCGGAGAGCAGCAGTAGCGGTAATTTTTGGCCGCATTACGGTTGAACCGGTTAAGGTTTGAGTTGAGGTATTCGTGGGTGTCGGTGCCTGACGTGATTTGAGGGTACCTGGAAAAGTTGACATCTAATCGCTTTCCAAAGAGTGTAATCCCCTGCAATTCAAATGATAAACAGCAATTCAGCTTTAACTCGATAAACACCAATTAAAAGGAATGAGACATGATATACAACTTCCTATAACTCACTTGGTGGCAATTCAGCAGATAAGAAAAGAGACATGATACAACAAGAGTGGTGTGCTTTACAAGAACACAAAAGCTGTTCCTAAGAAGATCAGCTTCCCACACAATAAAGATGTTTACTTACTCCCGAAATAAAACAGAGTTGAATTATTTATGTACTTTGCATTTAAGTATCCCAAGAAACTAAAAGAGACAATAGTCAGAGACATTCCAAGATCACACCTTCAGAAAATGAACAGCCAATTCAGCTTGGAAGCCATCACCCATCTGTACTAGGGCATGATCTGGTTTATTACGAAGAAGTTTAATTCTCACTATGTTCCCATATAGAGAGAATAAATTGAAAAGTTTGTCCTCGTCAATTCTCTGAAACACAAGCAAAAAGCACAAATGACCACAGGACATAGAAACAAGGTCCATTCTAATTACGTATCAACATGGAGGCATAAGAGACAAAGGAAGAGAAAAGGAGGGTAGACTTACATCAGGATTTAGGCTAGATACAAGTATTGTGCACCTGTCATTCATTCCTGTGATTCCAGGAGGGAAAACACCACCAAAAGCAGCTGCAATAGCTGCATGATTCGCCATCTAAAAAACCATGCCCATTGATTCTCTTAGTGAAAATGTATAATGCAAAAAATGATGTCTAAGTACTTGCCTGAAAAAGGACCGTATTTGTAGAACATGAAAAGAAAAAAGGGAAAAACATAACAAATGGAAGCATCAGCATCTCCAGTCAAAAAGAACATTCATCACTTCACTTAGAGAAAAGTACCTGTGGAAATGCAACTGAAACACCCAAAATGAAGGGAAGAAAACAAAAAGATTCAATTAGACACTATATAGTGGAATGTAAATACTAGAAATTTAGGAGATTTAAAACACAACTGATTACCCGGAGCTCCACCTGTTGGGAGTGGGTACATACCACCACCATCTGCATAGCCAGGCTGTTACAAAACTCTGTTAATTTTATGCTGGCAGAAGTGAACAATTTCCAAGGCCGTATTCTGGCATACCTGAGAAGATCTGCCTTTCGGTTCTGCCGGCAAGGAAGGATTGGTGAAATCCCTGCATAAAAAATAATAATTATGCATAGATGCATAGATTCAATAATGCCGCATCAATAAGAATCCTTTCGCATTCTTTAACAAATTGATGGAAGCTTGCAGTATGTAGCATACCTTGTCCGCTCATTATTATAATTGACTTGCAGTTCTTCAAGACTGCATCAAGATAATAAAACGAAT
Organism: Chenopodium quinoa; assembly: GCF_001683475.1. Lineage (NCBI taxonomy): Eukaryota > Viridiplantae > Streptophyta > Magnoliopsida > Caryophyllales > Amaranthaceae > Chenopodium > Chenopodium quinoa. Next base: position 308,371 of record NW_018744828.1, read on the forward strand.
TAACAAAATAGATGTTTGCATGCTACACAGTTGGCTAGCTGCTAAAAGATAATTGAACATCGCACATAATCACCGAAATGAATACATGGATCACATAGAATAAAATGCAAGTCACCAAAGCCAGTAATTGAGAGTTCAGACATACTTTGAATACTGAATATCTAGTTGGCAGCAACCATCATATATATTCCGCCCCTAAAGAGGTTTAAATGAGATTAGGCCAAAGCAATTGTCGGAAGCAAATAAAAAATATATTTGATTGTACTCAAACCTGAAGTGAAGTTCGTGCAGTAACCGCACTATGGCGTGATTGATACTGGATAAGAGCTTGAAAACCTACAAAACAAAAGTACTCAGAAGAAACTGGTCTTTGAAGTATAATGTACTTTTCAGAAGAAAAAAACCAGATACATGTTTCAGAAAATCTGTTTGCAAACCGAATAAATTCAATCACAAACACCACATGTTAACATATGCATATGTGACATTAAAACTTTATATCAAGAAAAAATTCTAGACAGAAATAGAATCGGAGAGAAAAGAAAAGAAAGCAGAAATGACAGAAAAACTTGAATAAGCTGACCAGCTGTCTTCTGAAACGTAACAATCTTCTCCACAAATCCATGAGGAGAAAAAACTTGATGCAGAACGTCCACAGTTATTGGATACACCGCTTGATGGATTGTAACTAACAGAATTCGGTTAGGCTGAGTTCCCAGAGATGCCCCACAGCAGACCAGCATAGAGACAGAAAAGGGGGAGAGAGAGGAGAATAAATAGAGAAGAATATATAGAGAGATGAAGAGAGAACTTAAAGAAAAAATACATGTAATAGAAAAATCAAATCACATAATTTAATACGACCACCACAAGTTAAAAAGAAAGCATGAAGTAAACTAAAAGCACATAGGCAAAAGGCCAATAAAAAACAAACATCATAAATCATGCTACTTAAAACAGCTCTGCAGCTAATTTACTGCATAAACTGTTTAAATCCCCTTACATGTTCTAAGAGTCTAAGATGGCGTACTAATCAAATCAGAATCCACTAGAAGCAGTCTTACCATATTGGACACTGGACAGGAAATAGGCCTGAGGTTCCTACATTGATTACTAGAAACTTTTTATTTCATCTTAAAAGCATTTACTCAAGTAAGACAATAAAGCACTCTAAATTCCTCTCCTATTGCGAAGCTAGCCTCGTGACAGACACAGTTAATAAGTTTAGCTATTTATAGAATATGCTATAATAGCTTATTCAACTTTAATAACTTAACTATAACTAAGAGCAGCATCAGACGCAACAATTCCCTACTCTTACTCGAGCCAGCAGAGAAAGATGCAAAATTTTCCAACTTCAAAATGTGACACAGAACTCACCAGTAAAACTCATTACACTTCCCCTGAAGAAGATATTTTAGGACATTATTGGCATATTTCTGCATACAAAAGACCCTATATATACTCTTAAATGCATCTACTCAATAAAAGAAAATTAATAATAAAAATAAAAATAAAAAAACCACTAAGTCCTAATTTCCATGTAACACCTCCACATCCAAGTTTCAATTGTGATACATATACATTACAAAAACATATTAAATGAACTCAAAATTATTTCTTTCATGCTTTGGCTGAGACAGTAATCCAAACTACAGAATAAGGCCACACCATTATGAATATTTCAGAACAAGCAACTCTGACAAAGTTTTCAACTTTCTGACTACCTTTAGGACAACCTTTTTTTAAAAAAAAAATTCCGAGTAAAGAATAAAAACAAAATGAATGCATTGAATGATACATGGAAATGGAATCAAATAATTTGTTACTTGTACTGTATTAATGGCAGAATGCACGATAATTTAGAAAACATCACCGCGGCAGACGGCTTTGCTAGTACAGCAGCTCAGTAAAAGATGCAATACAGATTCTTATGCTCCCACATATAAGATCTGAATCAAACTACACTCAGCATAAATGATTTATGTCCACCCAAAAGCATATATGAGAAGAGATACACATGTATATCAAGTGATAGTGAATGAAATTCATGAGGCTGTTTCCATTTCTTTTAAACCATCCAATTACATAACATGATTTTTTTTTTATTCTTTTTTTAGGGAACATAAATGGCTTTATAGGCAAATCCTATAATTATAAATGGTACATATACCAACCTCATCTCCTCGTCCATGAGTGTTCTGATCCATTGTTGTTAATTCTTGATGTGACGAGAATTGAATATAAACATTTCTTCCCCTATCAAAAAAAAATAAAAGCATAGCAAACATAAAATGAAGTCAATGATAAAGGCCATAGCATACAAATAAACTAGGTTCGTACTGTGGCTATATTATTTAAAAGCGTAGCAGTATATTATTGCATCCAACTACTATTTTTCATCATATAAACATTTTATGCCCATTTATATGCACAATAGAAAGGAGCATTCATCCTAGAAAACACAAAAAAAAAATGTCAGATACATGCTATGCTTTCTTCTGACAAGATATTTTAAGAGAAAAAGGAAGGACAAGACTTTCAGAATGAAGAATCCCAATCCTCCATGAATCAATGACCAAAGATAGTGAGTGAGCAGTCAAAGTACAAACAGGTCATTTCATGATTTTCATCAATTACACCACGAGACGATAGATTCGTTGATATGATTTTTAAGTAATCAGAAATTTTGACATTAAACCAAGAAACAAAAGAAATAAGTGCAAGCATGCTAAATATCCCTCAAAAAAGACATATATTGAGAGGAAGTAAGAAGACATTCAACCAATCAGCCCTTCTTAAATGATTAGTTTTTAAAAAACGTAAATTTGTCCAAATCTATTTGCTCAAATGAACAAGATATCAAGACAAGAACAGAATATGCTCAATAATTCAAGATAGTCAGAAGGAAATCACACATCAGCATGTGCGCATGAAGGGGTAATGAAGGGAAATGTCATCATGAGGACAATTTAACATTGGTAGCATGGTTCTAAAATGCAGTTTCAATCGCGATCACAAAACAGTAGCAATGTCGTAAAAATAATATGGTGATCAGAGACCAGGTCGCAAACAAATTTAGTTTTTAAGTTTGTATATGTTTAAAATAATTGTAAGTATACTTAACCTAGATTATCAGAGTAGATGAATGAATAGTGCAAAAGTCAAAACATTGCAACTTAAAAAACAAAGAAAGTTCATACATATATATATTAAAACAATATCAATTAAACCCAATATAGAACTACACTACCCAACTGGCTACTAATGGAATAAGAAACTCATATGAACCACCCAACCCCATCCTTTGGCCAAAGACCAAGCTCCACCAATAGTAAAATCTGAGAATCAATCAAATAAACAACAACCTGACCTACACTACCCAACCTCACACTGTCTCACAGCCAACCTGGCCTACACTACCCTACCTCACACTGTCTCATAGAGGATATGGCCACAACCTTCTGTTTCTCTCCCTATCGAGTTAGGGGGCAAGTGAATCTGTAAGTTAAGTCAGTAAAGGAGTTCTATGCTGCTATTTGGAAAAGCCAAATAAGTATTGGCCGACAAACAGTAACTTCAAGAGCTTCAAGATTTCAACACCCCATGTTAGTATATCACATTGGTATTAATTTTCGGTGGTACTTTTAGCCCATATTTTGTTACAATTAGAGCGATACATGATGATACAGCCGTGTGCCAAAATTTGATACAATGATTTATAGTAGTGCATCCTTTTCACACCACCTACCTATTGAAGCTCTACTTAGGTAGAAAGAATGACGTCACAAGTTTCCAGGAAATTCTCTGAACAAAACATCCATACTGAAACAGGAAAATCTGCATACAGGTAATCTCGCTACAACTTTCCCTCTGCTACATGAACTCCAACAGTCACTCCTTATTAACAGTCCATACAAAAATACGCATTATTAGTGCTTCAACGATCTCCTGAATCCCTTGTAAATCAAAGGACATCATTATGCCTATCATTGGGGTAAGCACCACTGAAAAAGTGACATCTTCATATGTACATATCTTAGGCATTCTAAACCTAGCTCCAGTTCTAACTGCATCATCCTCCTAGAGCTTGGCCTCTAATTTTTAATCTTAAAATTTATAAACTTTGTGCAGACTGCGTGAAGTGTGAGGCATAGTGATGTGCAAGTAGTTTAACTCTAATTGTGAGATTCGCATTTGGGAGGACTGCCAAAGCCAGACTAACAAGAAACAAAGACAGCCAAAGTCAAAGTTTGCATATTAATAAAAGTGTTATGATTAAAGCCTCATTCAAAGTTCTTCCACAGCCAAATAAATTTCCACTAATGCCAAGGGTACTAAAACTATGAGCCCTCTCCTACTAACCATCAAAGCGGACCAACATCCCTTTTATCCACAATTCACGCCTAGCTTGGCCACCAGTGTGTATGACTTCATGAAAACTGCATCAGCACATACTTCCCCAAACTTCAATCCAATAACATTCATGGACCATGCATCCTCTTCACTACTATCTGTTGAAGTGAGCCAAGATCCTTTTCTACACACCTTAACCACCAGGCTAGGCTATCATCATGGTTATCTAGATGAAGACTGAAATAGCATTTTCCCAATATTAAGAAAAGGAATCCTAAAGCACAAGATTATTGTAGGGTCAATAGACACATGCGGTAGACTATCGAAAGAGAGCCAAGGTAGGAGTTTGCTGAGCGGGGCAGATTCTTAGGACTAGGAGGACGATATTTAATATGGAGTTAGAAGGAGCACCTGAATGTTTCGCGGGAGTAGCCAGGCCCATCGTTGTGCTGTAAGCCCACGCCGCCGCCCCCCCCCCCCCACCCCCACCCCCAAGGGTTGAAGATGCTCAAGGTAATGTGTTCAGCTAATAACAATTGCCCACACTCATCAACATACTTAAGAGGAATGATTTTCTCACAGCCCTATTTTCATTTTGATAAATTAACTACAACTCTACAAGATTTCCATTTTGACAAATTAATTATATCAAAAATGCCTTTGTAAAACTGGTTGACACAAATGCAAGATAACCAACTCAGGCCCTAAGCAAGAAAAAAAAAATAATAAAAAAAATCATTCTCTTACGTAGGACAAAAAGCCATCTAATTCATCCCTCAATCCATTTCTGCAAAAATTCAATCATATGCTTCCTAAGGGTCAAGCAAAACCTCTTCAATTAGTACTCTAACAATCCTCAAGATAACATATGCTAGCCTACGATGAAATCATAACTAGAATTGTATAGCAGTAGAGGTTGGATAAACAAGCAAAACACTCCGGCACTATAAGATAGTAATTTTCAAACAAATAAGAAGTGAAGATCAACTTATGTTCTAAAAGCTACTCTGTATACGTTTAATGTAAAGATATCGAATAAGATCATGTTTTTGTGGTATTTATGCATCCATGCACCAGCTTGCCAAATGTTATGTTTCCAGATTGACTAGGCCAGAAGCAAGCAATCTATCAATTCTAGAATAATTTAACCCTTGAAGAACTCAGAATGCAATGTGAATACATATGGTAGCAATGAACGAGCCAAAAAGAACATATTAAAGTAGACAACATAGGGAACATAAGATAACTGAATACCATCCAGCATAGCAGCTTTTACTTCTTTCAGTAGAACACAATTCACCTCAATTACAGAATTGTCATATGCTTGAAAAAACATAATAGGGAACAGAAAAGAATTAAGTAAACATAAACCCACATCAAATGTGGCAGAACTAATTGAGGAATTTCATTTAGTAATCAAAATAAAGCTCTGAGGCCTATGATGACAAGGAAATGAGCTAAGTCCTACTCTCTTTTGACAATGATTTCATAGACCAAAGCTTATCAAGAAAAGGGTCCAATCAATCAAAGCCCTAATCCCATAAGTGGGGCAAGAAAAGAATCACTTATAAATTTATCTTTGGATCGGTCGTTGACAATAAAGCATTAAAGCTTTTGACAAAATTTGTTACTTCATCAACACACCTTATAGTTGGCTGTGTGTTTGTGTAGTACTGCAAAACATTGACGGCAGAGGGAACATCTTGCATTTGAACAAGAGCCTGAATTTTTTTTTTCCAAAAGACAATTAATCAAAAATGAACTTGTCGGAGTTCGGAACTGCAGCAACTGCCTACTCTAGATTATACACGATGAACAAACCTGATTCTTTGCTCGCAACATTACAAGTTTTGTGATAACTCCAAATGGCTGGAACAGCTGGAGTAAATCATTCTGGAAGAACAAGAAAAAGTTGCAGATAAGGTAAAATAAAGCAAACAAAATGCACAAATTTAAAAAATGTCTAGGATCACTGCTATACTCCAAAGTCCAAACTATAGATGGAAAGATCACTAGCAACTCTATTCCCACCCCAAAAAAAAAAAAAAAAAAAAAAAAAAAAAGGATCTCACAAATTACAAACGTCAAAGATTTGGGTTATAATCAACTGCTAGCTTACATCACTAGAGATTTCCTTACATTTTCATAACAAGATAAAATACAACAAAATAAGTAACGGCAGGAAACTAAGAACAAACAACCAAGGAAGAAAATATTCGTCAAAGACTCTTAAGTTAAGATAATTGTTGATCAGCTTGTGCTGCCTACTGCACACACGCTTCTTTCACTGAACTGGTTCTTACTACGCTAATGTCAAATGTCTAATCCCTCCAAAACAGTCATTCCTCATTGTAGGTTGAAATAGTCTATTTAGGATTGCTTTAGTCGAATTTCAGTTAATGGGGCTATTAATATCAGGGCACACTTACAACACTTAAATATTGCTCCTACACCTTCAGTGAATCCAATATTGTTACAAGCAAACTGAATGAATAAACATGTGCAATTTAAAAAATGAATAATAAGCAACCAAAGCTTGGTTTATGCTAAACTAAAAGTGCCCAACTTTCCCTCCTTATAATACAAATTGATCAACAAAGATGGCCTTTCATCCAATCAAAATGCAATTGAATGAAGAAAAGCCACTGGAACCTAAAGATAAACTATTTAACCATTCCATAAAAAACTACGAAGTTGCTAGAGCCAATTATATCCACTATTTCGCAAGCACAATAGAATTACGCACATTTTAATTCTTAGTCTATCAGTACCAAACACAAAAGACAAATCAAATCCTCATACATTCACTTGATAATGTCTCTCAGACTCTCAGAATATGATTATCTTGGCCATGACATTGGACAAGAAAGTGAGCAATTGCGAATCGCTCAGGGATAACTTTATACATTCACTTTATCATTTGATACAAGAATTTGCATAATGGCATTGAGGTATCACTCACCTTCCCTCGAAAACGAAAACGAAAACAAATAACAACAACTCAAGAATTAAAAGGATTGTCCAATACCATTGTTCCATAAGAAGCAAGTTTAAGTCCATCCCAACAAGAAAAGATAGTAAATTAAATAGAAAAATTGAAAAAGAAATCATATTTATCAAAATTTAGAGATAAAAAAAACTGTGGGCATCAAAAAATAGCAATAAAATCGAAAACTGTAAAAGGGTAAAATTCAATACCTCAGAAATTTCATGACCCACATTACGAACATGGATAACTTTGGATGGTTCAGCCATTTTTCAACAGAAAAAACCCTGAAAAACAGACCCAATTGATCATAAATTTAAAACCCATGTCATATTAATTAATTTAAAAATTAATACAACTAATTTTCCATAAAAATTGAGCTCAAAGCTTATAGCAATCAAAGTTAGTTTCTTTAATAACCCAAAAATAAGAATTTTAGCAATTAAAGGAAATAAAAGAAATAGAAAATCTGCACTGAAAATGAAGCGAAAGCGATACTTACAGAAAACTAGGTGTCAGAGAAGTGAAAGAAAGGATCAAAGAGAAGTCGGAGAAGAGAGAGAAAATTGAAGACAAGATTGCCCTAAACTACTTTAAGAGCTTACGATGTAGCCCGTGTAGGATGGGCCGTGCGGTAGATTGTAGTGCTCCTTATGTTGAGTATGGTCTTATCTCCCAACGTTGGTCGCGAATTCGCGATTCTATAGTGGTTGGCAATTCGGTAAAATAGGCATTATAAGAAAATACTTGTCTGGTTGACATATATAAAAAGAATTACGATATACTTAAGACGTGAGATTAAATATATATTACAAAGTTTTGGAGGATCGTTAGACTTGAGACATGTCACAAAATGAACTTTTTTCGTAAAGAGGTTTTTTTAATTTTAGTTTATCGTTATATTAATTTCGCAAATGTGTGTGTTGGAGTAGAACGGAAGAGCGGGTTAAACCGCTCGGGCTTTCGGTCCTCAACGACCACCGCAAGAGCTCTAGAGAATAATTATCAGGTATGTTTGGTGTCTTGGTGTGTGCGTTGATTATACGGTTATACCTAAATTGTTAATTGTGACTTGTGACTTTGTCAAATTTTCAAACTACAAGCTAAAAAATATGCTTATGAGGTTGATACATATAAAGATAGGGACTTGCTTAAATAGATTTCAAAACAAATGGCTATAGGTTATATAATTTACTTATTTTATACTTCCTCGGTTTTTATTTACTTGCAACACATCCTTATTGCATGTATTTTGATGTCATGATTGTTCAATGTAAAAGAGGCAAACTAACGTCAAAGGTGGTATTAATAGAGAATAATCCATGCATTTTGGACATTTGACTTTGTACTGCTGAAGAATTGAGTCGCGAGATTATTTAGAGTAATCACCCAAAATTGAGATTATTAAAGTGAATTTTTCTTAGTATAATATGTTTCAATAAGTCTTGTGTGAGGCGGGTGTACGTTAATTTTATTGTAAAACGGTCAGTTTTAGGGACATTTCAACTAGTTTTAAAGGGGAACTTTTTATTTGCCGTTAGTTTGAATTTTATTTTAATGTGTAATTTCTTATATATTCATGATTACATACAATAAAGGCTAGTATGATAAATCAAATACATTATAATTTTTTTGTAAAATAAAATTTATCTTTAGGAAAATAATAACTTTTGTTGTATACAAGGTAACTTTAAATACTTTTAAATAATTTTAACATATCTTACAATAAATTCACGTACATCCGCCTTTTTGGAAAATTTGTGATTATGTTTTTGTATAATTTGATACAAATATGAGTCTAGGAAAAAAAAAAGTAGGTGAGAGATTGGTAAAAAAGCTATACTATCTATTAAAGACGTCACGTGGCGTCTCCTTAATTAATCGAGTCTTTCATTTCACGTGATTATTAATATAGATTGTACAAGTTTTGAACACACAAACTTTAATTTAAAAACTCAAGTGTAAGCCAATAAGCTATCATCATATTACCCGTCATTCTACCAAAATAAAATATAAATAAGGATTTCAATCAAGGAATTAATGGGCATCTGTTAAGCCCATGAACAAGTGAGCGTTCTCTTGTCCCACACTAAAAAACAATAAACACTAAAGGGGGAGTGTAGTGGTAATAAAATCCCACATTGAAAGAATTCAAGAGTTGCCACCACAATATAAGGCTAAGGGGTTGCTCCCCTCATTGCCATATGGTTTTGAGGTGGAACCTCCTTGGTCTTGTAAAGTGGTGGACTTACACCCTCCAGTGACGGGTGCGGCCCAGACCCGTGTTTAACAGCATCACTCGGGTAAAATAGCTTTTTGTTTCTTTCATTGCTGGGATAAAAACAGTTCACATACCAAATACTGATGTGGAAAACTATGAGATAAATTCTGCCTAAGAACAGTTAAAACAACCTGATCACTTGATTAGCTATGCATTAGAGGTTGAAAACTAGAGATAAACTGTGCAGTTATGTATGGAGTTTGTGAAACTGATACTTGCTTATTGTGTGGGGATGAGAAAGAATCGAATATGCATTTATTTTACGAGTGCAGATACAGCAAGCATTGTGTGCAGGACACTGGTGCCTGCTGGGGATTCATGGTCAACAGTTCAGTAATGCTAATACCTGGAAAAGATGGAGAAGATCGATGCATGAAGAGTGAGGTGCAACAGAGATTTGCGTTAGACGTCCTTGCTGCTATCACTTACCACATTTGGATGGCCAGAAATCATGATTTCTGAATGAAGAATGTTATTCGTCCTGCTGTTTTGGTGCACACTATAGGAGTGGAAATGTGTGGCCGAGCTCAGCAATTGATCCCTCAAGAATGGAGTAGGGCAGATTGTAAATGGGGAGTATGTGTTTCGTGTCCTGTTTACTGGTTGTCTAGCAGACTAGCAGCTTGTATAGAAGTATAGGAGTGCTGGGAGTGTACATAGCTAGTTAGCTTGTAAGTTGGAGGGTCGATCACAAGTATGAATCACACATTCAAGCGAACAATTGCACTTCTTCACAAGATTAATTAACTGAAACTTTATTTCCATTTCGCTTTCAATTATTCAGGATAGAATACATGAACAAATTCAATTTCGTTGAGAGAGAAGAGAACTCAGAGAAGCATACAAGGAAATAAAAATTTCAACCCCACAAAAATCTTAATTTTGTTTCAAGTTAATAGCAGCAAGGACCCAGGCAGAGCTTAACACTCTATAGAGTACAAGCAAAAAATGCAACTTCACGAGTACGACAGTCTCAAACCAGAGAAAGCTCCCCAGCAGCAATATTACGCTTGACAAGTTTAGCCCAAGATTCATTAGTCTCAGTGATGACCTTGAGGGCGTAATCCTGCATATTAAGCAACACAGTCAAAATCTGATACATGGTCAAGATAATTTAAACTAGTAATACAACTAATGGTTGCCCTAGAATCCTTTTAGGCCCTGTTTGATTCACCTTAATTTTGCTGAACTGAAATTATTTTTACTGAACTAAACTTATTTTTACTGAACTGAACTTAATTTTACTGAACTGAAATTATTTTTACTGAACTGAAATTATTTGTACTGATTTTCTATTATAATTCTTCTTTAAGAAAATTGAATTTTACTGAACTGAACTTATTTTTACTGAACTGAAATTAATTTTACTGAACTGAACTTATTTTTACTAAACTGAAATTATTTTTACTTAAAATTATTTTTTTAAGGTGAAGAGAACAGAGCCTTAGACTTTATCTTAAATTCCAGTTACCTGGACACTTCAATTGAACCTTGCATCTAACAGAAAATAATAATGATGTGTTCTCACAATAAAATTCAGAACAATCATAAAATTAATTAAGATCCTCATGAAAATGATCCAGATTTCCTTATGGCACTAGGAAGTTTGGACCACTTATGAGGCCAAGAGGGGTCATTTGGCAATTGGAAGATTAAGTCCACAGGGCTCAAGCTTATAAGTTGGTGAATATTCTTTCCTAGTATGGACAACTCACAACATGCGTTTGCATAGCTCATGCAGTCTTAGCTTGCATGAAGATCAAATTTTGATGAGACCTCAAGTTATAAGATAATACTAGGCTCTACTAGCAATAGCTGCTAAAAAGTCTATATTTTCCTAGCTAATCAATGGGACCCCTGAATTCTTTACTGTAACCAATCGGTATGAATCCCACTAACAACCTAAACCTTTCATAAAGAAAAAATGAAAAATGAATGTGGAGTCCAAATTTGTTCAATAAGCAATGAGCAGGAAATCAATAACACACACCAAAGAAACAATAATTTTATATTTGATAAAATATAGAAAATGAAAATTCTTTCAAATAGTCAATGAGCATTTGACTTATTGTTTGAAAACAATAAGAAATATGAACTATATGAGAAGACAGAAGAGGAATATAAAGGGAAAACAAGAGGCACTATGACAAGACAAGCTTTTCAGAGTTTACTAGGGGTGTAGACAAATGATACCCTTCAACGTCAATGTAACCGCTAATCGCTAGACTTGGCAATCTTGGCCGACTCGATTGACCCGTCCCAATTGACCCGATCCGTGACCCGAAACCTGAACCCGAACCCAACCCGAAATAGAGTCGACCCGGAAATGACCCGAAGTGACCAGACTCGAATGACCCGACCCGAAACCCAAAAGTGACCCAACCTGATTCTAACCCAAATCGACCCAACCCGAAGTGATCCGATTCCTAAAGTAAATAGGGTGAAATGGTGAATTACTTAGTTTAGGGTTTCTTTCTTTCCTTAATATTAAATAATAGGTACTCACGATTTTTTTAACGATTTTACTTTATTTTTTCAACTATTTTTTTAAGTGAATTTATTTTGGTGACCCGACACAAACTTGACCCAACCCGAACTAACTTGATCCGAATTGACCTGACCCAAATTGACTCGACCCGAAATTGACCCAAAAATTGGTCCTAAAAACTAGCCCAACCCAAACTGACCCAACCTGAACGGACACACCCCGAATTGCTGACCTGAATATGACCCAAAACCCGAATTGATCCGACCCGAAATTGACCCAACCCGAATAACCCATTTGCCAATTAAGACTCATTATTCTATTGATTTCACAAATACTCCAAGATTAAACAATCTTTAAACTCTTTAAATTAATTAACTAGGACACAGATATAGAAACGATTGTTCATATATATTAACAACAAAGTCTATTTACATTCTTTAACACAAGGCTCTTTTCTTGCAGACATAGGAAAAGAAAGTACCTTGTTAGCTGCCTTGTTTCCAAGACCAAACTTGTTAGCTGGCTTTCCATCTGGAATCTTGTAATCTCTAAACCAGTCCCTGATTGCCGTTAGAGTTCCCTGTAGAAGATCTTTGGGTTAGACTCAATCATGGACTACGGGATAAGTAATTTCATCACTGATACCTTACATGATAAAATTGAAAACTTGAAATAAACAATGTTTCATTAACTCGGTAATACCAAAAGTCCATTAACTATCAAGCCATCAAGGCCACCACAACAAGATCCCCAACACAATCATATAATGGGGAAAGGATTACTTAAAAACTAAGTGAACTAGGTAGATGGTTTGTTACACCTAAAAGCTACTGTCATTTAGTTAAGTATCACTAGGCATATCCTAAAATATACTCATCTCTAGCTGTCTAGCATCAAAGCAATATTTACTTCCTACAATCACCATTTAGCACAGCTAAGAGCCCAAGGACTATATGGTCTATATCCACTACAATGGGTACAAGAAATCAATTTTTTCAAAATTCATAAATGTTCTGTACCAACTATAATCATCACTCAGTACAGCATACTGCACATTTAATCAATACCATCAAGCCAATTCAAAATATTGAGTTTATGAAGTTCTATATTGCATCAAATTTTGTCATTGAATTATATAGATATATAACTTTTTGCTATTAAAAAGTCACTACAAGCCCAATAAATTCTATAATTTGCAAGACATCTAATGCAAGAATTTCATCAGTCTAAAATCACCTTTAAACTAATAAAATATTGTGCATGATTAATGATATAAATCAGAGGATAAAAAATTAGAAACAGTAAATTTCATTTAGGCTACAAAATGAATGAAGACAGCAACATACTTCTACGGTTCCACCAATTCAGTATTAAGTTCATAATATCATCTAGAGCTATATCAAACAAGTTGAAAAAAAATTAACTAATACATCAAATTCAAGAAGATGGACTTAAAGAACTGAAAAACAAAACATCACATACAGGGAAATGTTTCTCCACATCCTCAACATCATTCACGAGGGAAGCTTTGGGATCATCTAGCGCAATTGCAATGATTTTCCAGTCAAGTTCACCCTCATCAATCATAGCCAAAGCACCTAAAGGTTTGACTTTCAAAATCTCTCCGATCTTCCGCTGCTTTTCACCGATTTCAACGACATCAACTGAAAGTATATAGAGAAAGGAAATTGGAAACAAACTAAAAAGTTCTCATATCATATATGAACTCAAGCACCTAGGAGACTTACCTGGATCATTGTCTCCAAAAGCACCTTCAACTTCAGAGTTAGCAAGTGTTGGGTCTTCCCATGTTTGTGGCAATAGGCCATAATTCCAATTAATATTGTACCTGGGAAGGCAAAGACAAAAACAGAATTTAATCAACACACAATTACCCACAAAAAGATTAGGAAGCTTAAAACTAAGCAGTTCTCAAAAAACAAGAAATTTAAATAAAGTTATCGATTTGACAATTCGCCCTCACACATGAAGGATCAAGATAAGGCTCATTGTTTTAGTTGTATTACTATGACCAGAGTCGGTTAAAGGGCTGTTGCAAGGGTAGGTAGGGAGGTAGGGTACACCATCTGAATATCAGATATTAAAAATCCACAAAAAAAAATTGCCATGGGGTACACCATCTGAATATCAGATATTAAAAATCCACAAAAAAAATTGCCATATGTAACCAAACCAAAATAAATCAGGTACCCAAACTTTTGGGTGTCTGAAAGTTCAGGCACCTCCTATCCTAACACCCAATCCAGCCCAAGTTGCTTCAAGTGCTTTTATTTTTCAGAGGTCCTTAAAACAATCTTGTCAAGTTGATCTTTTTATAGCTAGTGTTAATGAAACATAACCTAACTCTCCAATTTCAATGGTCATCTAAAAGCAGAACACTAAGCCCAATGTCTGAAGAAGAATTAAAATCCTCTCTCTAGACAGTAGTTAACAAGGTCATTCTGATACATTACATACATTTCTTGATGATATTAGAAATAGAGCAGAAAGGGCTTAAAGGAGACATGGGAAAGTAAGATGCAATTTCAAAATCTGTTACAAAATGTTGATGGCATTTGAAGTGAGAGACTGGATCACCAGCAAAGACTGCAGCCACTCTTAGACTTTGGGATCATAATACAAAGTGTGACCACGATGACACCCTAGATTTAAAAATTGCTTTAGGGAGTGAGTTCAGCAAATTAGTAGAGGTGTGGAAAATCATGCACTACTGTGCACTTCTGTAGAGGTGCTAAGAAAGCCCCACATTTTTGGGGTTTGGCTTGTCTGGCAGTTTTGCAAGCCAGGAAAAGTTCTTTGAAAAAAAAGGCATATTATTGACACATGTGACCTTTCAAGTTCAACTTCTCAAAAGTCGAGGCTGATTGCCGCCAAGATTCTTATGTCTTCTTACTTATCCCTTCATTTCCAGTTCTTTTTTTCAATTTTTTTTTTTTCTTATCCTGTCTATTTTCTTTGCCCTTTTTTTCAGTTCTTTCTTCTTCACCTGTCTTATCCCTTTTCCCATATGATTTCCAACTTTTTTCAGTTCTTTCGTCTTCTCCTATTTTTTTTTTCCAATTCTGTTTTAGGGGGCTCCTGGAATGATGATGATGAGAAGGAAGAGGACATAGGCAAAGATGGCAATAAAGATTATCTAGGAGATGAGGATGGGTATGATGATATATAGATATCTAGTGCTTATGAGGCTACCTAACAAGGTTGAAGAACTACTATTCTTTTCTTTAGCTACTTACTTTTCTGATTGACTTAAGTCTTTTATGTTTAAGAAATGATTTCTAAGGTTTTTATCACGCCTTGCACCCAGTATTTGGTTATCCTTTGCACCTCAATGGGCCTTGTGCTTCTAAAATAACATGACACTACAAGCGGTAACGTTAGAGCAAGCCTTGCATTTTAGAAGACAAAGAGTGATAATAAAGTTGGTGGGAGAGAAAAGGCAAGGGCTTTTGGATTGGCACATTTGGATTGCATGCTTCCCAAACCTCAAAAACAAATAATTCAGAGTAAGAGATTCAGAGAGCATAAAGAGTCAAAAAGAGTCGAGGTGGGCTTCTCTTGCAGCAAGACTACAAGAGATAATGCCAAATGAAGTTTTGGAGAGAAGAGGACATATAAGGCTGTTATCTAAATTAAACTAGGATTATGTTCACTGAGTTGTGAGCTACCTTTTTTAATGCTGAAAACCTAAAAATACAAAACAAAATGGAAGAAAACTTTCCAACATAGGGGCTCAACCCAGGGATCAGGATACTAAGAAATTTAACCATCACATATTTTGAATTTTGGATCAGGGTTGTGTACACAAGATTTCCAAAGTATTCATATCCAAACCAAAACTATGATATTCAACACAGGGTGGTCTTTTGGAAACTGTTTGTAAAATAGATTGCCATAATTTGATCAGATTCTAAAGTTAATGGGTTTTCAAATAGTTTTACATATGGATATGCAAGGTACCAAGCATGGCTTTTTCACAAATAGACAATAAGCCTTAACCAATTTTTTGCTTTCCTTGTTTGTACCAACCCTTGGCCTTTCATTTCTTCATGAGAAACAACAATAAATTCACCATTCAAATTGGCATACAAACAGCGTAGATAACAAATGAGAGAAACATGAGGCAAGCACCAATAGAAAAATATTAGTTAATAATAGCTCCAAAGATTCACAATCAACAGTCTAAGGGATGTCTTACGGGTAATATCGAAGTTTTCCCTTCTTGGTATCTTGTTTGATGGGAGTGTAAAGCTCATCAGTGGCAACCTCCATCTTGGCACTTGATTCTTTTGGTATTTCAACCACAAAATTAAAAGCACCATCTCCCAAATGCAAGGGGATATCATGCCAAGGGGAAATCTATCAATAAGAAAAAAAAAATGTTAATGAATACATGTGTCATTAAAAAAACACAGGTAATTTTCTTCAAGCAGAGAGCATAAACTTTTATCTTTCATAATAACAATGGAGGAGAAAAACATAAAAAATAAAAAAAAAAAAAAAACAAAAAAAAAACAAAACAAAACAAAACAGTAAGTAAACATAAAACTCGATACCAACATATAAGCTCATGCAACAAGACACACTCTTTCATTTATGTAAATGACAGTAAAATAAAACAAGTATTATTATTTCTCAAAAACAAATAAACATAGACTAAAATGGAGAAAAGAATACTCCATCTATATCATATTCATTGTCTTCTTTGATGTTTCATACGTGTGAAGGAGTGCCTCAACACAAATATCAAAGAGTCAAAAAAGTTCTCGGTTTCTCACAATAAGTTCAATGAGACAATCAAATTGTGGTAAGAAAAACGAATATTCAAGTGACGAATAATGCAGATAAGAACTGAGTAGGAAGGAATAATAACGAAGGATAGAGATTCGAAAAGGGACCATGAACATATGGAACTCAGAAAAGAGAAGATACAGGGCAGCAGAGGAAAGCTTAAAGTGTACATGTTCTCACATTAGTCATATACACTCAAATGCACCTAGATATTGAGCTCACCCAAGGGAAACAAATTGACCTGTATCGTATAACAAATAGTGTAGAAGTTCTAACATATACTTGGAAGGACCTAGATTATGAGCTCAATCAAGGAAAACATTTTGTTCTGTATCATATAAAAATTGTCGAAATCGTATCTTCCAAGCATTGTAATAAACAAAATACGAGTTTGTCTAGCATATTTTACATAAACAACAGGAATCTGCTTATTCAAGTGAATGTCAAATCGTTTAACCTGTTCTACAATGTGATATTTCTGAATTCCTCAATGCGAAAACACACTTTATGTTATCCATCATTCAAGGTCTAAAACTTTAATCTAAGTTCTTAAACACTAACCAATTTAGCACAGTCAGCTCTAAAACTGACATAAATGCCTCCTATCATAGCTTCAAAACATCAATTTGAATTATCCCGTAAACATTCAACAATACAACACAATCAACAAGATTAATCATATCGAATCACAATCAATCATTTTAAAAACAATTCAAAACCAAACACAAAAATGACACAATACATTATATACTCCCTAAACATTTGCAAATTTTACAAAAAATGACAAAATTACGAACATTATTCAACCTAATGAATCACATTTCATAATCCAAATTCGAATCATAAACCACAATAAAAATTCAACAATTCACAAGACAATCAAAACTAAAAAAAAAAAAAAAAAGCCATTCAAAACCAAACACACAATCACATAAAACAATTGAAAATATTACGAACATTGCGGAAATCAAATCATCTGCATTTCATAACCCAAATTCCAACAATAAATCACTAATATAAAAACAAATGAGAAAACAACCTTTTTGCCAGAATTATCAAGGAAGAAAACACGATAATCTAGGGTTTCAGGCTCTCCTTGTTCCTTAGAAACAACATCTTGAGGTTGATAAACAGCGCGACAAGTGAAAAGGCGTTTGGAGAGAGTAGGATTGAAGGAAAGAGAGAGAAAATGAGGAGATTTCTTGAGAAATTGAGAGGAAATTGGCCGTTTCAGGAGTAACGAAGAAGTGGAATTGGTTGCTGCAGTGATAACTCTGGTAGCCGCCATTGTTGGTCACTGGTAAAGCTCAAGTGAAGTTCTCTCTCGTATGAATGTAGTCGAGTTTTCAGCCACAAAATACAGAAGAAAGTGGAATTTGGGAGTGTGTGAAAATGTGTGATGAAATGTTAACGTTGAGAGTATATAAAATGTGCCCGATGAATCTCAGGGCTTATCGGTTCAGTAGTTGTGCCACTTGACTAATCTAGTAATATGGCTTGATCCGGCCCTTTTCTCATTATCGAGGTAAAGAAATTAATACGTAATTAAGAATAGATTAGCATTAATTATATTGATCTGTACGTAATTTTATCGTGAATTCTCAACTTAATTTTATTTTTGGAAAATTATTTAACACGCCTTATATAACCATAAGAGCTACATAAATCATTAAGTACTTTTTTAAAAACTTTTGTTTGTTCTTACAAATATTTGAGAGACTTTTAAGGGGTGTTTGGTTCGCTGAATATAGGTTTGAGGTATGGGTTTAAAATGACAAAACTCATATCATATGTTTGGTTGTCAAAGGTATGAATTTAAAACCCATACCTCATGGGGTGTTTGGAATATGGGATTATGAATTTATGAGGTGGGAATAGGATTATTAATCCCAAGTCTCCATAATCCCATGTTTATTTGATGGGAATTAGTTTAGGGAGTGGGAATAAGCTTGGGAATATTTACCCTATATTCCCACCATTTTATTACCTAAGGAGGGGTAGGTAATAAAATGGTGGGAGTTCTCTAGCTATGTAAAAGACATAATTGCCCTCAACTTAATAATGCATGTCAAATTTGAGTCTTTGAGATTTAAAACAATAAAGATAAAATTGTAATTTCAGCCTTTAATCCTAATTTTATTCCAAGTTATATGCCAAACGAGATTGGGAATATTTGACAAACTCCCACTTACCAATTCCCATTCCCACTTCCACTTTATATTTTCCAAATTCTCATCCCCACATGCCAAATGCCCCGTCAAATCCATGAGGTATGGGGTTTAGAGTTCTTGGGGGTGGGTTTGGCTCATTCCCTTGGGTATCAAATACATGGTATTGAGGGGATAAGATTACATTCCAAAATAAAACCATACACATGATATTAAGTATCAAACTCCAACCCGATATCACCTTAACCCCATTCCTAATTCCAAACCCATATCATTCTATGAATTAAACGTCTTCTTAGTGAAGGATTGATGTCTTCGTCGTGTGCAATTACTAGATATATATTGGATCAAATTATGGAGATAATTAAGTTCGTTCTTTTGGGTCGTCGTATTATCATAGCTAGAGGTACTTATGATCTTTGGGCTAGTAAAATAGCCTAAAGCCCAATTTGAACGGATCCTATAAAGTCACACAAAAGACCTAGATTGAGCATTAGAGGAAGAGGCCATGATGGGCCTTCTGCCTCTAGGTGGCCGGCCATATGGAAGAGTTTGGCCATGATTGTTGTTGTTTTTGGTGCATTCGTTGCCAACTTTGGCAACAGATTACCATTGGTTGTTGCTAAAATTAGCAACAAATCATTAATGTTAGTTCCTAAAATAGCAACAAATTATTAATGTTGGTTCCTAAAAATAGCAACAAATTATTAAAGTTGCTTCATAAAAATAGCTACAAATCATTAATATTGGTTGCTATCAACACTACGAGACAAAAACCCAATCCATATTAGCAAATCGATTCAACCCAATCTCGGCCTTTACCAATCTGAAATCTCACTCAGGTTAGGTCAACTCGGCTCGACTTTGCATGTAAGGCTTTTTGAATCCTCAGTCTCAAGAATCGCATTTGGTAGGAGTCGAACTTGCGACCTCAAAGTCAGATGGTGAATCTCTTACCAACTATACCAAACACTATTTGTTTACTTCTATGCATATAATTTATAATAAGTGAACAAAATAATAGAGACGAAATTGAAAATTTTATCTCCAAATTAGGGACAAAATAAAAAATCCGTCTCTAAATTAGAGACGAAATTGAAATCCGTCTCTATTTGATGTTATTTTAGCAACAAATAATTTTATACATTACAGAAGAAAGTGGCTTACATATAAATTAACAACAATAAGAAACACAACTCGTTTCCAATGGCAACAAACAAAATAATGCGTTATCAATTAGCAACAATAATTTAAAAGACTTGTTTCTAATGGAAACAATTCAAAAATTCATTGTATTTGTTTGTTTCTAAATCAATACAAATAAAATATTTGTTGTCATAGTTTGTTACTATTTGGCAACAAGAGAAAAATATGATGTCGTCTAGTAACAACTAGTAAGACAATTTGTTTTAAAAAGCAACAAATCAAAAATATGTAGCCATTGTTTATTAAAAACTAAAGCATAAAATGTCGCTTTTAATTAGGCAATGAAAAATTTTAGATTTGTTGCTATTTAGCAACATTTTAAAAATTTGTTGCCAAACTTAGTTGCTAAAAAGCTTTATTTTTGTAGTGAAAGAACAGGGCCTAGATGTTTGAACAAATTTTATAGACTCGTATCCAACTATCCATGGACTTTATTTTCTTTAGTACCGAGTATTCTTTTTATGCTTTGAAAGTTTAACTACAATATAATGTCTACAATTAGTGGAGATAGATTAATGGAGATAGGGGTAAAACACACAGTGACATGTGAGGAAAAAAAAAAGATAATTGACCATTGACCTTTTTTCTTTTTCTTTTCTTTTCTTTTTTTTTCTTGGTAATTTTATATATATGGAAGGAAAAATTGATTCTAGTAATTCCACCTTTGACCGATTCGCTATTAATAATTCCACTTATCGATTATTATTTAATAATCCCACCTTTGGGGGCATCTTCTCTTATTGGTCTCTTATGACCAGTTACTTGAAGAATGGGTAAGTTTTTTTTTCTTTCTTTCCTATATTCTCCCTCATCCTCCCAAGTCAGCCCATTCTCTCTCCTCCCTTTCCTTTTCCCTTCCATGACTTTCCCAAATTACCACCTCACTTTCTCTCTCTTCCTATCGCTAGATAACAGTAGCAGCAATAGGGAGAATGTGGAATGCATAAGGTTGGGTGTTTCGTGGGAGGGGAAAGGACAAGTTTTTTCAGGTGAGGGTTTCGAGGGTAGGGGTTTCGTGCCTTGGGTTGTCGACTGTGGTAGACTGGTAGGGTGTGGCTGGGGGTGGTCGACCTTGGGTGGGGGTTTTTCGTGGGTGGGGCGGCTAGTTTGTGGGTGGGAATGGCCAGCCGTGGTTGGGGTTTTTCGTGGATGGGGATGGTTGGTCCATGGTGGGGGTGGTCGGTCGTGGATGACGGTTCCTGTTTTAGAAATGAGGTGGCTGCGTGTGGGAGGTGGTTGATTTGAGTGGCCGGAATCAATGGAGGGGAAGGGGGGAAGGAAAAAGGAAAACGGAAAAAATATATTTTGGACGAATCATAAAGTGACACGTGGCATGTTTACCCACTATACATGTTACTAACAAGTTAGGGACTATTAGAAGAAGATAACCCCTAAAGATGGGATTATTAAATAATAATCTATAGGTGGGATTATTAATTGCAAACCGATAAAAGGTGGGAATATTAGAATCAATTTTTCCATTTAATATTTGTTAATAGTGACTTTTATTATAAATAAATCTGACCACTAGTTTTGTTTGAGGTTCGCCAAGTTTATAACCCATTTTTTTTTTTGACAAGTTTATAACCTTGATAAAGTGGGTTTTTGTAGTTATTTAGTCTTGAAAATTGTGATGCTGAATTTAAAACAAGATATGTACAATATTTGCCATGTGGGATTGATGGTTTGTAGTAAACATTCGTTTTCTTGGCCTATTCTTTTTCTTCTTCGTCCTTCGTCCTTCGCACTTTGTAATGTTCATCTTCTTCCTCCATCATGTTCATCATCCTTCCCATTTTGTAATGTTCATCTTCTTCCTCCATCATGTTCTCCTCCTTCCTCCCACCTACATTTATCTTCTTCTTCCTCCGTCCCTACCCACCTTTATCTCCTTCTTCCAACCATTTCAATGGAGAATTCACTGAAATCAACACAGCTATTTTCGGCGACAAAGAAGAAAAACAAAGAAATTAAGGACATGATTAACCTCAAAGGGTAAGTGAGCTTTTCCTCTTCTCCGTTGGTTTCTCCATTGTAACTTTTTCTCCCGCGTTAATTTTGATCTCCATTGAAATCGAACTTCCATTATTTTTAATAACCAGCTTCAATTGAATGTGATAATGAATACACTGTACAATCATTTGAATAAGTACTCCCCAATTCAAGATGGTTTTAAAGCAAAGTTTCTTGGAAGAGTGAGAAAAGGAGGAAGAGCCTTTTGCAAACATTGTCTTCATAGAAAAACGACGTCGAGTAGAAAATACATAAACACCTCTAAATTATCACCTAAGAGTACTTATACCCCCTGATTTATTAAGGTTATAAATTTGTATATCCTCGTTTTATTATAGTGAAAAGCTAAACAACACATGCATTTTACCAAGTATCGCCCACATTTTAACTTGATATTTCCATGTTTTTCACCCCTCTATCTCACTCTAACACTCCCTCCTTCAATAAAACACCACCGACCAAGGGCAAGGTTATCGCTAGCATTTCTCTCTCTCTTTTCTTTGGATAGAGGCAAAAGGCCTAAGATTTCCAAAAAAATCCAAGCGAAAAAACTTAGAATAGGAATATAAGAAAAATAAAATAGTGGAAAACAATATTAAATGTCACATATATTTCAAGTTTTATAAAAAGGATAGTGGAGTCTCCATGAAAGTGGATACTTTAAAAGGTTCTAATTGTACGAATTTACCTCTATTGAGGGTAAGGGGGCTTTTGTTAACCGAGAAAAGCCATCTTCTTCCAGATAAAGGAATCGGAAACGAAGCAAGAGTTTGCACCCTAACCATGTCTATCTTATCATAAATCTAATTTTCATGCAGGTATGAAGAGGAAAGGTCACGTGGTACATTAATGAATCTCTCCAGCCATCTAAACAAGAAGTGTAATTTTAGTTTATGGCCTTGTTTGGCAATTGGATGTTGGCTGTTTAACTTGGCTTGTTTGTCTGGCTGTTAGAATTGGTTGTTTGACCATTTGTTGTATGTAAATATGTTGGTAAAATCAGGTGTTGGTTGCGACTATGCAAAATGACCTTAAAGAACATTTTTATGTGTTCTTATTAATTTATTATTAGTATTATTATTAATTACTTATTACTAGTTAGTATGAGTAATTTTTAATTATTAATTATAATTACAAAACACTAACGGTTAATTATTAATTATTAATTTTAAATTACTAATTACTAACTATTAATTATTAAGTAAAATACTACTCCCTCCGTTTCATAATGTTAGTTTCATATGGAATCAATTACATAAAATAAGAAAACAAATATATTTGGAATCTAACATTAAAGTACAACATAATTCATAATTAGTTTACCTTATTTAACTTTTTTGATTTTTTATTAGGAAAACACAAGTCATAATTGCATAATTTAAGGTAAAAAATTCCTTATTTAGAGTTATGTCATCAATCCAAAATCAATTACTTCTAAAACAATCAAGTTATAAATGAAATATATTCAATATGGGTACATCTTTTTGAAACTCCATAAATAGTATATGGGACTAACATTATGAAACGGATGGAGTAACTATTAATTACTTATTTTTTAATTACTACTCGTAACTACTAGTTATTAAGTACTAAACACTGAGTATTATTAATTACTGATTATTAATTATATATTACTAATTACTAATTGTTAATTACTAACTAGTAATTATTAAGTACTAATATAACTATTTATTATTAATTAGTAACTACTAGTTATTAATTATTAACTATTAGTTATTAATCACTAATTATTAACTATTAATTATCACCTATTAATTACTAATTATTACTCCCTCTGTCCCAAAAAGAACGACCCATTTGGGAGGTTTACGCGGGTATTAAGAAACTTATTTGGAAGTACAAATGCATTGGAAAACATAAGTAGGCAATAATTTGCAATAAATACATAAGAGAGAGAAAAAATGGAGAGAGAGAAAGAGGGGTCAAAAATATTAATTGTGGGAGGAGAGAGGAAAAAAGTGTAGAAATTTAGAAATGAGATGGCACAAATATCTGAAAAAATAGAAGGGTAGAATTGGAAGAAGGAGCTAGAATTGGTAATTTTGTGAATTTAATAGATGTTGGAAAAAAACAAATGGGTCATTCTTTTTGGGACAAAGAATTGGCCAAATGGGTCGTTATTTTTGGGACGGAGGGAGTAAATGTTAATTGTTAATTATTAATTATTAAGTATTAATTATTAACTCCTAATTATTAAGTATTAATTATTAACTCCTAATTATTAATAGTAATTAAATATTAACAAATAATTATTAACTATTAATTATTAAAAATTAATTATTAAAAATTAATTGCTAATCACTAATTATTAATTATTAATTATTAATCAAGGATAAAAAAGTAATTTGTTTAACGAAAATCCAAAAGCCAAAACCAAAAAGCTAGTAAGACTATGTGTTTTTACTTTTGATTATAATTGTTTAATGAAAAACAATTTACCAAACATATATTTTGGTTGTTTGACCAAAAGAAAAAGCCAACCAAAAGTCATTTACCAAACAAGGCCTATGTGTTTGTACTTTTGATTATAATTGTTGTAGTATTTGTATCTCGTGTAAAGTTACTCAAAATCTAGCAAGTATCGCTATATATGAGAAGTAGTTGTGTATTGTGGTTATTTACTCCGTTGTGTAAAAAAATATATTGAAATTGGATATAATTTGAAACGAAAGGAGTACAATAAAAATGTAACAGTAAATTGTGTTAATAATAGGTAAAAACTAATGAGCGCTCTTGGGATGTAAGATAAGAGAATTAAAAGTGAAAAATATTAGAGTAAAGCCCGGCCTGTTCACTTCACCTTAAGAAATAATATTAAGTAAAAATAGTTTTAGTTTAATAAAAATAAGTTCTATTCAGTAAAATTAATTTCAGTTCAGTAAAAATAATTTCAGTTTAGTAACAAATAAGTTCAATTCAGTAAAATTCAGTTATCTTAAAGAAAAATTATAATAGAAAATCAGTAAAAATAATTTCATTTCAGCAAAAAATATTTTCAGTTCAATAAAATTAATTTAAGTTCAGTAAAAATAATTTAAGTTCAACAAATATAATTTTGTTTAAGTAAAAATAATTTCAGTTATGCAAATATATATAAGGTGAAGTGAACGGGTCCTAAAACAAACATTAATTACACCGAGAGACGTGTGATGTTTTCATGCATTCCTAACTTAATACTCCTTCCGTTTCTTAATACAAAGCCTCATTTTCTTTTTGGGTAAATCAAAATACAATGCCTCTTTCTATTCAAAGGTTGTATTTTTTGACATTGTTACCCTCTTTTTTATGAGTTATCATTTTTTTTCCTTTACTTTTTTTTTGTACTTTTAACATCAATTTTCAACACTATCTCTCTTTCTCTTCAATTATTCTCAACTACCTTTCTTTCTCTCTATCTTTCTCTAAGAGCACTCACATCAACGTGCATTTTTTTGCTCATGAGCAAAAATGGTAGAAATGTTATGACATCAATGAGAAAAATAAAATATGCTCATGAGCATATCAGAATTTGCTCATAGGATGAGCAAAAATGAAGATGAACTGTAAATACGTGGGCCCCATAACTAATCCAAAGAGGCAAATTTTTTTTGCTTCCCACACCCCCAAAATGACGTGTTTTGGGAAGGTCATTGAAGAGCCTAATCCCAAAACGATGCATTTTGTGTGCTGGGAAGAAAAAAAAAATTAAAGCCACCTGCTGACAGGGGCGCGTGAATCCAGCCAGTGGGGAGCTGACACGCGTCCATGTCAGCCTCTTCATCCAATTAGAAAATGTTATCGTTTTAAAACAGTAATTAATTTTAAACGGCTATTTTGGCCGAGTTTTAATTAAAAAAAAAAATCATGAACGGATATAATATTTTTTTCTCTACAAATAAAAATCCATTTTGACATATTTTGGTATACTTTCAAAAGCTAGTAAGACTATGTGTTTGTAATTTTGATTATAATTTTTTTTAATGAAAAGCCATTTACTAAACATATATTTTGGCTGTTTGACCAAAAGAAAACCCAAAATCCAATAAAAAAGCCAACCAAAAGTCATTTACCAAACAAGGCCCATGTGTTTGTACTTTTGATTATAATTGTTGTTGTATTTGTATCTCGTGTAAAAACTACTCAAAATCTAGCAAGTATCGCTATATATGTTACCGTTTTAATTGTAACATATATTATTTTTACTCCCAATTCTAGTGAGATTTATTTTATATTTTCTAATATAAAGTTCAAAAAGGTTATTTTTTTTTGGTTTATTATTGTAAATTAATTTTTTTAGTACTCTAATATTTTTAAAAATGTTATTAATGATATTTTAATTATAATATTTTGGTATACTTTCAAAAATCACAAAAACACTCTTTGTTATTCTAGTAAGATTAATTTTTTATTTTCTAATCTAAAGTTCAATTTTTTTTTATTATTGTTAATTAATTTTATTATTACTCTAATATTTTTTAAAACGTTATTAACGATATTTTAATTATAATTTCGGTGCCTCTTACGTATTAATTATTGTTGTTAATTTATTATACAATTTAATGGATCCAAACAACCCTAATTACTATCAACTTGCTCAAAATTTTTCTGATTAAGGTGATGATTTCATCACTAGTCCCAATTTTCAATTATTCCTAGAAATATTAGGAAACCCGTCTTCTCAAAATTCTATTCATCAAACAACACCTCCAAAAATTCCTAATGAAAATACTTATATTGAGCAACAAACTCCTCCCGTTACTAAAGGGAGCAACTCTGAGTATGATGTCAGCCAAGAAGAAGTTGTTTCGTAGACACCACAATACCCCCCACCACCTCCAAGGATTCCGGCCAATCAACCACTCGCTAAAGCGAGTCGCATTTGGTCAGTTGTTAAGGATGAAGCTCTAATTGGTAGAAATAAGAAATAAGTGATGTTGCGCTTCATGGTACGAACCAAAAGGCATCTGAACTTTTGCGAAAAGTTCATGCAGCTTACTGTCAACTACAAGCGGAGAAACCGCATATTCTCCCGCCAAGACCTATGAAGAGTTTGGAGACACATTGGAGAAGAATGACAGCTGATTTGCTACATTGGACTAGTTGCTATGAGGAGGCGGGCAAACTTCCTGAAAGTGGAAGTGGTTACAACGAAGCTGATCGAATTAAAAATGCTTCCAAGTTTTTTATATCTCCTCTAATCCACAACATAATTTTGCATTTCCGCATGGAGTGGAAATGGTTAGTAAAGACTCGAAGTGGAGGAAAAAACTAAGATGGGGTCTGTCAAAGGAGGAAAGAAAGGGTTGTGGTGCTGATGATGAGGAAGATAGTAGTGGAAGTGGGAAGAGGTCTAGAGCGGAGAGTGAGAATGAAATCCGTACTGATGGATTTATGTCTGGAGGTCTACCACGACCAGACGGTGTCAAAAAAATCAAAGGCTAAGCGTAAGGGCAAATTAGTTGCTTCCGAAAGTGCAATTTTGAGCATCAGTGAACAGATAAAGGCGAGACTGAGGTTAGAGAAAAGGAGGCGAATTTACAACAAAAATGGTTGGAACTTGATAGAGAAAAGGAAAAGGGGAAGAAAAAACAAGTTGATTTAGCTGAGAAGAAGATGAATTTTGATGTGCTGCAATCTCTTTTAGGAAGGACAACACTACTAAATCCTGTCGAAGAGGCCCAAAAGGAAGAGTTACTTCAACTAGTCTATGGTAGAAAATTATTGTATGTCTTTAAGTGTTGTGGTATAATTCAAAATTTAAGTATGAACTAAAATTTAGGTTTTATTTTAGTGGTGTGTTAAGTTTATTTTTAATTTGTTGTATTCTGAGGTTAGATTTTTCTAATTTATGTAATGAAGTTGAATTGTTGTAAGCAAAGACTAGTCATAATCACTTGTGGTCATGTCTCATTCATGTCCCTTGTCTTACTATATTTTGAGTAGTCATGTGTCTTTCATGTCACTTGTCTGGTTGTATTTTGAATAGTCAATATTCTTTTTAGTCAAAAAGTATCTTTAATCACTCATGGAATTGTCATTCATATTTTTGACTTCTCATTGAGAGTTCATGCTTATAAATACTAGTGAAACCATATACGCAAACACAATATAATCCAACTCCTTAAAAATATCAAAACACTCATAAGTATCAAGTAAACATAATGTTTTCTATTAGCTCAACCTCCATCACATCTAATTCTGATTAATACGTAGAATTTGATCATTTAGTTGACGAATTTGTCACAGTCCATCTTCCAACTTTGTTGTCTAACCAAACTCAAGCCCAACCCGTATCTGAAGTTGAATGTGTTCCGGAGCGTAGAGGGGATACTAATAGAAGAGATAGGGAAAAGGGGCTTGTACAATTATTTAATGATTACTTTGTGAGTAATTCAGTTTATAGTGACAAACACTTTTGGCGTAGATTTTGAATGCAACGACCTTTGTTTTGTAGAATTATGAACAAGGTGGTCGAGGGGGATCAATTCTTCCAGTAGCGTAGGAATGCAGCTGGAAGGCTTGGGTTGTCACCGTTGAATAAATGCACCACTGCGGTTATAATGTTGGCGTACGGTACCTCTCCAGATGTCGTGGATGAGTATCTGCGCATTGGAAAAACAACCTCCAGATTGGCATTGGAACATTTTTGTCAAGGGGTTATTACACATTTGAAGCTGAATATCTCAGAAGTCCCACAAACGAAGATTTAAGGAGAATCTTGCATCAAAATGAAATACGAGGTTTTCCTATTATGATAGGTAGCATCGACTGCATGCATTGGGAGTGGAAGAATAATCCTATGGCTTGGAAAGCGCAATACGCAGGCCAGAATAAAAATGCAGCCCTCATTCTGGAGGCCGTTGCAGATCAAGATTTTTGAATTTGGCATGCATTCTTTGGAATCCCTGGATCTTGTAATGATCTTAATGTCCTTTACCGTTCTCCGGTATTTGATGATTTCTTCATGGTCGGGCACCTGCAATTCATTTTACCGTGAACGGCCATGAATACAAGTTGGGCTATTACTTAGTAGACGACATTCACTCAAAATGGGCTACTTTTATTCAAGGTATAACACTTCCTCAACTTCATAAGGATAAATTATCTGCTGATAAACAAGCTGCGGCTCGGAAGGACGTTGAACGAACTTTTGGGGTTTTATAGGCTAGGTTTGCCATTTTATGACAACCTTCCCTAGCATTTAACGAAGACATGTTGTGTGACATAATGAAAGCTTATATCATTATGTACAACATGATTGTTGAAGATGAACGACACAACTATACTCGGGTCGAAGTTTTAAGAAGGTACTATGAACAAGATCGCCCGCAAATTACAAGACCAACTACAAGTGCTACAGTTAACAACAACGAGCCTTATGAATTCAATGTTGGCCGACCGCTTAACGTTTATTTCGACACGTATGTCCAGAGAATGTCACTACGTGATAGAGACACTCATGTTCAATTAAAAGCAGATTTAGTGGAACACATTTGGCAAAAATATGGTTCTATTAATGAGTAAAAAATTAAGTTATCGTATGATTACAGTTTAATATAGTATTATGTAATCGTACGTTAAAATCTAAGTTCGTTAATTATCTTGGTTTGCAGTATGTATTAAATGTAATCGTACGCTACTAAAATGTAATGTTGTCATACAATAATAATTGTTTAAGGATAAAAATTTCAATATTATTAATTAATATTCAATAATTGTATTAAGTTAAATAATAGTATAATTGTAATTAGTAGCACTAAAACTTCATTAACCAAAACATAATTAATAATAATATGTTGATGTGTAAGAGAGAGAAATGTTAGTGGGGTATGTGAAAAAGCAGGAGAGAGAATGATGAATATTTTTTTTTACTCCCTCCATACCTTTTTTACATGTTTTCCTTTTTGGGTATTCCAAAATTACATACCTCCTTTCTTTTTTTAGCAATTACGGAGTATTTTTTTTCCAAATATCCCAAATTATCCCTCTTTTTCTGTTATGTAATTAATGTTAACTCTTATATTCTCACTCTTACTTTTCTATTCTCACTCCTAAATTTAGATGAATATGATTGATTCTTAATATTCCAATAGGAGCATGTTATTTTTATTTTTTTTTTTTTTTTTGGCAAAGGATTGATGACACGGCATCATTAAATATTGATATATCTTTGTTTTACTCAAAGACATCATTTAATGTTTTGTACTTCCCATTGTGTTTTGTTTCATTGTTACTCTGTATTTGTTTTATTCTTAGTTTCTTAATTCCTGTATAATTTTATAAACAGGAATGTACAAAAGTGACGAAGGGAGTAATCAACTAATCACTAGTGGGATAAAATTTCCTCACAAAAAATGCTCATGAGAAAAGTTGGTTGGGAAGAGAGAGAAAGTGGCAAGAGAAAGAATGAACATTTTTTTTTATTCACTAATGTGAGTGCTCTAACCTCACATGCACATATATACTTTTAATTATTAATTTTATAAAATTTATAACTTTTTTTAATTTCCGCGCAAAAACCAAAAAAGACTTTGTTTTAAGGGGGAGCCCGTATATTCACACTCAGTGTGTAAATGGATCTTGCACACTCCATTTTCATTGGGTGAAATGACATCTTTTTTTTGTGGGCCCAAATTTTTTCAATTCAAATTGAAATGAAATTTTATGTAAATTTTGTAAGGTTTTTAATTCAAATTTCAAACTAAACTTGAACTTCCTACCAACCAATTAATTGTTTTTTTTTTTCATCAAACCAATCCCCACCGTAGTAGTCGCCGGAAAAGTTTGTGATGTTGGCTTGAATACTTACAACCATAGTCGCATGTTCTTCGTCGTCGATTTGTGCATGTTTTGTAATTATCCTGTTGCCTGCGATGGGATATCAAGGTGATTATTGATTTTGAGTTCATTATAACCATGAATTCTGATTTGGTTGAGTACCTTGTATATTTACAGGCACCGTCACAGCGGAAAATAACTCAGTGTTATAATTTAGTTTATAATATAATTTTTGTTATTATGGTATGTGAAAAGTCGACCCACACTTTATTTGTTGTTAAATAGATTTGTGTTATGAAAATGTTTGTGCTGATACCCTTTACCAAATTGATAGTGATAGCGTTCTCCATTTTCGTAGTGCTAGGTTCGATCCCTACATCCCAAGGAAATTTTTTAAATATTTATAACATTGTAGTGTTCATAGCCATCAAAACATATTTTGAACGTGCAATTAGCGTGCTGATACCCGTAGCTTAAATGGTTATGTATGTTGTTGACTTACTCCGCGTCCAGGGTTCGATTCCTGGTGCTTGGACAGCTGTTAATTTTTTTTTTTACGAAATCAATATAAATGGGCTCAAACCATGTATTTCTTGGATGGCCCAAACAACTGGTTTATATTATTGAAAATTTCATGGAGAATTTCATATTGTACAATATATTTTTGTTCTTCCCCTAACAAATTTCATGGATGCATTGCATCACTGTGTTCCACTTAATTATTTCATTTTTTGAGTTGTTTATACTGTCAATTAAAATGGTTGTTAGGTTATTTAGTACTATATATTCAATTAAGTCTCCAATTTTTGAATTGAATTGAAACAAATACGCCGTCAAGTTTAGATGGGTGAAGTTACTAGTGCAGTTTTTAACGTCTTCCATGGTGGCAAGCTTATTTTTTATCATGAACTTTGTTACCAACATGGTGAATCCTTCACCGTTGAATTTATCGAAAATGAGTTCGCGGCCGAGAGATTGAAGGCGTTAATTGATGGGTTTGGTTATGATGTTTATGGCATAAAATATGGTCCTCCGAAATGTATGAATGACGAATTGCTGGATCTGGTGGATGGAAACGGTTTTAACAAATTAAAAGAGGTGGCATTCACCAGTCGAACGATTAATGTATATATCATACATAAACAACCTTTGAAGGTGGAGGTTCGTAGAAGGAAGAAGCATGTGGCCTGTTGTAAAAGGCTAAAACATGTGGTAGTTAATCAAATACTAGAACAATC
Organism: Chenopodium quinoa; assembly: GCF_001683475.1. Lineage (NCBI taxonomy): Eukaryota > Viridiplantae > Streptophyta > Magnoliopsida > Caryophyllales > Amaranthaceae > Chenopodium > Chenopodium quinoa. Next base: position 340,697 of record NW_018744828.1, read on the forward strand.
AGAAATTGATGCCGCAACATTACCAAAGGTACACATTTTTTGTAATTACTTTGACTGTAATTTTTAAAGTTTAGTTTTATGTTGATGTATGTAGAAGGTGGTTTTATAACAGATTATTGTTGTTGCTGTGTAATTTAATATCATATTGTTATTATTGATCTGATTCCAACAATATATAATTTTTTTATCATAGACATCTGAGAATACAAAGGCTAAATTAGAAAATAACACCTGCAAAAAGACCCGATTTTGTTTATAACACCTTAACATTTCGAAATTTTATTATAACACCTACAAAAATCCCAAAATTTTGGTTTCACCACCCACTAACGGATTTTTGGATGGAAACCGTTAGTGGGACCCACTAGGGACACGTGTCAGTTGTTTATTGGCTTAAAAATAAAAATTAATTTTCTTTTTTTTTTTTTAATTTTCATTAATTTTTATTTTTAAGCCAATAAACAACTGACACGTGTCCCTAGTGGGTCCCACTAACGGTTTCCATCCAAAAATCCGTTAGTGGGTGGTGAAACCAAAATTTTGGGATTTTTGTAGGTGTTATAATAAAATTTCGAAATGTTAAGGTGTTATAAACAAAATCGGGTCTTTTTGCAGGTGTTATTTTCTAATTAGGCCGAATACAAATTATGTTTTGATTTCACCTAGCAGTTTTAGTTCGTTGATATAATTAACATGCTTATTGTGACAGCCTGTTGGTGTCCACAAGAACCTTAGTTCTTTTGTTAAACTAATTGGGAAGTTGAATGAGGATCAAAGAAGCTGGGTCGTGGAAATGGGTTTTGGCAACTTGCTTAATCTGTCCATTACAAAGATTGATCAATCCTTTATTAGAGGGATTGTTTCAAGGTTTGATCCTGTAACCCATTCACTTAAAATAAGGGAGGACTTGACAATTCTTGTGGATAGTGAAATGGTGGGATGGGTTTTAGGAGTCCCTGGTGGGGACATCTTGTTTTATCCAGAGAAGGCTTACTACGAAGAATTCAAACTATTGAAAAAAATTTACAAGGAGAATTCGCTGCGCGGTGCCGTAAAACGTTCTAAGGTGTATCAGAAACTACGTTCTGAGAAACATAACAAGTCAATGTTCAAGCAACACTTTCTGCTGTACACACTAGGCGTCTTGCTTTGTCCAATGAATAATAAAACTTGGATAAGTTCTTCCCATGTATATTATCTGAATAATGCTAGTAATGCGTATGAATATAATTAGGGTAAGTACATGTTGGAGTGGCTTACCAAGTATAGTGATAATTGGGAGGTGCTAGGTTGCGGAGCACTTTTACTCGTGGTAAGTTTCCTTAATAAAGAAAGATATGTTGTTCAATTAATGCTTCAATCAAGAAACAACCGATGATTTCCTATTGTTATTTGATGCAGATTATTTACCTAGACCAGATAAGGCATGCAAGTATCGTAGACTGGAAAGCTAATGGATGCAGGATTTGTGAATGGACACAAGACAGTGTTGATAAGGCAATAAAATCTGACAACATTCACCAAGGTCGTTATGGAAAATCAAAGGTATTTACAAGATTATTGCAACTTAGTTATATTACCAAATAAAGTTGTTAATTAGTTTCGTTTTTACAGCTAACAAATTATTAACCATACACCATTGGTTTCACAGGGCGTTGAAGGTGTTGTTTATGGAAAGCCATACCCAATGAAATATGGGAATTACATTATGCAATGTTGATTACGACAAATTTCATTAGTTATGTGTAGGTATATGTTGTTCTCACAATAGTGTACCTTCAAAGTTGTAGTCTATGTTGTTGTATACGTTATATCAAAACTGTGTACACTAATGTATTGTATTAGTTGTATGTATACTGTAAACGGTATAAGAAACTGTAAATGATAAAATGATACTTTAAACATGAATCTGATTTGATGTATCATGGGAATAAAATATTATTTTTTTCCAACGGTCACTTGTTATATTTGAATCATCAACGGTCAACAGCCTTGTTTATAAATTACTCTTTTGCTACAATTGAATGACATTCACATAATTAGGGCTTTGAGACAAAGCTTCAATCATATAAATATAAAAATTGAATGTTAAGATGAATGTAGTTGAAGAAAATTCCTCCAATAATGAATCATTCACTTCTTCTTACGACCTCGATGACTTCGGCTTACATTCATGCAAGCACAATCTACCAGCCAAGAAACTAGTGTGCAAAAAAACATCTAACGCCGGACGGAAATTTTACCGCTGTTCATATTGGAAGGTTAGGTTATGTCCCCAATTTATTTTTTTCATAAATAATTCTGTTATTTTGTATACGCATAAAATTGAATTGATTTTCATGCATAGGATGATGACTGTGGTTATTTTTGTTGGGAAGATGAAGCAAACGAGGTTGAATCTAATAATTTAAGGACTGCATTGACACAACTAAAAGAACAATGCATGTTGTTGAAGTGCGAGGTAGACAAGTACAAGGTAGAAAATAACATGTTATGGGAGAAAATATTAGAGATGAAGAGTTATTCCGAGTCATTGGTTCTCAAATTGGTCAATATTGAAAAGGCAAACATGGACTTGCAAATCAGGATGATGGATAAAACAACTGTTGATAGGTGGATGTGTGTAATTGTACTTTTCTGCATTTCATTGTGTATTGCTTATGCAACCAAGTGGTAATTTAAAGAATGTTAACAACTCATTCTAAATGCAATAAAATGCGATTATAGACATTATGCTGATTTTTGATATGATTCTACAAATAATAATATGACTCCAAATATAATACTATGATTTGTGGAAATTCATAGTGATGCTGTTTAATAAAGGACAGAGGAGGAAATGTTAATAGTTTAGACTACTCCCTTGTTTAAAAAAATGACAAAGAATAAAAAGTTAAAAGTTTCTGCTTAAAGAAATTACCTAGTTCGATTTGACTTGAAACATAGAAAATAAATTGTTCATACTTCAAATGTCCCCAAATCTACAAAAGTAGACCATCTAGGTTGTTCTTGACTTCATTGCACGTCCTCATTAACATCCTCCACATCATGAATTTTCGAAACAGGAGATCATTCTTTTCATACATCTGCAAATAAGAGGACCATTTCGATGTCAATATTTTGTTGGTAAAAATAAGAAACCTAAACATTTTACTGAAAAAATACTCACACGAAGCCATGAGAAAACAGACTGGGTTTGACTATAGAGGAAGAGGATACAAAGCATGCCCGTCTCATGGACTGATTTTGTTGTTGGTACGTCCTCACACTTGACAAACCTATACGTTTCAACGTCTGGTGACGGACCTTCCAAGAGTGCATCGACTGTCAGTCCAAGAATCTGCTTAAAGTATTTTCCCTATTCATTTTTTTTTAAAGAATTAATAAAAAAAAAAAAAAACAACTTAGCAATCAATATTGGGTCTCAGGAGATTATCCAAAAACATTTACAAGAAACTGGTTCACCACATAATTAGCCTTCTAACCAATACCAATATCCTATCCTCATGCCTTTTATCTTCTTCATCCTCATCCTCTTCAGTCGTGTTTTGGAAATCAATTATAAATACTTTTTTGCGTTCCACATTGAGAATGTAAACACACCATCCTCCATCGACAAATATGGGCATAATCACCTATGTCCCATATGTAACACAAATCCACAAGTTCTGATTCAATTAGCATACACAACCAATCTATAGAATTTGGGTATGGAAAGATCAATGAATAACACAGTTTGTCTGTTCTAATGTTAACATAGAGTTAGGAGTGAAGACACACCTTCCGATTATCCTTGAATTTTCTCCCTCCAGTCAAGAAATAGTTGTCGATCATTTCCGATTCATCGATCAAGAGTTGTTCAACAACAGGCTTAGGTTTTGCATCCTCTTCCAGTAGGTTGCACTGGAAACATAAGTCAATGATATAAAAGTTAACTAAGCCAACTATAAAACAGTAGCTTAATATTTGAATTTGGTAATATACAGCTCAAATCGCGTACCAAAAATGATGGCCTAAAGACGTAGAATCCAAAATCTGCAGTACCGGAGTCTTCGTTGTTTGTGTAAACTGCAAAATCGTCCATAACCTATTTTTTTGTATAACACAATATTAATTATGTCTTTTACTTTAAATGTTCCCCACACATACTGTTTGAAAGAGAGGTTATCGTTTTATAATTTAATCATTACCTCTATTGGAATGGGAGACTTCTTCTTACATGCTTTGTGTTTCAATTGACGGTTGACTGTTACATCATACCACTTGAACAAAATCTGATCCTTAAACCTGTTTGATTAAAACACTTATCATAATCTACTCCAACACATGAAGGTACACATATAAGCATTATGGCAAAAGTTGTTACTGACCTAGTATAGTTTGACTTTCTGTCACAGATCGCCGTGATGCTGCGTCGCTGGTGATAAAAAATCTGGGGCAATCCCTCATTGTCATCAAGGTCGCTCAGGTAATCGTTGTCGCAGTCCACATTTGGTTATGCATTCTTTTCATTTCGGTCATCATCACCCCCCCCTTCTCCACCATCATCTTCCACCGTTTTATCTTCCTCACCATCATTTCCCCCGTTACCATTCTTTTCATTATCAGGCCCACCCACATCTCCTTTCCCAGATTTGGGGTTTGTGGCCTCTATATTAGGCTCATCATCATCTTCACCATTATTTCCTGGTTCTCCTTCACTCCCATCATCACTGGCAGTTTCTTCATCATCCTCATCGTCCTCCGTATTCCTATCCTTCTCCTCATCATCGTCATCAGCTTCGTCATCCTCACTGATGCTCTCAGTGCTTAAATCATCCTCACTTGATTCCTTCTTACCTTTTGTCCTTTTCTTTTTTGAGATAACATCCTTTGTTTTTGTTCTGCCACCTTTCCTAGTGGTGATTGTTTCCCTTGTTTTCATTTGTACATGTGAAACAAAAATGATGCCTTTATGAATAATAAGCTACTGTAATATGTAAAATGATGCTAATAATTATATACTTATAGGCAAGAAATGCTTAACTTTTTCAAACACAATGTCATAAACTTTATATGCAAGTAATTTACATTTTTATCCCCTTCAACATGTGTTTGCCTTTGTATCAACCTGCTTCTTGATCTTGTAACCCGTGCAGGGGTTAAAGCAGGTGGAACTACACAAAGTTCCTGAAAGATATTTACAACCAATAGGACTCAGTCAGCAATAATTAGCAAACAAATCAACCAAAGTTAAGACCACAACTTTTACCTGATTCTTTGTCTTTTTCTGTTACTCCTCTGAGTTCGTCCCGCATTGGCCTCTTCCTCATGTCCTTTGCTTGTCTTTAAGAAAAGTTCGACTAATCAGTAATATGGTAAGTAACAGTCTATGAACTTAGTCACACTCGGTTTCAAACTACCTCTTCTTCTCCGGAAGAACTATAGTGTTGAATGTCTTTGTATTCTTTCAAGTCCCTGACCTGTGTTCTGCATTTCCGTCTCTTTCTTTTCCTTTCCACGATGGTAACTTTAGGATTCACAGGAGGCGGACTCGTCATCCACACAGGAAGATCCTTCCGCGGACCAATAGGGTATTCTTTCCGATACACAACATCCCTAACAACCTAAACAAAATTCAACAGATCAAAAGCATGTCCCTAACCTCATGTAGGAAACGTTCAACTTGTATTTGTATACAAAAAAACAATAATTACCTCTGCTGCACCATACGACCCATCAGCAGCAGTGTCTGCACGAATCGCGCGTTCAATATCACCTTGCTGCCACATTCCAAGCCTTGGTCTATCGGTATGCCACCGATTTCCTTTATCGCCTAATTTCAATCTGTCAAGGTATGCAATCTGTACAGGACAATATTATTATATGACAATTAAATATGACTAGGCTAGTAAAGTAAAAGATGACTTACCATTAGCACGATGGGGGATCCCACCTTCTCTGCATCCAGTTCTCTATGCTGCTTGATCATCCAGTCAAGCACAAACTTTGAAAAATTCCAATTCCGTGCATCTTCCAGGTACCGCGACTTCAAAATCCAGCATAAAAGTTGACTAATCCAATTGTTCAGAGTTGTACATATTAGGTTGACAAATACATACAAAACATAGGACTGCAAGAACCTCTCCTTGTTGTTCAGATTCTCTGTCATATCAGCATGAACAATGCCATAAACTATACCCTCTCTGTTGGAATAGGAATTCTTCAGCTTCTTGTACTCTTTGTCCTCTGCATTTTGTACACACCATAAGGACATATCTGTTCAAATTTCTCATTATACGATCTATACAATGGGAGGTTATATAAAGTTTATTCATTATCATAATTTGTTTCCAAAGCTATAAAATCTTATCCTATTACCTGTAACACTTTCTTCAATAGTGAATGTATAATCACTGAATGGCAGCCCATATATCCACCCCACCACTTCATCAGTGATCTTGATCTCATAGTCATCCCTAATGCGTAGTAACTGGGTTTCAGGATCCCACCGACCCATTAACCACAACAGAAAAAACCGGTCAAGTTCATTAAACTTCACATCTAGAAATGTGGAAAATCCAACCTCCCTAATCCATTCTTTTTGAGTAGTGCCTTTTGGTACCGCGTCGACAACTCTGTCTGGATAAATCCTCATAACAGGACACTGCATCATATAATATATTGTCATTTTAACGAGTACATTGTAATCAGGTATAGTAATTTATACCACCAACATTGTCAAATTTATATTTAATTTAAGATATAACATGTACAGGATTGTTTTTTTTGTGATCGGGGAGGCATGACCTTCCATGCTTTTTCTTATTTGTTGGTTCAGTTTCTTCTTCTTCACCTTCCGTAATGACAATTGGAACGACATTTTCAACTGCTTTTCTTTTCCGGGACGCTGCTTTCTTTTTCTTCTGCTGCTTTCTTCTGCTGGGGGTTCCTAGTAAGTGACAAAGCAAATCATTCATTTATATTAAATCTTACAAGATGTAAATTTTGATAATTGGATCTATTATCAAATAATCAAAGAGAAATTAGGTAACAACTTACCTCTTCTTGTATGTTCTTATCCCCGAACTCATTTCCACCAAGCTGTGGGTTCTCATCCCCAACTCCCTGTCCACTTTGAACATGAGACTTATCCCCACCTTGTGCTCCAGCTTCCTATCCTACATCCCCTAATAGTGAAGCCTATTTACATAAAACAGAATTGTCAGATTCATTCCCAATCTTATACAATACAATAAGTTAAATTGCTTGAATCATTTTTGTACTAAGAGAGTTAGGGTTAACTTACTGTAGCTGCCCTTGATTCCTTTCCCAAAACTGCATCTTCACCCTCATCGGTGGCATTAGTCTCACCCTCTCCACCATTCCCTTCTGGAGGCTTTTTTTACACATAATAACAAAATATCCCAAATTTTACACAACATAATAATTTAAATATGCATCATTTTTGTATGAATAGAGTAATGGTGAACTTACTGAAGATGCATTTCCTTCGATGATCTCTCTAATCCTGCCGGTAATTGGTTGAGTAACAAACCCGTTGTTGCCTTGTCTTGGATCTCAATACTATGATCCGTGATAGTACCCTTCTGTGACCCTGCCTCCCCTGAAACATTTGTCTGCACAAAATGTGAAAAAATATAAATATACACTTCACTAGGTCTTCAGAATGGGCGATAACACTTATTATTGTTGTTAGAGTATTACATAAAATGTATCATTTTTGGTTTCTTAGTGTCTATTAACAATTACCATTGCTTCTTATCCAAAAGGAAATAATCAATCTTGCAAAACATTGCAGTAAATTGTAAATATAAATACGAAGTACTTTGGTGGAACACAGGACTTACTTCACTTTCAGGATTAGGGTCAGCGCTATGTGCATCTTCTGTAACTTTGCTGTGTTCAGGACCAGGAACATTTGGTGCTTCAATCTGATGCTGTCAAGTAGACAATTTACTCAAATTATTCCAATTAAAACATCGCTTCTAAGAACATTAAGATATCAAGCAAATTATAAATTGTTACCTCAGACTCAGACGCAATTACTGATGTCGTAGTAGTGACATCTACCCAATTATTCAACGCAGGATCGTTGTTTAGAATGTCCTTTGGATTGCTTCAGACCCACATGAAAGTAACATGGAAACATTTGTTATTAAATCTACTAAAAGACTAGGTTTTTTTTATAAATTTTCATTATAAATTAACACAAAATACCAATTTAATAGCGAAGCGTGAAGCATTCACAGTGGACGATCCTATTAGGGTTTTAAAGCAGTATATGTAATTAATAATTCTAATTTTTTTCCCCCACGAACAACAGCAGTCGGAACAACATGCAATAGCAACGCCAATTAAACAAATTGAGTTATGTAAATCTCTAATCAATAAACCAGTGTACAATTAACTACACTCTTAGAAAACCCTATTAATTTGCAAATTGAATCATAATTTGAGTTCAACACTAAGCTTGCAATTTTCAGAATCAAAGTTCTACTACAATCGGGGAATAATTTAAATGCATGAAATTATGTCTACAAAACGATTAAGACACTTACGATTCTCCAGACGCATCCATGGTGTGTTGAGTCGTTGATGAAGTCAGTTACTTTGAAGTTTTAGAATTAAACTAATAGTTTGAAGTGATTACATAGGATAACTGAGGAGCAAATGTGAAGAAACGTTTGAATTCTAAGTGAAAATGGAGAAAATGAAACGAAGGCGGGCAGAATATTTATCTTCTTGAATTGTATCTAACCGCTTTACATGGTAATTAATATGCAATTTTTTTAAAAGACAGTTAATTAATATTAAATCATTAAAAATAATCCATCAATTATTCTCATAAGGCATTATTATACATTATTTAATTTAATTAGGAAACAATATTTACTTTATATTTTAATTGGTTAGTTTTTTTTATTGAGAACGTGTTGTATTAATTAATGTTTCTTTTTCGATGAAAGAAAACTATTACAAAACTATTATTTAGAAAAAAAAAATTACGCTTGCTTTTATGAATATTAAAAGTTGTTTTTTTACAATAAAGTGATAAGTAAGTACAAACATAATAACACTTCGATTTAAAAAAAAATAAAAATAAAATACAATTGACTAAAAATAAATGATTAAATAATTAAATATTATAGAAATAAGCTAATGACACCAGAAAATCTAGAGAATCTTAAGGTATTAATTGTAAGAGCCTAAAACAACGTGTAAGCATAATTTTTTTTTAAAAAAAAAGGCAAACCACAAAATATTTTTCATGAAAAACTCTGACTTGTCAAATCAAAAGTATAGGCACTAGGTGTATAGGGTTGTCGGTTTGTGATTGCTGAGGTCCAATTGTTGCATTTTTTTAAATTTTTTAATTTTTAACTTAAGCATAGAAGTTCCTGATTACTATTTACATGTTATGATACATTCATTTTATTACGTATTTGTAATAATTAATTGACACCATTTTTTTAAGACTCGTAAATTTTTAATTTACATTAATGATAGAAGTAAATTAACATTTGTATTAGTAACAATAAAATTAATACAAAATTATTTGTTAAAAACTTTGAAGATATAACGTTTATGGACGGCGGTGTATATGAACCGACCAGACAAATAAACAACTCTAGTTCAATATCGGTTTAAGTTTGTTCATGTTTGTTAATGTAATAAACCACTCTTTTTATTCACAATTTCAATATTTTAAATAAAAATTACCTTCTTTTTATTCAATTAAAAAAAACTGCCATCCTTTCCCTCACAAAATAAAATAAAAATAAAAATAACCGCCATCCTTGATTTAAGGAAAACTACCATCCTAATATTATTTTTTAAAAAAAATAAAAATAAAAATAGTAACCCACTAATTGTATTTTTTTAATATAAAATACGATTAAGTTGTTGAATAATACAAGAATTCGGTAGCTTGAGATAATACTTATATTGTACAGGCACACATCATGTGCGTCTCTTAGCTTCTACACCTAATCCTTCAGATTATTTCATGAACAACTGGTATATCTATGTTCATGACACATATATACACTAAGCTTGTTCATGAAACGCTCAATTAATAATCGAGTCGTTCATAAACGACTCGCAAACATATATGAAATTAAAATAGGTGACCTTGATAAGATGCTTAGGCTTTCTTCAAAGCCCGGGATCGTGTTCGGACTCACCTAATAAGTTGACTAAACTTGAACATGGACAAGGTAGTACTAATTTAATTATTGGGTAGTACTCATATAGGCTCGGCTTAACTACAACCCTAATTGTGTAAGGTTGTAAAGGTAGTACTCATCTAAGCTCGTCTTATCTCCAACCCTAATTGTTTAAGGGTAAGGGTGCAGTGTTTAGGGCTTGGTTTTGGGTTTATGATAGACTTAACATTTCATCTACATATGCTACTGTAATCTGAAGATCCCGGTTGACACAAATAACACATGGAATTGACTTGCCTAATTATTTATAATTTTATTAGGGTATATATTCTACCAAACGGGTAACATGACCGTAATCGCATTCAATTACACTGTCGTGGTATAACACATCATCATTGTATACCCGTCAACCATGTATTGTTACAATTATTGACAAAGCTTGAATCAAGATACACGCATACGGTGTTGAGACTCTATACGCCTAATTTTGTAATAAATCGCATTTTGTAAGCATCTGAATTCCCGAGACGGTTAAAACCTTGACACGCTTATGTGGTATTGAAAATGTATAATCGCAAACTACAAATTAATCGTAGAATCGACACGGCTTAATTCAATACACGCTCATATGGCATTGAGATTGTATACTCGCAATTTTTAATCTTTCGTTCAATCGACAAGGCTTAAATCATGTCATACTCATATGGTAGGAAGATTGTATACTAATATAATGTTGTCTAATTAAAGGTATTATTTACACGGCTTAAAACCTAATACACTCAAACGCTATTGAGATTTTATAATCGTCGGATTCAATCATAATTGACTCAACTCATCACATGATAATGAGATAAATGATTTTCAATTTTGTTATCAATCTCGTCCATCCATGATTGACTACCCAATTCACAACACATTTGTCTTCATCTCTAGATTCATTTGTATTAAAAAAGTTTATAATTCCACTTTTTTTTTAATCCATAATTTTAATGTTACATACAAATTGTCATAAGATTTTCAAGACATAAACTTTGTGGTTTTTTTTAAAAAAAGGACAATTATTTTTAAAAATTCTTACATAATTTACAAAATGTTAATCAATCGAAAAAAAAATAACCCACTACTCCTACTTTAGAAGTTATTTCATCACAAACTTAGAAAACTACCCACTCATTTCACCCATACATCTTGACAAAGGAAGTTATAAACTGTCACTTTCTATTTAAGAATTCCATTTACCAAAAAAATAAAAACAAAAATAAACTAACAAACTCTAATCTGCTCCCGCAAAAACTCAAACATTTACTTCCTTCAACATGGTTAAAATCACAGAACTTTTAGATGTAGATGACGTCTCCATCGCTGAGGGTGTAAGTTTATGTTACTGTTAATGTCTTTCCTTAATTTTGTTCATCATGTGTAGATATGGTGGTGCCATATATTCTTAACTTATTTTTGGTGTCCTTAAAATGAATTTAGGCACCAAATAAACAACAACCAAAGAACATCGGCGACGGAAATGGAATCGAAGAGGTTTTGTGCAATTCTTTGTAATTTGGATATTTTTTAGTAACTAGAGTATTATTATGAACAAATATTTTTTACAAAAATCCGATTTTCTATTATTTAATTTTTGGGTAATTAAGTTGATGTGATTGTTTATTGTTCATCATTTCACTCATCCTTGTTGTGGTAGGATGTTGATCGTAAAGGGAAACGTCCCTTAGAGTGCGATGAAGACGATGGATCATCATCAAATTTATCTAAGCGCCAAAAGGTGATCTGATTCTTTGTCTTAATATTACATAGTGCGAAAATAGAAATAACCTGTGACAAATAATTTTAATATACTTATATGAATGAAATTTACTGATTATGTTTTTTTTTTTAAACTTAACTTGTATTTATTTAATGGAATTGGGTGAAATTAAAAAAAAAAAAGGTTAAATGATTATTTTAATGAGTATTCACTCTACTAACACAGATATATTATTTTATCAATTTATCCCCTAAATCTATTAAATTATTTTATTCATTTCTTAAATTTTAATAAACTTTCAGATTAACGACATCAATGAGAGCCAGACCTGCACCCAAGCTCTTCTCGATTGGAGGAAATCGGTATAAATATTGATTTCTTTATCTTTTCCCAATATTGACTTTACTTAATGACTTAAAGTTGTACTTCTATTAAAAACTTTAAAATAGGTCTGGATACTAGAAATTATTTGTTACACTTAAATGTTGTAAGTTTCTTCATATCCCCGTAATTAAGTTAAATGTGTGTACTGTTACTTTCCATTAGAGAGCATTTGATTAATTCCCAATTTCCAGACTTGGTACATGATGGAATTCGAAACCGCAGAATTTAAAAAGGAATTGATGGAAAGTTCATACCCTCATTATGAAACTACACAATTCTCTTGTGTGAAGTGGGTTTTGGAGCTTGCCATTGACCCTAAGTGGAGGAGACAGTTGCCTAGAGGTTTATACTTTCAATTGTGCAATTCTCATGTTATTGAACCTCTTGATCCGGCAGACGTTTGCTTATGGAAGAATCAAGACTTAATAGAAAATTTTGGGGATTTATGTCTGAGAGAATCCTATCCAAAGTCATGTTGACTTGTAGGGAATGGGGTAGACTTATTCAATTCTTTGTGCACGACACCCCCTACAGGGGTAACTGGGAATGGCAGCACATGCATGAACCTAACTTCATATATGAACGAGGACCTCAACGTGGGATTAGGCGTCCATACATCAATATTTACAAAGAGTACTTCGGAAAAATCGGTTTTTATTATAGTTCTAGATGATGTTCATGCACTACTACAACTTATTTGTGTGCAAAATACAGTATTAGTCTATTAGTTTGTTTGTAGTGTTTTATCTATTTACCTTAGCGTTATTATGTGTCACTGATTATGTTTTCGTTATGTTGTTTTACATGTAATATAAATTTATATGAACTATTAAATTAGAAGTGTTTAAATTTTGTCAAAATTTGTTCAAGGGCTAGCAAACCTCATGCATCATATGATATCAAATATTTGAAAAACCTAAAATTGTTCAGTTACCAATGAGGATAAATTTAAAAAATAGTTTAAAATTTACTTTTTGTAAGGGACTTGCATATATATTTATAACCCTGTTACTATAACACCCTAGAGTTTACTACTTTTGAAACATATTTACGTATTCTTACAAACAAATGGAGAGTATAGAGTTGGCCAAAGAAGATTCTAATTCATCTAAAAAATTTGGGGCTTGGGAGACGATTTTTGAGGCTCATATTATCCCGCATATGACCAACATATTTGATTTAATGAGAATTCAGATGATCAGCAAATATTGGCAACAACAAGCTGGCTTACGAATCAAAGAAGATCATAATGTAAATTGGAGTGAATTGGAGAAGATTTATTGTAAGAGAGACAATTCATGCACTGCAGTCCACAACAACGTTGAGGACTTAATGGGTTGTAAAGATTGTCATTGGTATGGAATATGGAGGAAAAACATGTTCAAGAAGGCAAAGTATTGTTACACTAAACACCATGGTGTGTTGTTTCTTCACGATGAGGATAATGCTAGGCCATGGATGAAGATGCTAAACACTAAGCATAACAAGAACACGACTGTAGCCATGTAACTAAAGTAGATGATAATTAAATGTTTATTATGTTATGTGATAATTATAGAAAGTTTTATTGAGCTTGTTATGGGAAATTTTAATTTTATGCATAAGAATTGATAATTTGAAGCTTGTTTAACTATGTTCATTTTTTTATTGATTAAACTTGTAGCTCTGTTTCGTGTATCAATCACAAGATTTTACCTTATGAACAATTAAGTCTACAGGCTTAACTAATCACGAAAATGTAATGCAATCAAGTTTAAAATACAAAATAGTGTAAAAAAAATTAAAAAAATTAATATTTCTTACAAGCAAATGAAAACAATTGGTCAACCAATGTCAGCCTACACTCCCATCAAAAGTCGCACATAATGATGACCTTTATCACAAGATTAAAAAATCTTATTACCCATTCTATTATGCGAAGTAATTCATATTCATTTGGGAGCAATTTTTCTAATACAAGATCTCAAATCGTTAAGGGTACCATAATTTTAAATTATATATCATCATGTAATGTTTATCAAAATAAATTTGTGATAAAAGTCACTATTAAATAATTGGACCGTAAACTATCTTATAAAGGTCAATATTAATCCTCATGAATTTTTTTTTAGAAAAATTAAAAAAAGAATATATCAGTTAAATCACACCACATAATTTTTAAAGGTAAATATTAATCATATTTTCTAAACAACATGCGATGCACAAAATAACCATTTTTTTTACATAAAATTTTATCTAAAATTTTTTATTATAAACCTTTATTATAATTAATTATTTAACTTTGGTCACATAAGTATATCACTTTTTTTATTTGGCCTTACACTTTAACCTAAATTTGGTAATTCAAATATATCTTTAAAATTTAAATTATTTAAATGTAAAGTAGATGATAACCATTGGGGAACCAATGTATGGATATTGTTACCTCGATTATAACATAAATTACTAAGCTTTGTTGAATAGTCAGACTTTCTTTCGTACTATTTATTCTATTTTTATTTTTGCCTTTTTTTTGTTTTTTTTTTTTTGTGTTTGAGGAAATACTTTCTTCCCACTTTATTATGAACTATTTTATTTATAGCTCAATATCAAAATGAATTTGTAATATATATTGTCTCAATAATTATAATTACATATCAAACTAAAATTCAATACCAAATACAATGAACGTTTAGTAGTTATGTTGTGACTATAGGGTAGAGGTTGAATTGATTATAACATCCACATGAACTGGTATGAAGAAGTATTTGCGAAAAATAGATTCTGTAAAACAGTTTATGATTCTGTAATAATTTCCCTAAACCCTTAACCCTAAACCCTTAACCCTAATCCCTAATCCCTAATCCCTAATCCCTAAACCCTAATCCCTAAACAATAAACCCTAAACCCTAGATCTATCAAAACTAGATGGACCTAGTAATAGGTGTTAGGGGTGTCCATTCGATTTTGGATATGGATTTTGTCTAAATCCCATTCATTCCGATAAATGATTCGATTTTCAATTTCCAATCAGAATCGGTCAAAATTTCTCTCCCAATCAAACTCGATGGTATCCTAATTAAACTTTTGTTAGTAGGATCCAAATTTAGCTAGAGCTTAAAGAACAAAGAAATAAATATTTATTACAAAGTCTCCCAGATGTAAGTTATGTAGTAATGAGTATTTGATTTAAAGTTTGGATTCGACCCGGATAAATAATTCAGTTTGGATTGGTTTGGATTTCGTATTTAATCGAAATAATAAAGGAAAAATTGCGAAAAATAATACAACCTTTGGCCCGTTCTTTTTAAATAATACATTACCTGTTGGTAACCTATTTTTGAAGGTAACCTGACACGTGTCATTGTTTTATTGGTTTTTCAATATAATTAATAAATTAAATAATTATTATTATTAAAGAAATTTAAAAAAAAAAAAAAAAACCCCAAACCACTCAACCACCACCACCCAGCCACCTACTCTCCCCTCCCCCTTAACCCCAACCTCCCCCCTTAACCCCAAACCACCCAACCACCACCACCCAACCACATCCTCACCGTCGGCACGCAGACCACTTCCCCCTTAAACCCGACGCAGACCACCCCCTTAACCCCCTTTCCTTCCCAACCACCACAACAACCACCCTAATCCACGCAACCGCCACCACAAAACCTCCCAAAAAACCACAAAAATAACCCATTCCCTTTCCCAGATCCCGATAACCACCTCCCTCCCCTTTTATTTCTCGAAAACCGCTCCCCTCTACTTCCCCTATATCGAAAAAAACCCATCATTGTGTCGTTCGCGTTTTGGTGGTGGTTGGGAAAGGGGAAATCAACAGGGGGGAAAGGGGGTAATTGGGTCGGTCGGCGGCGGAGGAGTGATGTTGTTGGTTCAATGGAGGGTAGAAAGCTCAGAAGGTGCTTCAATGGAGGAGACGAAGCTCAAAAGGTGCTTCAATGGAGGAGTGAGAGTAGAGTGCAATGGAGGAGAGAGAAAGGGAGAGGGGTGCGGCGAGGCAGAGTTAGCGTGAGAAGGGGAGGGGGAGGAGGTGGCGTGGTGGTTGCTGGGATTATGGTGGTTTTTGTTCGCCGGGGAAGGGCGGGTTGCCGTGGTGGAAGAGGTGGTTGCCTTTTTTTTCCTCTTTTTTTTTTTAAATCTAAAATTAATTATTTAAATAAAAAAAATTAATTTATTATTTAGACCAATTACCCGATGACACGTGTCATGGGTAACCGGTTTTAAAGGTTACAAGTTTTTTGTCTTGTTTAAAATTGACACCCCCCAAAGGTTATATTATTAAGAATTAATCAAAAGGTTGTATTATTAAAAAAGAACGGGCCAAAGGTTGTATTATTTTCCGCAATTTTTCCTATAATAAACACCCGTAATAGGTATTCTAGTCACAAAAATACTTATTATTACACAGTAGACACATAAACCATTGTAACGTGAAATAGTTGAGTTTTGTTTTTTTTTCTACACAAATCCAAAAAATCAATTTATATAAAATTTATGACCAATAATGATTCATATAAAATAGTCGATCACGTGTGGATAGAACGTCGTTCAAAATAATTGATTTAAATAATGGACGCATGTCGTGAAATAGGTAGACATGTCATGACTTTAAACGTTCACAATTATAGTGGAGCCTAATTAAATCAAGTTAAGTTCAATGATAACTTTATTATGAATGAGATATGATCGAATTAATAGTCGTAGAAATCAAGTCGATCCTATTTAGTTCTGAGGGTGTCTATTCGGTATAACTGTTTAAGTTCGGATCCTAGCCGATATTGACCCAAAACCCAAATCAACCCGACCCGAGTTAAGAGTAATTTGGGACGAAGGAAGTACAAGAATAACTCAAAGAAATTATTACAACAATGACAATGATAATAAGAGTACGTATTTAAACTAAGATCAATAAGAGAGTGAGGTATAACTCAATTAGTTCTTTTTAGTTTCATAAGATCCTGAAAGTGATTCTTAGCCTAAAGTTCTAAACGCACACAAAAAAAAAAAAAATTAATTAAGGTCAAACAATTACTATAATCCATGAAAAAATAGCCTTAATAAATATAGTGAGTTTTTCGTCAACAAATTAATAAATATATATACAGAGTTGAATTTAACCCAATGAATCACCCGAATATGACTCGACTAGAAATTAACCCGACCCGAAGTTGACCCGGGTAATGAACCCGAAAATTGACCCGACCCAAACTGACCCGACCCATTCTTGACCGGACCCGAACTGTTGACCCGATACCCGACCCCACCTGATTATCAATCGACCTAAAATCAACCACAAACTTGAAACGAACTGACCCGACACGAACTTGACCCGATAATCTTTTGACCCGAACTTGACCCGACCCGAAATGCCTCGACCCTTACCCGACCCAAATGACCCATTTTCCAGGTCTACAATCAGCTACGTTCAATTCATTTCAATTTTTAATAGTCCTGTTCACTACCACAAAATGTGGAATAAGCAACACATAATACACAACGCTCATCTTATAAAGGCGTTCTCTAGAATTCTATAAAACACCTATGTAAGATGAGCGTTTTGTATGTGAAAGTTATAGAACGCCTCCCTTAGTCAACCGTTCTATTTGATATACCCCAATTTTACACCACACAATATAGAACGCCCCTCTCCATTAACTGTTCTCTATGTGTTTAACATAATTAAAAAACTATAATAAAATAGAAAAATTAAAAAAATAAAAACCTAACCCTAACCCTAACCTTTTCTTTTCTCTCCAGTCATCCCCTTCACTTCTCCCTCCTCTAATTTCCCGTCTCACTCTTCACTCTCTTCTCACTCTTCATTTCCTTCTCTAACACTAAGATCTAAAAGACTAAAACTCCTAAATTTTTTTACTATTTTTTTACAAAAAAAAAAAATCATCTAACTTTTTAAGTTACTTTAGATCTAAATTCTGTTAGTTTATCTTATTCTCGTAAAGCATTGGATGATTTTTGGGTGGTTTCGCTCACGTAATTCCGATCGTAATTTTTTGGGTGGTGTGGTTTGAATGACGCCCTTGGTTCGATTGAACCATTGAATCTCGTTTTTCTCTATTTTGAGCAACTTGTTTTACGTGTTTTCTCAATTATTATTTAGATCCTACTTTTCTAGTCTTATCATTTGTTGTTTTACATGTTTTTTCAGATATAAATTGGAAATTTGTTGGTATTCATATGATGATTTTTATCTCCATTGCTGATCTATTCTCCACCATCGAGCCAAAACTCGTCGCACATCCACCCCGATGCAGTGGTTACGTCGCAAGCCATAGTCTAGCCACCTCCGCAAGCCCGTGAGCATTAACATTAGAAGGTTTTTCATCTGTAGATCTGATTTTAATTTTAGTTTAAGTTAAAATTCCATATTTTAGTTAGTATTATTTTGAATTAAATGTAATTTTTTTTTATTAAAATACTTTTAATTTATTTTATTATTATGTATGTATTGTACATAGTAGTGGAAGAGACTAATTTCCACCATTTCGTTCTCTTTCTCCCATCTTTTTTTTTTCTTTTTTTCGGTTGCTCTAAGTCTTTGAACTTTGGCTCTGTTCTTAACCCTTCACCATATCAACCACAGAAAACAGTACTTTTAATTTATAAATTATAATTGTTGAGATAATTGTTTACTTTTAAGGTTGGATTATAACTATTTGTTGTATTATTCTGTATTTTTTTGTTTTTTTAAAGTGTTTTTGTTGATTTTGTGGATTATTGTGGGTCGTTGGTGGCCGTGGGTAGTGAATCTAGGTGGGGGCAGTGGGTAGAATCATTTTATTGTTCTTCGAAGTTCTATCTTCCAAAAACCGTCAAATTATTATTATTATTATTATTATTATTATTATTATTATTATTATTACTATTATTAATAGTAATAATAATATTATTTTTTTTTTGAAAAAAAAATATGGAATAGAGAACGCCTATCTATAATAGGCGTTCTCTATTTACATACTTATAGAACGCCCATTTTCAAATGACCGCTCTTTTTCCCATGTTTTTTATGTACTTTGTACCTAGAATACGAAGCGCCTATCTTAGATAGGCGATTTATATTGTGTTAAATATAGAACGCCTCAAAGAGGCGATCTGTAGACTTTATAAGGCACCCCACCAGAAGAACGCCTCTGAGGCGTTCTATATTGCTTGTTTTAGGCGTTCTATATTCCTATTTTTGTGGTAGTGGTTACAGACAGTCTAGTTCGTTTACACTCAATTCATTCTACGTGAATACATCGTAGCATATGTCCTCCCAATTTTAATCTTGACATATCAAAATTTTAAGTATATCTACACACTTTAAACTACAGTTCAAGATACGATAACACACACATTGTAAATTAATTAAGTAAATACGCCTTCTAAATTTTAAAATAAATCGTAACGCTTTTGCATAACCTTTCTATTTTTTCCAAATAAATAAAAGTTGACTGTATAAGGGGTCCATATACAATTTTTATTTGCAAATACCCAATTATACCTTTTTGTTAATTAATAATTCAAAATTGAAAGGGGACAAAATACCAATGTTCTGCACCGTTGGATTGTCCAATCACAACTGTCCACGTGTACTGTCAAATATGTTTCATTTTCCAAAAAAAAAAACAAGTAAATGATTCCTATAAATCATATTTGATACTATATAATCGTTTAAGATACTGACCCGATATTAAGTAAGTTTTGGTACCAAAATTCAAGTGAAATGACTATCTAATGTAAACTCCCCCGCCAAATTAGAATTTCTATTACTAACTTGTGGCGGGAATTAAAATCTCTATAAATGAAACATTAGTGTACCTCATATCTATACCCAAAGAGCACAAATACTCTAATAAAACACACTACAACTTGTTACTCCAGATTAATTTTTACATTGTATTTCACGATAAAATATAAATGGCTAAGCGGAACAGATGCACAGGTAACTAATCGATTTCTTGTAGTCGAAAATGGTTCTTCGGTTAAATTAACATTGTTGTTCTATTTATATTGATGTTTGCATGCACGTATTGATTTTTCCCAGCACCCACAGAGCTAGATCAAAGTCAGATTCAAAGAGTGAAAGATCAACACAGCTTTCGACTATTCATGCGAAATGTCTTGTACCACATAGGACCTTTGGATACGGGAAAGTTAGTAAGTGTTGGTGGGCATGACCCATTTATTGAGCAAATGTTTCAGGAGGAGCGCTTTAACTACATGATTCACAAAGGCGTTGCTGGGGCTATACCAATTAACAACAAAAGGATACGGCTAATCACACTTGCTGATGTTGATGACCGAATTGTGAAGGTTGAACCAATAGATCTTGATGAAGAGATGTCCCCCAAGCGCATCAAGAGAATCGATTTTATTGATCTGTCTACCGAATAGTAATTTGTTGGGTGTTTGTATAATTTCTAAATTAGGATTTTATCCGTTATTGTGCTCCAATTTATGTATCAGAGCGTTTTATCCTGTTCTGCACTCTTTTTAGGATATACAATATGCAACCAATTCGTCTATTATATTGATTCCATAAAAACGAAAATGACCTTACAAATTAGACAATGATTAAAATAAGTAATTAGTAGACTGAAATATCACTAATTAAAATGGCTTATATTTTACATATAGTCCTTTATAAACATCACGTACTAGATTCCATAAAAAAAACATCACATACAAGATTCATTACAGATATAGCTAGCTAAGACAGTAATTTTAATAATTATACGAGAAGATTTCTGAAACACCGAGTACATTACTTTTTGTGTCCAAACCATTGCTTGTACTCCCATGCATCATAAATTCTTCTCTTCCTCATGCCACCATAAGATTGAACAAGGTAGGAAGAACCCTTATGAAAAGCTTCTAATCTCCATGGTATAGTCCAGTTGCAGTGCTCACAGTTGAACATGTTGTCGAGGTTGACATGGCCGCCCCAAGGAGTATCATATATATTCTTACAATAAAGCCCCTCGAGTTGTGACCAATCCACATCCTCGTTGGCATAAATCCTTTCACTCACTGTGTTGTTCCAATCTGAGTTTAGCGGTAGCAAATTCAGTAAGTGAAATATCCCATCAATCTTTGGGAAAATATGCTCAGCAAAGATTGTTTCCCAAGCCCCAAATTTATCATGATCAGGGTAATAGGGTTTCTCTTCCTCTTGAGTTTCCATTTTTTGTTTTTTTTCGAAGAACCTTGAGTATCCATTTTTTATTAAACAATTCTCAGATTTTTTAATAATTAGAGAAGGAAGGGGAAAGGTTTTTAATATTTTTTTTTTGTGCATGCAATAAAGAAGTAAAAGGTATCATATCTAAAATTGGAAAATTCACCTAAATAAAGGATTTTGATTACATAATATTAACAGTGGTAACGTTGACTAACGGTTCAATTCTAAAGACCCTCTCCCTTAATTTTTTAATTATTTAACCTTGAAAGTAACGATAACTGAGTGGGAAACCTTTTTTTAATTGCATGCATTGGGAATCAGCAATATTTTTTGGAATAAGGTCAATAGGCTAGGTTTATTTACCCCTATATTAAAGACTACTCACCTCAATATTTAACATACGTATAGGGGAAAAAAAGAAGACATACTTTTAACTCAATATCCCACTTTGAATTTCTAGATTAATACTACACTAAGGTTTTAAATGTGTTGTTCTTGGATTTAAGTATTTTTAACATCCTTCACAATACCATTTTTTTTACTTGCAATTTTATTTCACCATACCAACATTTTGTTGACGTACTAATTATATAAAATGTTGACTTCAAAATATTACAAAATACAGAAAAATGTACATATCTAGCCACAATTAGAAAAAGAGTTACTAGTATATTTTGATGAAAAAATCAAGGGTAACTAGGATTATAATATTTTAATTAGGAGGTAAAATAATCTTTTTTGTAATTTAATTCATTTTAATTTCAACTCGGTATTAGAAACATTGAGCTAACCAAATGTGCAGTAGCTGCATTGAACAAAGAGCTCAAGAATACATAACAACGGGTCTCTAGTTATAATATTGTGTAGGTTTTATGTTATAATCCATCATTAGGAATTAAACACAACTAAAACTGTGTATCCCTTGTTATAATTTTATTGAATAGTTCTTGTAATATTGTATATCCTTTTATGAAGTGTACATGGTCATATAAATCGTTTAACATAAATATTTATTATACAAGATGCATTTTTTTTATATAAAAAAGACCACTAAACATATCACATAAAATCGAGTATGTAACCCCATATATAAATCTTATATAAGAATCATCCAGAAAATATTTATAATAAGAAGGAAACAACTTAATGACTAATGAAGGAGTATAAAATTTAATAAGTAATGTACATTTGCTTCTGTAAATTAAACAATTAAAGGTAATTATGCATGCTTGAACGTTTAGTGTTTATTTTCATCTTTCTATTATATATATTGTTAATAAATCCTATAATATTTTTTTTATAAAAGTAATCATTATTTTTGTCCTACGGAACATAAGGTCTGCTATGTAGAAAATCTTTTGTCAGATTCTTTTTTTTTTTTTTTGTGGCCAGAAATTTGCCCACTCTATCCACATTAATTAACATTTTTTAATTTCATAATTTATCAACTAAGTGTCCTCTCCATTTCTGCCATAGCAAAACAAAAAAACAAAATTAAAAAAAAAATTAATACAAAATCACAAATAAACATTTAAAATAAAATTACAAATCACCAACAGATATTCATGACACATGGTCCTTATATTACTGTGATTTGCTTAGCCTATTTTTTTTAATTTTCTTCCCCTATGATATAATATAGTTTGCGTGTTGGTTTTCATGTAATAATTGTTGTTCTTGTTTTTTTTTTGTTCCTAATTTCAGTAATATTTTTAGAGGTCATATGCAATGGTATGGTACTATATGTTGTACACATTCACATACAATCTTAACCCCATGACTAACTTATCCCTTTCCTTCCTAAAAACCCCCATTATCTTATCATCATGAACAACAATGATCAAACTGAAATCGAGCCTTAGTACCCCGACCATGATTTATTGGCTGATTGGGATCATATCTTTCTAAAAATAAAAGATATATGTGCACTATGTTGTATTTTGTTCCTTTTATGTTTCCCTTTGTGCTTGAACTTTAAGTTTGTTTTGTAAACAAGATCATTTCCGAATTTACGGAATCATAATAAATTTAAAGGAATCACACTATACGTGGGGTTTTGTTCGAGAGATATAATACAACAAACATAACTTCAACTGCTGTGATTATATGATAGCATAAAAAGCACATTAATTTCATTATGATTTGAAAACAAAGTACAGTACATAATCGAACTAATACATGAATGGATAGTAGTGCACTTATAATGCTAGTAGAGTGCATTTATAGCGCTAGTGGATAGCTACATTAGCATAAATGGTAGTGCACTTATAGTGGTGCACCAATAATGGTAATATTTTGCAACATTACATAATCGAATTCCTACATGAATGGATAATCCGTGGGTTCAATGTCTTCTGGTAACTCATCAGTATACGGGTGATTCCTAAACCTACCCTCCAGGATCAACGCATCCCTCCACTCCCAAGACTCATCGTTTTCTCGAATGTGACCACCGTGAGTGTCCCTTAAAAACTTAAGGGCATTTCGGAAAGTGCACTTGCGACATTCAGTTCTCCACGAACAATGGCGACAACTCTCGAATTCCAAAAAATTCTTATGCTTAACCATACACCCGAGATGAGGCCTACTGATGACCGTCTCAAGCTGACTCCAATCAATATCTTCTTTCTTGTTAATCCTTAGCCCTATAACACGTAACATCCTCTTGTTTACAGACTGGAATTTTAAAAGGTATCCAATTTCTAGTATCTTTGGCAAGATGTGATCCTCAAATATTTCGTCCCATTTGCCAAAGTCATATAACTCTACTTGTGGAGCTAAAACCCTTTTATGTGAATGCTCCATTGAAATAGTTTGAACTTAGTTGGTTGTACTTAAAATGTTGTAGTCATATTAGGTATCATAGGAATATATGTAGAGGAAAAATTAGGAGGGAAATGTGAAAGCTCTTACTGTTTTTTCCCTCCAAAAGTACTTAACAAGGGAAAAAAAACCATTGGGGAACCATTTACCTCGATATGTACAAAAAATAAAGACTATAAACTGGAATAAGATATCCCAATTCCTATTATTCACGTAGCTTTTACAATTACTTATAACCTACAATCCATGGGAGAATATTATCCAAACCACGACCATTTCGGTCAATGGGAGGTGATTTTTAGGGGGCATATATATCCGAAAATCAACGAGATTGAATATCTCTTGAAATTTTAGTCGTTAAACAAAGAATGGAAAGAAACTACTGGAAAACGGATCAACGAGAACAAAAACATCAACTAGAGCCAGTTTGAAAAATATTGTTGTAAGCCAGTTACAAAAGACTCATGTCAACACAACACATTTGAGGAAAGAGCGGGTGTGTAACATGTCAACATCAAGTCAGTTGGAGAAGACGCTGCTATGAACGTGGGAAACGCTATTTAAGACAAACTCATGGAGGCATAGGCGCAGGGCTTGGATATTGGTTTGGCATCCATTTGTAGTAATTTACATGATTTTAGTTCTTTTAATTGTAGTTGTTTAGAGTCCTTGTAACGTTTTGAAATATAATAACATAGTAATTTACATGATTTTAGTTCAGTATGATTGTTGTTATAACCATTGCTTAAACAAATACATTTAACATATTTAAATATTCAATTTACCGAATTATAATTGATATGTAACAATTTCACCCTGCAATGTCTGGGTAAATAAAACGCATCCCGCTCATAATTTATTTTACAGTATCAAAATATCATTTAAAATAGCAAAACAGAATAAATAAATTTACTTCAAATAGAACTAATAGAAGACGATTCAATAGAACAATACCAATAAAATTGTTAAGGATAACATCTTCAAGATCATTAACACAATTTTCTAAAAAAAGGATACAAAAGGCCAAAATGGAGAAAACACATACACTGGTAAACCATAAAAGGTCCAAATTTAATAAAACGATAAGAAGATTGCATGACTTCATAAACACAATCCAATGAAACCCTAGACACCCACAATCAAGTATTCATCCTCCACAGCCTCAATTTGGTTTGGTCCTCGATGTTGTTGCTGCAGCGCCAGAGTTTTCCTGTTGATTTTCAGAAGTTTTCCTTGTAATATCGATTTTTAATTGTTCTATTAGGATTTGCAATTCAACTTGCCTTTTTTCTACCTCTTTCCTTTGATGGCAAGCCTCAACATAACGCCCTTGAAGATATGACAGATAGTGTTGCAAACCGAGCAACTGCAACTCATAAGGAGATTTTGATGATGAAGCTCCATCTTTGTTATTCATTTTCGGTGATGAGGTAGGTTAGTGTTTTGAAAAGGAAATAGAAGGCGAAGGGGTGTATGGAGAATTGGAGGTTAATGGTTGAACAATTAGTTGAATAATTTGGGTTCTTTAAATAGACTATTAGGTTCTATTGTAGTCATCTACCCTAGTTTTGTAGGGAATAGTGAAAACCAAAGAACCACCCTTTTTAAAATAATAATTGGGAAAATAATAGAATTTTTTTTTTAATTTATATTATTTCATTTTGTTTGAAACAAGATAATTACCGATGAAGACGATTTTAAAAAAATAGAACAATAATTAATCGGTGAATGGCTAAGAAATCAAGTACATAAATATAACAACTCGGTACTTTCTTGGTTCATTGTCTCATACAACTTTTTCAATGGATCCGTCGCTACTTCGCATTTTTTTTACCAAAAAAAAAACTTGTGTTACTTCCATAACCCGAATCCGAGCCATGATTAGTAGTAGCCCCACACAACCACAGACCAAATTTAAGCAAAATAAAACTTTCCCTTTCGAAGGAGTCCGAAAAAAATCGCATTTCGTTGGAGATCGAAGAAAACTTATCCTTCGAAGGAGATAAACCCTTTCTTTCGAGAGTGACTTTACTATAACCTAAGACATAAAATCAAAAATTGAAAAAAAATTAAAGATTGAGGCTTAAAACCGGTGAAATCCGATGGAAGCCCCTTCACACTTCACATTGGAGGGTAAGGTTGTTGAAAGGTTAAATATATTATTAATTAAGAAACAATCCCTAGTGGAACGTATAGGACAAAATATGATTCCCACACCGGGAAAAAAAAAAAAAAAAAAAAAAAAAAAAAAAAAAAAACACTACAATTAATCCAACATGATTTATTAGTTGTACACATTGTTACTTTCTAAAGTTATTTACAAAATTTGAGGTTTCTCCAAAACCACAATCCTCAATTCTCATACACTCTCATTTTCGATCTCTTTTTTTTTTTTTTTCCTTTTATTCCTTTTTGTATTATTTTTTAAAACCAAGTAACCCTTTATTTAACCAAGTAACCCTTGACACAATAAGCAACCACTAAACAAATAACTCAGCGACACAGTGTGGCACGCCAAATATGGAATTTGGTGAAATATTTTAAACGCATCATGTTTTGTACCCTACCCAATAATTTCATTTTATTTTATACAATAACCAGACTAGCATTTCACTTTGTGTTGTTTTCTATCGCGTATAATATAATCCGTGCATTAACTAAGCTCATTGACTGATTTTTCTAAATAATGACTAACACATATAATACTAACGGGGTTAACTATATAACACTGAATGGATAACCCCTATAAAACTGATAAATTAAATTCGATAATATCTAGCCACACGGTGTCACCAAACACATATAAGAGTTACTTACCATAAATAATTTAACTTCCTATATATGAAACAACATTTTTTTACAGTAATACTAATATACTTCCTTTTTAGTACGAGTATTAATATAGTTGGGAATTAATCGTAAGTTGGAGCATTAAATGTTAATTTTTATGTCTACTCTCGCAAATATCTTTTCCTTTTTTGGTAATAAATTTTTTGGAATATCAATACGTAAAACACATATCAGGTGCATTGCACAAGTACACGTACTCTACTTTAAAAATTTAAAAAGACTACAACAATTTCAAATTAACAAACTTCTTTGTTCATAAAAATAAAATATTGACAAAGATTTATAATTGAGAAAAATCTATTGATTTAAAAAAACAAAAAAAAATCCCTTAACTCTAACATACTTCATAAAGCCCAAACCTTTATATTGGATAATTTTAATTGGCTCATAATAGGCAACAGCGTATTCGCTCTATCATGTAGGCCCATATATTTTAATACTACAACTGGTTCCATATATTAGAATAATTATATTTAGTGCAAATGTTAAGGCGTGCTGATACCCATGTCCCAGTTGGCAAGTAAGTGGTGATTGAGAAACTTGTACTTCTTGGTCCTGGTTTCGATTCCTCTATAACCAGTTTCGCTTTAGTTTTTTTTTTTAAAAAAAAAAAAAATTAAATACAACAACCTTGAATTATTGAAACAAAAAATAATAACATATTTTTGCATTGGATATACACCAAACTAATATAGACTGGCATAAGTAACAATCCAAACGTACCACTGGCTAACATCTTCGATTAGGAATTAGGATGTTTCTTGTCATCAGATAATTTTTTATGTGAACATATTCAAATAAACAAAAACACAAGTTAGTTGATAAATAGACAACAATGTACGATACATCCACTTGATCCTTTCGAATTGATAACAATACTTAATATATTCATCTATAAAACAAAGGATTGAATCCAAGATTACTATTAGTACGGTTTGAGCTACTCGGCTGTGATTGGTGGTGCATGGTGTTGAAATCTGAACTTGCCTCACCCCTTGCACTACCTTTCCCGTTCATGGATGCACCCACTTGACCATAATTAACGGGTCTAGTCTGACTTGATGTATATCCACTAGGTTGAAATGCACCACTAGCACCGGGACCAAAATTAGGGAAATAGTTCCCATTGTAAAATTGTGGTTGAAAACTGTAATACACTGATGTATCCACATAATTTCCATTCCCATTGATATTGCCACCATCAAGCTCTTCTGATCCAATTTCTTCATCGTCATCATAAACCTATAACAATACACAATTTTAAAAAGTTGGGTTAAAGCAAATTACTCAAAAATATTGTTACAACATAGACACTAGAAATAATAGTTATTTTTTTTTGTATTAAAAAAAAAAATTAACACAACATGAGACTTACGCTTTTCTTCTTCTTTTTACGACTCCGTTTTTCGGCTGGATGTTTATTTCTCTTCGTAGGAGCCCTTCCAGTGCCTTGTTTGTCAACCAGATTCTTAATTTGACCTTCACCCACAGGCTTTCAAGACGCCTTTGATTATTCTCCTTAGGCCTTATCCTACGCCGGCCAAAAACTCTATTCATGGATGGGTGACTCCAATCAAAACCATCCACTTCATCAGTACTACGAATACCAATAACATCTTCAAGAGCAGTACGAACTTTGTTAGTTGCTTCATAATACATTGAGAGTGTCTCATCATTGTGCATTGCTAACGTTGAAAGGTATTTGTGCCTCCTTTGAATTTCATCTTTCCGAGCTACGTTAGCTTAATCCTTAGGGTCGTAATAAGACACCTTTATGCCCTCGTAATCCCTAACGAGATCCTTCCTCCATCGATTCAAATTGTACTTCTCTGGGATGCACTCGATATCTTCAGTATGAATCACCTTGATAATGTGCCGGCACAAGATACCCCTAAACTCAAACAGCTTGCAACTGCAACTAAATTCGCCTTTTTCCTTATCAACGGAAACCTTAAACGTCCACCTCGTTGCTTTCCATACTAGTTTGGGGATCTTCTCGTCTGCA
The DNA here is from genome assembly GCF_001683475.1 of Chenopodium quinoa. Taxonomy (NCBI): domain Eukaryota; kingdom Viridiplantae; phylum Streptophyta; class Magnoliopsida; order Caryophyllales; family Amaranthaceae; genus Chenopodium; species Chenopodium quinoa. The sequence goes on from NW_018744828.1 coordinate 369,868, forward strand.
TCATACAAATTCATTGACCCTATGTTACCTGTTTTAACTATATTGGTGTGCTTTAGCCCTATCACATCGTCCCTCACCTCCAAAAACTTCTCATTAGTGTAAGCCTTGCTAAACACCACCTCGGCTACTACAGTGTTGTCATAGAAAAATGGATTACGCTTTGTTTGGTAATTTAGGTCCTTTTCCGTTTCCACTAATCCACCACAATACGCATTAAATTGATTCATGAATTGCATCAACCCAGTATTCAAATTAACGTACACTTTTACACCACGGTTCGTGCTTTCACTACGTTGCGTTGATGACATGCCAGCCTAAAAGAGCCCACACCAATAGTCAGGCGCCCACCGATGCCTATTAGCATATGCGTCACCTAACTAAGTGTTCTTTTGTAACTTGTACTTTATAACCATTGCCTTCCATGCATCCTCAAACCCTTCAATGCTAAAATTATCGTGAACAACGTGATCCAAATCTGCCTCTATCTCCTTCCATCTCGGTAACTTACCCAAGTTCCTTGCAGCGTTTTGTTTAATGTGAAATAAACACAGCCTATGCGGCACATCTTGAAACACAGTTTCCACTGCCTTCCCTATAGCCTTACACTGGTCAGTCAATATTCCTTTAGGGGGTTGGCCCATAAATTCAACAAAGTGTCTAAATACCCATTCGAACAACTCGGAATCCTCATGACTGATTAAGGCAGCTGCAAAATGTATATTAGACCCATGATGATTGCAGCCTACAAATGGAGCAAATGGCATTTTGTACCTACAACATTAATTTAGAAGATAAATGATTTATGTTACACATAAATGATTCTGTAAAAAAAATAAATGATTCATCTTACAAATATATGATTCTGTAAAAAAAAATACATGATTAGATAAATGTTTCAGGTTAAAAATAAATGATTCTGTAAATAAAATATAATGTGTTTATGCAACGTCATTATACCTGTTACATAAGAATGTTGTATCAAACAAGACAATATCACCAAAATCTCGGTACATTGCACGACCCCTAGCATCAGCCCAAAAAACATTTAGAATTTTTCCTTCTTTATCTTGTTGAATAGCACTATAAAAATTAGGATCTTCTTCAGTCATCTTTGTAAAATGTTGTTCTACGGCAAGTGCATCCCCTTGAAATAAGATAAGTCGGCGTTGAACGTGCACTGCATTCATCATATCTTGCTTGGTGAACAACAATTTCGAATGTCCTCCTTTCTCAATAACGAACGAATTAAAGCTCTTACCCAAAGAGATCCCATTAGCATCGTTTAGTGCCATTCTCTCATAACTATCGTCTTCTATACCTCTATAGTTCACCATACACCTTGTACAATCCGGCAAAAGAGGATGATTGTGATCCAACACACATTGTGTGATTACAAACCATCCCCCTGACATTCTTCCATCAACATATACCTTACATTCTGTACAAGATTTCTTTTTTTTTTTTGCATTTATGCTCTACATTTTTGCTCCTATCTTTGACACTAAGCTTACAATCCATTCTAATACGGGACATCATATGGTACTTCGGCTCCTTTTCCCCAACACCTCTACGATTAACGTCTGCTACTTTGTACTCCTTCATCAATGTATCTATTCTAACATAAAATTCAAATCCTTTCTCATAAGCGTACTTATGGCAGCATTGGGCAAATTCTTCACCGGATTGAAATAACATCCCAACACCTGGGACAATGGCAGCAACAAGATTATTGTCATCGTCTACACTGCTATTAGTTTGGTTAACAGGAACATCATCACCTTTAGACGACGAACTAGCATTTTCCTCTGCTCTTCATTAAGATCAAGAATTATATTGTCGTCATTCTCAACGCCTTGGTTCATCTCATCCAACACATCGTGTTCAATGTTTACAGCTTCACCAGATAATTGGGCTCGCTTTCCATTTACTGAAACAATACGCAATACAATTACATAATAAACAATTTGATACTAGAAAATTACAAATGACACATACATTAACAAAGTAATACTGTAAATTTAAAAATGTTATATAATATATTAGAACAGGGGATGTGAAATTTTAAGTAATTATATAACTTTTAACGAACTCCTGAAAGAGCCATCACAAGTTGGAATTGAAAGACAAACATTCGATCTATCACAATCCCGAAAGAATCATGAGCTCGACTGCAAATAACTTAATTGGACATTAAACATCAAGTCGTTATAACCGTCTAAAATTACAATGATAATGGAAATATAACCCTTCACAATAAAGGGGAAGTCAACAATTAATGGGGAAAATATCGGATTCTTCAATTATTAACAACGAAATCAGATTGCAGAAGTGGGGAAGAATTGATATTATACTTACATTAGTATAGATGTTGAATACTATGTAGAAAATTATTTGCATGCTAACTTGCTAGCTATGTCGATGACAACAATAAAATAGATTGAAGGACAACGATGACGAAATTAAGTGGGATCCATAATCACTTTGGCGCTCTCTCACAATATTCCCGCCTTAGAACAACAAAATACCGCCAATAGCCCAGACAAACTACCGCTCAGTTTTCCCTCCCATTATTTTGCCTTCCCTCTTCTTTTGTGTAGGTACAACTGAGTTGTCAATAATTTATTGGTAGTGTGTAAAATGCTCTTACACACCGAGTGTGAATGTAGAGTTTTCGGTTTTAAGGGATGGAGAGTACTCTCATATATGAGTACAATATACTCCCTCTGTTTTTAAATACTTGCTCCATTTCCTTTTTTGGAAAGCTTTTACAACATTTAATTCACTTATCACATGGACCTAATATAATACTCTCTCTCCTCCTATTCTTCCACTACTTTTGCCTTTTACAATTTTTTATTTACTCAACTACCCCACTACCTCCATATTTTATTACTTTTTTCAAATTCTCCTAAAACCCTGCACATGGAGAAATGGAACAAGTATTTAAAAACGGATAGAGTAATTATTCCTTATCAAATATCCCGGGGTGCTCGTAAGCAGAATCTTAGAGCAAGTTTAGCCCCAAGTCTTAAGACTTGGGGTGACATCATCATTTTAGGTATTAAGACTTATGCTTAAGACTTTTTCCATTTTTCTTCAAAAATCTCAAGCAAGTCTCAAATTGAGTCTTGAAATTTCAAGACTCAACTTAAAACTTGAGATTGGGACCCACTACTCCCACCTTACTTTTATTTTTATTATCCTTTTTTTTCCTTACATTTTTCAACATATAATATGTCAAATATTTAAGTCTTAGGGCTAAAGTGATAAATTTTCGTAAGTCTTAATGAGTCTTAACAAGAATTTGATAACATTATTTTCAATGAGGACCACAAAAAATGATGTCACATCCAAGTCTTAAGACTTTGGACTAAAATTGCTCTAAATACTCCGTAATAGACTAATAACTAATTGTGTGGGTGTGGATTTCAAAAAAAATAAAAAAATAAAAATTAATTCAAACACTTGCATTCATTTTGAAATGAGAGAAGCAAAGACTGACCATCCCCTCCAGCCTTCCGCTCTCCGCTCTCGTAAAAGAACAAAAATTGACTCGTGAAATGTGATGACCAATCAAAACCCAGGAATATGACGAAAGCAGTTATAAATTCTCCACGTGGTCAAATCTGACAACCTCCACCTTCAATCCAGAGTATCTCAACCGTCAGATTATCTTCTACATCAAATATTTTGAAAAAAAAAGAAAATAGCGGGAGAATATAACTCATTTCTCTGTTCAAAAAATTTCAAATTCATAAACTTTTTACTCGTACTTCTTTTTCTTTTTTTATTTTTTTATTTTTTTATAAAATAAAAACCCTTCAAATTCAAGATTCAAACTTTTACAAATTTAAATCCAGAATTCGCAGTTTTTGTTCCTCAAATTTACAATGATCGTTAATACCCACTTCAAATTACTTCTTTAAATTTCAAGAATTTCGTTTTTTTAGTCAAGTTTATGGAAAAAGATATGGATTTTCATGGGTTGAAGAGGAAAGAACTTCAATCATTGTGCAAGGAACATGGAATTCCAGCAAATTTGAAGAATGTTGAAATGGCTGACCGTCTTTCTGCACTTCTTAAGGTAAATTTCATCACTTTTTTGAAATTTTATTTCTTGAATTTTTATTTTTTCTGAATGTGTAATATGTTAAATTTGCTGATTTTGATTGTTTTAATGATTATTTTTTTTCGAATTTTCATGGGATTTTTGGGGTTTTTTGGGGGTTTGTAATTTTGTTTATTGAACTGAAATTTGAATGATTTTGGTGGGGTTTTTGAGTACAGGAGGAAAAACCCACAAAAAGGGGGAGGTCTTGCTTAAAGAATTTGAGTGTTATTGACGAAGTTGATGAGGAATTGGCTGATAGTAAAGAACCAAAGAAGGTAAAATTTAGTCCTCAGAATGAAACATTTGTTTTTGAGAAAACTGATCCTAGAGAACTGAGATTATTGGCTAGGAAGAGGAGGGTTTTTCAAAAACCCGAAATCGAGGAAAACCCGGGTTCAGTAGTTGGGAATGTGAGTGAATTGGGAAATGTTGATGATGTGGAGAAACCTGTTGGAAGGAATTTGAGGAGGAGGTCTGTTGTGGGTAAGCCTGATGCAGTTTTAGAACCTGAAGTTGTGGAGAAACCTGTTGGAAGGGTTTCAAGGAGGCGGCCTGTTGTGGTGAAACCTGACTTGGTGTTAGATGCCGGAGTTGTTGATGGTAATGTGGAGAAACCGGTTGGAAGGGTTTCGAGGAGTAAGTCTGTTGTGGTGAAATCTGATGTGGTTTTAGACACTGGAACTGTTGATGATAATGTTGAGAAACCGGTTGGAAAGGTTTTGAGGAAAAAGTCTGTTGTGCCGAAACCTGATGTGGTTTTAGATACTGGAACTGTTGATGATAATGTGGGGAAACCAGTTGGAAGGGTTTCGAGGAGAAAGTCTGTTGTGGTGAAACCTGATATGGTTTTAGACATTGGAACTGTTAATGATAATGTGGAGAAGCCGGTTGGAAGGGTTTCGAGGAGAAAGACTGTTGTGGTGAAACCTGATGTGGTTTTAGACACTGGAACTTTTGATGATAATGTTGGGAAACCTGTTGAAAGGATTTCGAGGAGAAAGTCTGTTGCGGTGAAGCCTGCTGCAGTAGTTGATGACGGGAACAATTTGGTTGAGAGAGGTCAGGCAAGGAGGTCAGTGAGACAAGTGCAGAAGGTTGAGACTAAAGGTCGGAAAACAGCTTTGAAGGAGCAGAAGAATGCTGAAGTATTGGAACAAGCTGTTGCTGAGAATGTGCAACAAAAGTCTCCTGAGATGGTGGCAGATGTCAAGAAAGGCCAGAGGGTAAGGAAGCCAACTGCGACTTTAAAGGCAAAGGGTGACACGGAAGGACTAGTTATGGATACAATCAAAGAAAATGTTGAGAATGATAAGAATTCAGAAATTAGAGGTTTGAAGCGGAAAGGTTTGAGAAGAAAGAACGATAATGTTGATAAGGATGTTGGTTATAAAGAAATTAAAGTGGTGAGGAGATCACGTAGGCAAGCTGGAATGTCCAAGGTTGATTCTTCAACTAGTGGCCTAATGGTAGAAGATGAAAAAGTGAATGAAGTGGAAGCTCAATATACAAATGAATCTGAAGCAACAGGCTGCAGCGCGCCTGCTACTGATGGGACTGATTATGTCCAACACGAGGAGACTATGCCAGGGAATTACGCTCATGTACAAAGCCTTTCAGAAAATAGGGAGCCAACTATAGATGGTAATTATGGCTTTCATCAACTTTTAATTAATGTCAATCAGATTGTAATTTATGATGCTAAAAAAATCTTTAGCAAATTGAACATCATGCTTACTTTTATTTTGCATATGAAATTCTTACATCTTTGTTCAAGCAATATAAGACTATGATAACTTCAACGGCAGCATGTGTAGAATTTTGTTTAGAGACTTGATCACTGTAAAGCATTTGATATGGTTTTAGACTTGCCCATCAATTATCATCTATTCTTCTTATCAGTTATTCTGTTAACTCCAGTAAATGGATGTAAATGGATGTTTATATATTAGCGTTATTGTATGTAAATGGACATTTCTATCTAGTAGCGTAATTGAATGTAAATGGTATGTTTATACATGTAAAAATATTGCATATTTCAGGATGTGAACCTATAACAAATGAAATAGTGAAAATTGTGCTTGTAATATTATGATAATCTGAACAGTGTATTGCTTGTTAATATTTTTCTTGTTTGTTTCTTAACATCTTATGTGCTGTTCTAGAGTTACGTCATGCAACTGGTAACACCACTTCTGCAGAGAAGAAAGCAGAAAATTCCGAGGAAACTACTGGATTTTCTCCCAATAGATCAGAAAAGCTGTATGTTAAAAATAATATAATGCAGTTAGAGGACTGCCCAGAAGACACAGACATCATAGACAAGGTCCATGAAGATGTAGCAAACAACGAAAGTTCAATGTTTCTAAATAGTGGCAAAGGCAGAGTTAAAAGTCGAAAGTTAGAGGACTGCCCAGAAGAAACATACATCATAGACAAGGCCCTTGAAAATGCAGTAGCAGCTGATCAGATTCCTGCAATCGATGAAAGTTCAATGTTGCAAAACTTTGATGAAGGTGGAGTTGAAAGTTCAAAGATAGAGGACTTCGCAGAAGAAACATACATCGTAGACAAGGCCCTTGAAAATGCAGTAGCAGCTGATCAGATTCCTGCAAATGATGAAAGTCCAATGTTGCAAAACTGTGGTGAAGGTGGAGTTGAAAGTTCCAAGACAGAGGATATCCCTGAAGAAACATACATCATCGATAAGGCCCTTGAAAATGTAGTAGCAGCTGATCAGACTCCTGCAAATGATGAAAGTCCAATGTTGGCAAACAGTGGCGAAGATGGAGTTGTAAGTTCAAAGTTAGATGACTGTCCAGAAGAGACCAACATCATGGACAAGGCCCTTGGAAATGCAGTAGCAGCAGATCAGACTCCTGCAAACAATGAAAATTCAATATTGCAAGATAGCGGCGGTAATGGAATTAAAAGTTCTATGCAAGCTGACAAAGTGAAGGAAAATTCTTTAAATATGATTTCTGTAGTTGACAATAACTCTTATGAAGAAATTGCATCTACAAAACCTAGCAATCTTAAAAGGCAGCTTAGTGGTAAGCTTGGCACACTTAATGCTTTCATTTGACTTGTTTAAAATCAAGACTTTATACATTGAACACTCATATGTTTATTTTTTACATTGATGTGCTGGTGTAGGTGAACCTGATTGTCACATTGCTGTGGAGCCTAGTTTTCCAAGAGGTAGTGGAGGCAGTGATACTGATGGGGTGCAACTCTCGAGCCCCTTTGGTGAATTAGAAGCTGGAAGGGACAGTAAAATTTTAGAAAGTAGTGATGGACTTGAATGTTTTAATCAGAATAGAAATGAGCATTTCATTGAACAGGAAAACGCGTGTGTAGAGTCGCCACCTGAGATTGAAAATGCAGTAGAAGAAGAAATGGTTGAGCATGCAGCACCGATTCTGGAGGAACAAGAAAATGAGTGTGAACACAGTGAAGAGTCCGCGTCTGAGAAAGAAAATGCAGTAGAAGATGAAGTGGTTGATCGTGCTGCAGTGATTCTGAAGGAGCAGGGAAATGAGTGTGAAGAGTCTCCATCTGAGAATGAAATTGCAGTAGAAGATAAAGTGGTAGACAATGCTGCAGTGATTTTGAAGGAACAGGAACCCGAGCTTGAAGAGTCCCCATCTCAGAATGAAAGTGCAGTAGATGAAATGGTTGACTGTGCCACTGTGATTCTGAAGGAATCAGATGTTCAACCAACAGTGCAAGAGGAAGCTGCTAGTTTATGGAGTTCTTGTGACACGATTGCCACTAATGTTGAACAGGTGCCTGATATTTATTTTGACCAGCAGCAATCTTACCATCTTATGTCAGAAGAAGAGGTAGTATTCGGTCCAGAAGCTGACTTGGAAGCCAATGCCCAGTCTCCCAATGTCATGGAAGGGCTGACACTTTCTTCAAATGCATCAGCTGCAACGCTCAACAAAGGTATGGAAGAAGGCCAAGCTACTACAATAGTCATGCCATTGTGGAACCGGGGGATAGATTGCAGTAGCAGTGATGCTGAAGATTCTCATTTGAATCATTCATTAAAAAAGAATGACAGTGAGGCTAGGACAAAGTCATCTTCGACTATGAACATTTCTTCATTGTACCTGCTATCACAAGTTGATGGTATGCCCATTCTTAGTTAAATATCACTTTTTACATGTTAAATCATGTGTTGAAGGTAGCTGTTTTCATGCTTTACAGGTGGCGTCGGAGATTTTTCTAGTTCAATGAAAAAGGGAGAAGAGAGCTGCAATGAGACATCAAGAGGCGTTATTGGTTGTTTAGAAAACAGCATTAAGGCGAACAACTTAGCTAAAGAAGACAAGGCTGTATTTGTTGAACAAGTAGATGAGATGAAAATTGGGTTAGAAGCTGTTAAGGATGACTATGTGACCAACCCCAATGATAGCAAGGAACTGACGTCTGAGATGGCTGTTAGTGCTACAAAACAGGATACTATTGTTTTGTACGATGGAGAAGAAACTCCTGTTTCTATCCATGAGAGGAAGCGGTTTCAGGTAGCACATGAAGGAAACTTATGCTCAGATGCTTTTGGCAGCATCAGTAATAATGCATCTGAATGCATATCAGTATCTGACAAAACCAAGTGCTTAAAACAAAGTTCTGTGGATGCTGCTGAAGGCAGGGACACTGGTGATGGGAAAATCAAGAATAGCAGTGTAAATCCTTTGAATGTAGAGGATAGAGAAAGAGAAATGTCCGAGACATCATGTACCAGAAATGTTGTATCATGCTTTGATGTTGGAAGTGTCTTCACTGAGGTGTCTGAGCAGTGTGAGCACAACCCAGAAGTTGATACAGTTGCCGTTGTTGACGAGCATGAATTTCACTTGAAACATGATGATAAAAGTGCTGTTTTGAATAGTACCCCACAGAAGGATATTCTATTCCGATTGGAAAAGCTATGTGATAATTATTTTTTTCCATTAAGTGAGAATTCTCGAACTCTTGATTTATGTATCTACTTTTTCCATTTGTTGAATAATCTTTTGTTTCTGACTAGTGCCTGTCTTCATTCTGCGCAGGTGACCTCACCAGTCCTTCAGGTTCAAGGGCAGTAGAGACACCAAGCAGGGATTTAACATGCTTTACTAATGACAGGAACGTTGATGTAGATGAGTATGACAAGTACTCATCTGCTAAACAAAAAGAAGGGGCCAACTTTTCAAATGAGCCTAAGTTACAGCACTTGTTTTCTGGACATTATTCAGACACTGTCACCAAGGATACATGCAGCAAGGACCAGGAGTCTGAGTGTGCTGCTTGGAATACAGAAGATTTGCTTGCTTTGGGCGGTGAAGTAGAAGAACCAGTATCTGACCCAACCAAGGATTTAGAGCTTATTGCTGTTGAGGATGCCGAAGACAAAGATGATGTTGATGTTATTCTCCATGGGTATAACAACGGTGCAGTAGAATATACTGTATCTGACCCAACCAAAGATTTGGAGCTTATGGTTGCTAAGGATGCTGAAAACACAGATGATGATATTAATTTTCATGGAGATACCAATGGTGAGCCTGCAGAGACGTCAAATAATGAAATTGCAACAGTTGGCGGTGACTTGAAAAGTAGCAGCAATGAAATATCTGAGAATAGTCTGGTTAAAGAGATGGCTGATCCTGTGAGTGCGCTCCAACTAAGAGACAATAAATCAAGTGCTGATTTGAAAATTAACCATTTCAGTAGTCCGGCAAAGCCAATGAAAATTCAAACACCTGAAGTTTTGCTTGCCCAAAATTCCAGCCATTTTGCAACACAAGAGAAATCCAACCTCAAACTCAATGTTGACAAGTATACTGCTCAAACATGTGAGAAGATTGGGTCTCTATAGTATATTTGAAGTACCTGTGGAATGAGTTTACATGTTTGCCGTGTTATGTCATTGTGAACATAATGCTGTATAATATATGACTGATCATTGACCCTTTTTTTTTTTTTTTCAGCCAATTCCTTAGGTTCAGTTGAAAAGGAAGAAACAGGATGTACTAAGGAAGCAGAAGATTTGAGCATATGTGGAAATGAGACTCCGGGAACTACTATTTACGAAAAGCTTGATGAAGCTCTTGAACAAGAATTTTGCCTACAAAGTAATTGGCAGCATACTTTTTCTTGAACTTTTGACCTTATTATCTTCATTTAAGAAGGCTCTAACTTATTTTCTGAAATTTTCCTTTAATCTATGTAGCTATGTCTGTTGGTTCAATCAAGAAGAATTTTGAGTATTTTTCTCAAGCATTAGGATCTTTTGAGGGATCAGCAAAAGAATGTAAAAACATCCGTGAAAAGGAAAGTTTGAAAAGTAACAATGAAACTGATTTTGTTGAAGCTGTAGAAAGAGGAATTGCCATGCAAAACAGTTTGGACATGTCAGAGAAAGGCAAAAGTGATGTTGGGGAAGAAATGATGGAGGTTTGCTCAATGGTTGAGCTCAACCCAGTACACAATGTTGGGAATGGGGAGGATGCAAGAAGTAGTAACGGATATCTTGAAATGGCTGAAAAAAGTCATAGCCCAAAGAGAAAGTTTGAGACTTTTTCACTGACGGATGCAGCTTCAGTGTTGGACAATGATGCAGGAACAATAGCAGTATCTTGCACTCCTCTTAACAAAACGAGTACCTGTCATTCTTCTGATGCTTATGCGGCAACAAGTAAAACTGCATCATACTCTTTGCAATCATCACAGAACAAATGCAACAACTCTCTTCAAAATGGTCAGTCTTTGAAGGCAGCTGCTTCTTTTGCTCAATGTTTTATAGAATGATACGACACATGTCAAACTAACAATCTTACACTGAACTTTTGAGCAGTCTTCAATATTCTAGACATTCTTATAATAACAGTTCTTATTGCAGCTTGTGTTAATGATATGGAAGAATTGCATTCAGGTGAAACCATGCTTTGTAAAGATGATCAAGATAATACATGTCAATTACATTCAGGTGATACCGTGCTTTGTAAAGATGATCAAGATACTACAGGTCAGTTGCATTCAGCTTTTCTCTATATAATACGATCATTCAGCTCTTCTTGTCTTTTGTCTCATGCTCTTATTCAACATACACAGTAAATTCAAGTGACATGATGAAGACTGATGCAGAGAATTCAGATGTCTTGCCGCCCGAATTGGCAACGCCTGCTAAACTATCATCACTAGCTTCGACTACTGAGATGCATAATGGGCCAAAAAGCATAGCTGGAAAAGATCTGGGTGAATATGTTAGTACAACAGAAGAGTTGCAAGGTTTGATCAGCTGTCCATTTTCAGTTGTCAATTTTGTTTGCATGAGTTCTGTATATAAGTTGCTTTCAAAAGGCTTAGTGCAGCAACAGAAAAGGAAGGAGCGAGGGGGGTGGATTGAGAAATCAAAATGAAGTACTACCAAATAAAATGTATTCTCTGGCAGGCTTTATGATAATTGGTGTATTCATGGTGCAGGAAGTTGCTTGTTTGGACAAGAAATTATTAATCAAGAGCATGTGGATCATGTAGCGTTGGAGGTGTCTATCAATTCAGAAAGCTCGCCTTGTGGCATCTATTTGACAAATTCTGATCCAGAGCACAATGTCCATAGAGAAAATATTAGTCCAGGTAACCTTAAAAGCCTCAACAATTCTCCTTTCCACAACTTGTTAAAACTGTTGACTTCAAAAATGCCTAGACTTAAATTTACACTTTCAGTGGTTCTAATTTTGACTGTTACTGCAGCTCAAGAACTGGATTCTGCAAAATTTACAGAAGTTAGAGTTGCTCTAGATGATAGATGTTAGTCCCTTGTAATTATCATTTTAGTCATGTGATACCAATATGCCAACTTATGAACGTAATATATGGATGTTATAAGTTATCATCTATATAATTATTTTGGTGTAATTTTCTCTAATTTTTCTCAACTGTTTGTCACATTGAAACAGGTTGCTCAGCGGATAGAGAGGCTAACATAAGCTCCCTTACACCGCCAATGATTAACACAACAAATTCAGCATCTCTGATTGCTAGGCATGAAGTCCTTGAAGGCACCAGCAACCAAAAGTTTGTCAATGCTTATAATGTACATGAGATGGCACAGGAAGTTCCGAGTACTTTTACACTGCTCAATCAAGAAAATGATGAGGGGTACAGTAGAGGAAATTCTGACCCAAATTTAGAAGGTAAAGATCAACCTCAGGAACAATTTTATTAAAAGGATGTAAATTACTTGCAATCACGAGTCACATTTCTAAAAAAATCCAAAGACTCAAACACTCATAACTTACGCAGAGGCTTTATAACAATGTGGGATACATTTATTTACTTATTTGAATTCATTCTTTTGTATGATGCAGAAACTGAAGGTATGATGTCCAGAAATGAATCATTTGTGTTCACTGATACAGAAATTGTTATGTTCTGGGATGAGATAGAAAAAGAAGAGGCCAGCAAGCTGCAAACAGAAGTTTCAGATGTCACATTCTCTGTGAACGAGTACGACTCTGCAATTGTAGAAAAACATCAGCCTGCTGTTGGAGTTGACAGTGATCCTGGTGAACAGAAACTTCAGGAAGTTGACGAGAGAGAAGAAAGGGGTGACAGTGCTGATCAAGTTGGTGATAAGCAGAACTGCATAAATGCCCAGGAAAACGAGAATTCTATGATCAGGAGAAAGAACACCCGAAGCATACTGATACATGGAACTCCCAGAAAGCTGCCCCCTTTCATGCATGACATGAAGGAGAATGCAGCAGCTCCCAAAAGGCTTCAAATGGTTGGTGCAACAGCTGTAAAACCCCGAAGGAAGGCGTTGGGAGATGTCAGGAAGTAGTTTCAGATTTCCTGCATGCTATCAGGGTTTTTAGAGTGTGGCATGTGGAGGATGGTAACTTAGCAAGTTAACAACATATACACAACCTGTTTGGATTGGACTTTTGCATCTCTCATGCATATAAACTAGTTTGTAAATTGAAGTTATGTTAGTCATTTGATGAAGCATTACTTGTGAATGCAATTGCTTTGTAATCGTTTGGAATGGGATGAAGAACATACTGGTCATATCATCCTATGTTAAAACTTGTTGCTGAATAGTGGTTTCTAGGTTGTAATTTTTGTTTGCAGATTTGTAGATTAACAAATTTCGAATTTGAACTTGCGACTTCAGTTTTTTTTTTTCTTTATTAAATGTGTATGATTTTCGCATCAAAGCATATTATTAAAAGGAAAGTGCTATACATAGCCTTTAGGGCTACATATAAGCATTAAATTTATACTTAAAATCGTAAAAAGTTAAGAATTATCAAATTATAAACACTAATTACATTGATTTACGCGTGTTTTTGTCGTGAATTCCTAATTTTATATGATTTCCAAGAATGTATGTAATGCTTATATATATCCCTTAGGGGCTTAGGGCTACATATAGCATTACCCTTATTAAAATATGGTAATTGATACTTGGACAGTTGATTATATTTCTGGTTAGGAAGATTCATCATTTTGAATTATTAAATGCATGATTAATCAATCACTTAGCATTAACCACTTCAGCAAAAATTTAATTACCAAAATGTATGTTGAGGACACAGAACACAGCAAGTTAAGCTGAATATCTGATATCTTGTCCATCTGTCCTAAAACAGATTACTGACAAAATCTTAATACATTGAATTCATATAAATTGATAGTACCTTACCAGTTTCTTGGTAGTTGAGAAAACAATATATCCTTCAATGCTGACTTTATACACTACTAGACTTGGACAATGTCTTAAATTGATAAAGATAACTTTTAAAGCAGTAGTTGCCGCGCCAATTTGCATCAAGTAATCGATTCCGTCCGGAAACAATAGCCATTTTATTAGTCGTTTTCACTTTGACTTTGACACTAATCACAAGTTTCACTTCGACCAAAAATTCACTATAGTATACTATTGGATCTGACTCGATGTGTATTTTTAGAGATAAATATGAGACGACAATGGTCAATATTTTTATATGTATTGGTAAAAATGCAAGTCAAAGTGAAACAACTAAAATAACACAAATTATGCCATTTCTTAAATTAAACAAGAGACAATAACAATAAGACAATTAACATAAAGATTGAAGGTCCTTATTTAGAAATATTCTTGTATACATCAATGCATATTACAGTTGAGATAAACGAGTAAATTATTAGTTGAGATTGTTGGTTAATAATTGGGATAAAAAGGAGAGATTAAATATAGTACCAAGATTGTGTTTATAGAATTGAGCAAAAAATATTCAATACTCATTTATAGCTACAATTTTCGGGATTAACCATCATCAATAACACTATAGCCTACAGTTGCAACACATGTTTTCGTTTAATGTATTTGCTTTGATACATCTTTACAAGTTACGTACAATTCTTGCTTGCTTACAGTAGACTTGATTAAAGAGGCTGGACCATTACTTGATTTCTTTGCCTAGCTTAGCTTCACTTCGTCAGAGACACTCCCTCCGTCTGAATATAATAGTCACATTTCTCGTTTTAAATACCATTAATGTGAGTAATATTTTGATTATTTTCAGAAATAACCGACTTAAAAATGCACAATCCTAGGATTACTTAATAACTCTCCATTTTATAACACCAAAAATACATATAGAATAAGAAAGAAAAGGACTATTAAATGTACAAACTCAAAGTTATTAAAATCGGGATTCTACTTTGAATCGGAATGTGCTATCAGAATCGAATCGTAAAATCGAATCGTAGAATCGTAAGATTCTACCGACATGCATAATCAAGACGTCAAATATAAATTTAAATAAATAAATTGAAATTATGAGTTTGAAACCTAATTATTGATAGATAATAGTTATTTACCCATTAAGCAATCAATACTTGACAATATATATTTATAAAAACCTATTTAAACATGTTTATTACTTGTAAGGATTTCGCTACTTCAGAAAAATATGTAAAATCGGGTAGAATCGTAAATTGAATCGTATAATATACATGAATCGTAAAATCGTAAGATTTTAAGATTTAAATCGGGATTTTAATAACAATGTACAAACTACTACCTCCGGTCCAATTTAATCGCAACAAAGGAATATTTTATGTCTCACAAATAATACCCCTTTGTTGCGAATAAATTGGACCGGAGATAGTATTGTATTTTTCACCGTAGTCTAGTATCACTAACAACTGAAAAACAAACTTTAAGAAACAAAAGGAGTATCGAAAAAATGAAAAATGAGATAAGAAATATAGCAATAGTTATTGTAGCTTAGACATTAAGTAAGAACACTAGAACCACTTTATTGATATACTAATCCAAAAAATAAGAATAAGAGTAATAAACATTATCTACAGAGTGACACAACATTTGAAGTCCCTTATTACTAAGGGGGGCCCTTATAAATCATGAATAGCAACTTAAAAAAAAAATTTAAATTAAAAAAAAAAAAACAACTCCTTTATGTTCATGGGGATTACAGAAATGCCCTGAATTCCATAATCCCCTAACTTTGACGCACAATTAACGACGTGTATCAAACGAATGAATAAACATTTTTTTTCCTGACAACAAATTTTTTTTTAATGTGTCAGCTGCCAACTTTATCTACACAACACAAACCCAACTGTGATAATTTTTATCCTTCGATTCGATGATCGCGTTCGAGCCCTCAACGTAGTTGTAGTAGCTCTTGCGGTTTCTGCGATAAATTTCACGGCTTAAATACCTTGGTTTCGTTTTTCTACACAAAATTCTTCATAAACCCATCAAAAATGTTTGCTGTACTAATCACAATCCAACCCACAGACTTCAAGCACAATACCACCTTTGGCTGTGAACGGGTTTATTCTGACCCACAGTAGGGAGAAAATGGACGCGAGCAGAATGGACCAGACGATGATAATGGTGGGGAGACGGTCTTGCTTTCCCATCATACCCTTGAGGAAGGGGTAAAGATGCATGATCACCCACATGGCGAAGAAGAGCCTACCGAACAGGGGACCCCATGACTCGTATCCGTTGTTAATGGCATCTGAAATCCCGACTATAACTCCGATGATGTTAATGATGAGCAATGTCATGGGTGGGATCAAGAGGGAAGTCCACTTGAACAAGTAAAGGTCGGAAAATTCTCCATCGTCTGCTGCTTTTGACGTGACAGTAAAGTTGGTGTTCACACCAGCAAGAACCTTTAGGAGACCTTGGAAGAGGGCAAATAGATGGGAAGATACACCTCCAATAACCCAAAACTGTTCATTCCTCCACCAGTCGTCGATTTGTACATGTCCCCATTGCATTTCGAGGACACTTGTAACCGCAATGGAAATAAAGAGCCCCATAAACAAAATACTGGCGTAACTGCTGATCTGTAGATCACAACATAACAATCAAACATTGGACTATCAGAATCAAACAGCCAACACAAAGTAACAAGGTATGACAAAATAAAAATTACTCGAAACAAAGCAAGAGTGGAAATTACCTCAGGAACAATAAACTTTCCGGTGAGCAGACAGACAGCAGGAAGAGTACAGTAGACAAGCAGTGGGATTGATGTCAATGGGTACACAACAGAAGCAATATAAGAAAATCGCTCCAATGGTTTGAGACCACTGTTATAACCATACCAAATGGGGCAATGTCTACTCAACAAAATCTCAACGGATCCCAAAGCCCAACGAAGAACTTGATGGAGACGATCAGAAAGATTAATGGGAGCAGACCCTTTAAATGCAGGTCTTTTAGGCATGCAGTAAACTGACCTCCAGCCATGGCAATGCATTTTAAATCCAGTCAAGATATCTTCTGTAACTGAACCATAAATCCAACCAACCTGAATTCAAGAAAACATGGTCAGAGAAACTTATGCAAACATTTTCCAGGAAATAGAAATTGAAAATACAGCTTTACCTCTTTTCCCCATTCGGTTTTATCCTCGTACCCACAGCTGATGACATGAATAGCTTCCTTCAATAGTGATGCTTCGCTTACACCATGAGGCATTCCACCTTCCTCCATGAGAGTTGAAGCTATAAAGACTGGTGACTGACCAAATTTCTTCTCGAATTTTACTTGGGGCATAAGAGCAGACTTCTCATTATCGATTCCTGCAAATGCATAGTCAGACTCAGAACAGTGAGATCTCAGTAGAATGAAAGAAAAAATAGAAGTAACTGCTAAGTATCGGAGGATTTTGTCAGAGTTAATTGCTTAAGCTTATGGAATACTTCATCCTAAACTAAGCAAAAAGAAAAGAACTATTATAGCATCATTACAATCAATTTTCATTGAAAATCCAAACAATTTCAATATGAAGTTTGCATTTTGAACAGAAACCTTGCCAATATTTAGAAGTTCATAGAATGATATACAATACACAGGTAGTGTTAATGTTTACATACCTTCAATTCCTTCCTCAATGTTTTCAAGAGCGTGTATTTGTGTGGATGAATCCTTGTTCTTGGACTTCTTTTTACTGTCCTTTTGCTTGTCATTACCCTTGTTCTTTGATTTTCTGTTTTTCTTTCGGGATCCAAAGCAGCAGCAGCAGAAGCACCATTTTGGCCAACAATTACAGGTCTTGCCTGGGACCTTCTTTTGTTTTGGGGCATCATACCCATAAAGTGCCTGCCTTCTGAAAACACAACCTGTTCCGACGTAAATTGGTCCTTGAATACCATCCAAACCTTTCATGTTGATCTGTTGAGATAGGAAAAAGAGATCAGTCATTATTTACTTTTAAACACAACATAATAGGCAACCATTTTTGTAAGGCGAGGGTATCAGATGAGGATGTTACTTACATCAAAGAAGACAACATTACGATTGGAGTATCGATCGTGTCTATCAATACCATCAAATCTCTGAGGAAACTGGACATAACATATTTTCTTTCCTGATATGGGATCCATCAAGAAGCACATGGCTTCACGAAGAGCCTTACTGTTGTTGATGTAGTGATCACAATCGACATTAAGTAGATATGGTGCATTTGACAAAACTGCTGAAACTCTTATCTGTAGTAGATAGTAAATGATTAGGTAAAATACATTATCCTAATATCAGAACCAAAACAATTTCAGAATGAGAGAGGGACTCACCAAAGAATTCATAGCACCAGCTTTTTTGTGATGATCAAATCCAGGCCTCTTCTCACGAGAAACATAAACCAGTTTAGGCAGCTCGTTACCATCCAAGTCACGGACACCATTTTGGCCAAGGAACACCTGTTAGACACATAAGATATGTCAACAATGAGGAAGGGAGTTTAAACACTGGAAAAAAAAAAAGGGGGCAACAAGTCAAGCAACCATGTCCCCCCATTACCTGTATCATTCCAGGATGATCCCTAACATTGTTTCCAGGCCATGGGGTTCCATCTTGCATGGTCCAACCCTCTTCGGGAACTTTCACTGCCATGGAAACCAATCCATTTATCCGAATTTTGAACTCTTCATAGTCTCTCTGAAAGGAAAAAAAAAATCAGCACACAAAATAAACATCATGAGATACTGACAAATAAGAATAGATGTCAATGCACTCATGAAAAAAGCATGCTATGCCACAATCTACCAACCTTCATGGCACGACGTTCCCTGACAAAGGCAGGATGCACTTTATCTTTCAGGTAATCAACCTTCTGAGAGAAATACCATTCAGGAGCACGAGGTTCGATTTGGTACTTCTTGCAAAATGGAACCCATTTTCTTGCAAACTCAGAGGTCTCAGAAAGGGCTTCAAAGGTAAGCATGGCTGCACCATCATCAGAGACATAGCAAGAAACCTTGTCCACTGGGTAATCGGCAGCAAGGATAGAAAGAACAGTGTTTGCTGTGATCAGTGGAGGTTCCTTCAAAGGGTCGACAGTTGACACAAATATATCAACTGGAGCTAGCTCAGATGGTTTGCCTTCCTTCTCATACCTAATTACATTTTTATTTTTCAGTTCAGTACAAAATTGGTTGCAGAATAGGAGAAATGACGGGATAGGGTAAAGAGAAATACCTTAGTGAAAGCCTGTCAAGATAAGTTTCTCGTTCAATGGGCTGCCATTTCGGAAACTGATCCAAAATCCACGACACAGCAAACCAAATCTCACAAATGACTGACAACAGCCACAGGGCAAATGCATCATGCACAGGGTGCAGAATTCTATAGTGAAAGAAGAGCCCAAGAACAACCATACGAAGGACAATAACTATCCTGTAGGGATTGATCCTGCTTGATGAAATTGGTAGTTTTCTCGACAGTGGCTGCCTTCCTTCATCCATCCTTCAGAAACAGAAACAAAGAAGACCGTTGTTAGAATTTGTAAAGGCCATGAGCTAATGTGAAATGTCTGCATATGCATGCATAATGTACTTTCCAACTTCCATTGTATAATAAGCTAGCAGTACATCTTGCATGTCTAATAGGGTCAGGTAATGCTATAAATATGAATGACACACGAAGGAGGTCAAATTACACACGTAAATCCCACTAGAACAAAAAACGGCAACTGGAAAAAGTACATCTCAAAGACATACTAGTCAACAAACACTTAATAATAATTGGGGTAATGGACTCATTAGTGAATTATTTCACACAAAAAGCATTAAAAAAATCTGATCATATTGTTTTAATTTGCAAAATCAATTCTGTTGCAAAAGGGAAAAAAAAAAAGTGAGTTCACTCCCACATTGCTGAATACAACAGATGTTAACACCCTAGATCCATTAAGTTCTGAATTTTTTAACTCTCTAAAAAGTGCCCTTCAGTCTTTCACTATTTCTAACACATAAGCATTATTAATTAACTAATGATGCTTTAATGATCGTTTATGTTTAACTTCACCTAGAATAATAGCTCTTTCAAGTTAGTAATGGAATCAAGCATATGATAACCTATAAGTAGCTGAGTGCAGCAAACTACATGAAAATCAGGAACAGATACTAGCAATTGTTCAAACTCAAACAAACACCAAAGCAATTTGGACAGTTAATGCCATAATTCAAAAGCTTTGAATTCTAGATCAACATCAAAATCACTTTCTTAAATCCACTTAAGTCTCAAATCAAGCTGCGAAAACCTACTTAGGCAAATCGGGGTCCTCAGGTTCCCCTCCATCATAGCTTCCATCCTCTCCTTGATGCTTAACCATTTGAAGCTTGTCATTCTGCCTTCTTTTCCACTCTTCCATCCTATCTTTCCAAGCAACACTTCCATATCCATAAACAGCTAGATCTTTCTTGGGGTCCATTGGTCTAGGCGGCACTGAAGTTCATCGGAAAAAAGCATGATCAGCAAATTATTCCACATAGTTTTCAATTCAATTCAATTCAATTATACATTATGCACAAATTTTCAACCCCCCAAAGGAACTTACAGGACATTGCAGAATCAGGAAATGGTACAGGATGGACCTTCTTCCCACGGCTCATAAACGGTGGGACAATTAAAGCATGCCTGTCCGGCGAAATCCCAGGATCCTTCATAACAAAAGAGAAACAGAAAGTTAAATCACATCACAGTCAACACCAATAACAATTGAAGTTAAATTACACACAGATCATATCTAATTACAAGATAATTCAGAATTGTAAGATCAATTATACCTCTTGCCCGAAAGTCAAGAGAAGCTGTTCATTAGAATGAGCAGCTGGATCCAATTCCGCCGGTGTTGAAAGCCCGGAAGCATTGGAAGGAGCCCGGCCAACATTAAGACGGGAAGAAAAAATCGCTTCAGCAATGTGCTGAGGGTCATTGTCCTTGTGCGCGTATCTAAGTTCGTTTTCAATATCATCAAGGTCATCCTCATCTTCATCACCCTCAACTCTTGCACTCCCTATTACAAAATTTACAATTCCATCAGCACATCTGACTACCGACATTAAAGACAACACGAAATCGAATCCAATCAACTGAATTACGAATCACAACAACAACAAAAGGCGAAATTAGCTACCTTTGATTCGCTTGTAGCGGGTTTTGCATTGAGGACAAGATTGATTCCCTTCGCCTCGCTCATACTCATAGCAAGCTCTACAAACTGGAAAAGCACACTCATTGCAAGCAACAAATGGTTCACTATTTCCATCACATTCTATCTCATCTCCACAAATCTGACAAAGTTGCCCACTCAATTCTTTCACAGAAGTCACCTGTAATCATGATTTTTACACAATCAGACCAAAATTCAATCAAACAAAAATTAATCAATAGATCTAAGTACCCACCAAAATCCAGCAAAAAACAAGCTAAATTTCCCACAATTTCTGGGTCAAATATTGTTACAAGCTCAATAAACAATACATTTTATCAAAAAAGTAACAAATCTACCAGCTAAATGGCAAAAAATTCAGAAAAAAACAGCCAAACACAGCCTGTAATAGTGTTCAATTAACCCAACCCACAAAATTACCACTCCAAAGATACAGTCATGAACTGGAATCAGCTCAATTAGCATCAAACGCGGCCGAATTAAATATAAACAAATGTTATTCCATTATTACAAGCAACACCCATTATTCTAAATCAAATCGGATTTGCGAAGAACCACTTACTCTGCCAATATCATCAGCATTGATAAGAACGAACTCGTTCCGGTTGTGAGAACCAGCCACCAGCCGTCCATTGGTAGCCATTTTAAGTTTCAGACCCCCGAAAATCCGAGAAATGAATCAATCAGCGGGTCAGAATATTGAAAAACCCAGATTTAGTTCTTGAGAAATCGAACCCCCATTAAAAATAACGACACGATTAACAAATTACGTGAAACTATATATACGAGATTCGGTTTGTTTTTGGTGTTGTTCTTTGTTTGTGTACCGACCACACAAACAAAACAACACTACTCTTCTCACTCTTTCTTCTTTTTCTCTCTCTTCTTCTGTAAAACAATAATCATTCACAAGCAACAACACAACAACAACTCCACATTAAAGTAAGGGAAGAAGAAGAGGAGAGGAGAAGAGTGTAGAGAGAGAAAGAGAGTGAAAGATGTGAGATGGAGAAATAATACAGAAAAACAAGAAATGCCCACAATATAATATCAACAAAAAAAATAAATAATTATACCTAACAAATTAAAAAAAAAAAAAAAAAAAAAAGTGGGTTTTTTTTTGTTTTAATTAAATTAATTTAACCCACCTGTAAAAATAAAAATGGAGGAAAATTGATGGAAAAAAAAGGATTAATGGGGTTTTAGAGAGAGAAAAAGAAGGGGTTTTAGAGAGAGAAAGGGAGTGAATTAAAGTAAAAATGAAAATTAAAAATAAAAATGTAAGAAGAAGAAGAAAAGGGTTTGATAATTCAACGCGTAAGCCAGAAGTTAGAGAGAGAAAGAGCGACCGACAGACAGATTAGAGGAGAGAGAAAGTTGGGGTTTTGGTTGTTTTTCTTCTTTCATTTCCATGTGCAAAAAATTTAAATTAATTATTTATTTTAGAGAGAGAAAGTGAAAGGAAAGTGAGGTGGGCTTGTGTAAGATCTAACACTGTCTATCACTATGTTTGATTATTCAATACAGAATTATTATTATTGGGTTTATTTTTATACTCACTTATCAATCATTATATTCCACTTTCAACTAGGATGAATATTAATATGTTTTTTTATTTATTTATTTATGTTGTGTGATGTAAATAAATTGAGTGTTGGTGAAATGAATTACTTGGTAAAAAAAAAGGGTAAAGTTGAAACATGTGATTTTTTTTTTAAAGTTTAATTTTTGAGATATAAAAATTATTAGGCTGGTTAAAAACTTGTTTGATCTGGTTGGATATGAAATCTTGAAATCTCATGAATGATTATGACAGTATTAATAATATATTTTTTATTCATTATGTTAGCTAGAAATCTGAAATTACCTAAACTTGAGATGTCATACAATATTTTCAAAAATAAAATTTGAGATGTGAGGTTTTTTTAAAGCCAAATTATGATATATCTTTATTCGGTTGGTTAAAAGTTACTCAATCCGAAAGGAATTGAAATCTTAGAATATTATGACAGCATTGACATTACATTTCACACTCATTATGTAAGCTGAAATTAGCTAAGCTTGAGAAGCCATACAAAAATAAAATTTATCCTAATACTCCCAACTTGTTCACTTAAATCGACACTTCTTAGGCAAAAATTAAATACAGTTAACTGCGAATTTATAAAGCCATTATAAATTGGTACTTGTATAATTAAAAAAAAAAGTCAAAACTTGAAAATTTAAATTGATTGACCAAAATTTGATCCAACCAATTTGTTCAACCATTACAGTATATATACACGTAATTATTAATTCAACATTTAAAATATCTCTAGAAGAAGTTACAATTGTACAAAGTAATAAAAAATGTCTAGAGTTTTGAAAAAGAAAAATAAATCAAGGGAAATTGAAATTAATTATTAGCCAAAAAAAATAAAAAAAAAATATACAAGTAACATATTGACCATGGAAGACCAAATAAAATATTAGGGAGTAGTAGTTAGTTAATAAATGGAAAAAATGGAAAAAATGAAATAAAAAGAATTAAGTACTGTATTTTTTTTAAGGGTGGGACCTAAATGCGGAGGTTGGTGGAGGAAAATGGTGGGGGCCACTTATACCCCACCGGAAGAAGGAGGGAGGCGTCGGTGGTAGTAAAAATAAACAAGGGGTAAAATAGTAATTTAAATGTCTTATTCATAAAAACCCTGGTAAAATGGGACCCGACCCATGTTAGGAAAATGGGTTAAAATAAAAAATGGGTATTGAAAATATTGAGTTTCTCTCTCTAAAATAAAATTTAAAAAAATAAATAAAAACTAAAAGGCAGCTGTATTCACGGTAGTAAGAGTGGGGACCAGTGGAGTATGTCTGAGTCAGAGAGTTAAGTGGTGTTGTCAAAGGAGAGAGAAAATGAGAAAGTGAAAGAGAGAGTTTTAGACTTCAGACGAAGATGAAGAAGAAGAAGTGTAGTAAGGATTAAGTTTGTTTTAACTCTTCACTTTACCTGCTCGTGCAAAATCTTGTTAGCCCAACTTCATATTTTTGGTCCAATTTATTGCAAAATCTCTTGTTTTGTCTTATAAAATGTCTATACTCATCTCTTCGCTTTTTTTTTTTTTTTTTTTTTTTTTTTAGGAATCATAAATTTTTATATGTGTTTGGTCAGTTGGTCACATTATGTGATCGACTTTACTTATTTTAAGGTTACTTGTTAAGGGTTACTTGTTCCCTCATTCGGCCATGGGCTATTTTCACGGGGGTTACTTGATCGATCAGGGGTTACCCTCACACACAAAACACGCTAATCGATTTAGTAGCCTAAGAATAAGTAACTCTTGACCGACTGTTGAGTAATCCCTAAATAAGTAACCTCAGCTCGGCGAAAACTTGCTAACCAATTGAGTAACCCTAGAATAAGTAACCTTTAACTGAATAAGGGGATGTTCACTTCAACTTAATTTCAGTTCAGTTCGGCTCCAATCAGTTCAGTTTAGTTCAGTTAATTCAGTTCAGTTCAAGCTCAGCTCCAAATTTCATTCTCTCAAAAATATTCATTTTAACTCTATTTAGTTTAGTTCAGTTCAGTTTAGCTCAACTCCAATAACTTCAGTTCGGCTTAATTCAATGAATGTGAACAGGCCCTAAGTAACCTCGGGTAGGCGGCCACACGGAGAAAGCATTGTGAATCTCTATGATATTGCTAAATTTAAATTATTTTACTGAATTTATATTATTTTTGCTAAACCAATATATTTTTAATTGATTAAAATTTACTCCATTATTTTTAATAATTCTCTATAATATATGCTTTCTATAATTACTAATTTTTACGGATTAAACTTATTTTTTTACTAAATTGGACTTAATTCTGCTTAAATTAACTTATTTTTACTGAATTGTAATTAATTTTCCTAAATATTATTTGAATAAGACAAGGAGAACAATGCCTTAACTCACCTTATTTTTACTTATATAATCTAATCTCAACTTATTTTATTTTTTGAATAGTCGTCTTATTTTATTTGATTGGCCTTATATGTATGCTAATCTACAATATAAAGAATATCAATTGTGTTCTTATTAGATTCGCATTAATGGTCTTCAAAAAAAAAAAGATTCGCATTAATGTGTATGATAGAGTATAAAACATATTCATGGGCCTTAACCATCAGCTTAAACTTTTGGTTGAGTTGGTCCTTTAACATGGTATCGGAGCTAGCGTGACACAAAGGTCACGGGTTCGAATCTCATTTACCCTCCACTTTCAAGTGGAATAAATATTAAGCGCATGGTATGAGGAGGGTCCATGTGAGTCTATATAAATCAATCTTGGGTTTCAATCATCTTCTTAAGATTAGAAAATACATACAGATGTATATTAATACAGGATGTCCTATCTACAACGCAAGTTTAGGAAACTATAAAGAGTGTGCTTGTATAGGTAGGATTTAGTATTAGTTGCATATGCTTCTTAGTGCTTATTTGGCCGATAAAAGAAACCTTGTACCTCAAACACATAATAATTTCATAAAAGTAAGAAATGTAGAGTTATTAAGCTAGCAAAAATAAAGAAAATTGAATTTTATTTTGATTGTTTTATTTCTAATAATTTAACAAATTGAAGTGTAGATAATTTGTGCTAGGATATGTAGAACTAGATCGGAAGTAAAGGAATGTTCTAATTTACTGAACTGAATATTTATGAGAGAAGGAAATTGAGAACTGTACTAAACTAATTGGAGCTGAACTGAACTGAACTGAAAATAAGCTGAAGAGAACAAGCCCTAAGTAGCCATTGACCATCTTCACAAGGCTACAAGGCCATAACTACTAGGGCTGAGCAAAACTACTCGAAAAACCGAAAACCCGAAAATCCGTTCCGTTACCGTTCCGAAAATTAGGGTACCCAATCCGATAACCATACGGTTCGGGTACCCGTTCCGATAATTTGTTATCGGGTATGGTTATTGGGTATCATTTTAAAATTAACGGTTACCCGTTCCGAACCGATAAGCAATTTTTTGTTTTTTATCCTACTTAAATCTATATTTTCCAAAATCTAAACTCTTTCTTTACTTCATAATCACTATATAATATTAATGATTAGTAATATAATTAATAATTTGGTCAAGATCATGTTGTATTGTTGTTAATTAGTGTTCAAATTTATCATAATAAATAATTTATTAAGTTTAATTATCACTATTGGATACTTTATTGGGTACCCAATAACCGTTCCGAAAATCCGGGTACCCGAACTTATCGGTTCGGTTTATGGATATCACTTTTAGTGATATTGGTTATCGGGTACCCGAACCGTTAATACTAATGATACGGGTACCCATCCCATGCTCACCCCTAATAACTACACAACTAACACATTGCCTATTCTCTCAATTAAATTTTGTGATGTCAAGTATTATTATTACTATTGTTATTAATTTTTTTTTAAAAATGTCTCCATGAAATGTGAAAAAGATCAGAAGTGAGTTTAATTCATGCAACACAAACATTGCATTGGTAACAAAAATATACTGCATGTTATGAATCTTATGCAAATACTACCATTGAGTGCAAACATTCATTTGTAATCATTAAATAGTTTTCGAAATGCACATTTGTCCTGCACTTCATTCTGCCTTTCAGATCAAGTATACACACTACCATTGCACACATACATTCACACATGCATACATTCCATAAGACTCATAATAAGTCTTGCATGTATTCACCATGCAACTGACTATATGCAACTATTACTAGATCTAAATGCACCCTACATCGCTCATGAGTAATGAGTTGACTCGATAATGTATATAATAGAAATTACTCGGTACTTATTTTTATATTAAAATCAGATCATATCAGATTTGAAAATTCTATTATAGTCTTATGACTTTTGACTACCATAATTTTAAAAATGGACGGTTGAGATTATACTAACTCCGTTCCTAAAAGTTCGACTCACTTACTATTCAAGTGGTCAAAATAAAATAACTTTGGCTACATTTTATTATCTATACAATTAAAATAAATTAATAAATTTGATCTTATTAGATTCCCATTGTGATAAATTTTTTAAATATCAACTTTATAAAACAATTTCTTATACATAGCTGAAGTTATTGAGAACAAAATATCAACTTTACGTTATAACTTTTACTTCACTTGTAGTATATAATATGAAATTCTATAGGTAAAGGAGTTTTTGAGGACAAAATATGATCTAATTTGAACTAGGATTGAAGCTTTTTTTTTTTTGTTAAATTTGGCTTTACTTTTTAATTGCTAACAACAACAAAATTACTATCCAAATTTAATTACCTACTAAAAATCAATGAAACAATCGAAAAGCTTGAAATAATACAATCAAACACTAAGACCCCGTTCTTAGAGCTGCTTTGCTCTGCTGAAATCTGCTTTGCTCTGCTCTACTTAAAATTAATACTTAATATTGAATTATTATAATAATAGTTAATATTTAATAATAATAATAAATAAATAATATTTAATAATAATATTTAATAAGAATAATAATAAATAATTAATATTTAATATTTAATAATTATTATAATTAATAATTAATAATAATAATAATAATAATAAAAATAATTAATTATTGATATTTAATAAAAATAATAATTAATTATTAATATTTAATAATAATAATAATAAATTATTAATAATAATAATTAATATTTAATAATAATAATAGTAATAATAATAATGTCTCTTCGGAGACATCTGATAGTAATAATAATAATAATAATAATAATAATAATAATAATAATAATAAATATATAATAATAGTAATAATAATAGTAATTATACTAATAGTAATAATAATACTTATAACTAATAATATTAATTATAATAACAATAATTGATTTTTATAATCTAATATAATATATATATATATAAAGGGGAGTTTTTTCCCGAGATTTTAGAGCGCCATGTAGGATTTTTATTTTTAAAAAATTATTAGAGCGCCACATATGATTAATATTTTTAAAACGCTACAATAGGATAATGCCACCTAAAATTAGTTAACGTGCCACGTAAGATTATAAATTATAGTTATATCCAATAAATAATTCAAGTGCCACATAAGCATAATTGACCAATGAGATTTTAATGCTTACATTAATTAAATACGAAATATTATCTTTTGAGATTAGGAATTTTATCTAATATTTTAAAACAAATACGGAGAAAAGGATATATTATGTACAACTAATAAAATAACAAATGTAATCACATAAATATAAAAATCTCGATTATATAAATGTTTAATCACATAAATATTTATAGGGATTTTATATTGATACAAATATAAAGTTGCCTCATTTTAAAAATTTTATTGATACAATTTGTATTATAAATACGTATTTTGTATTATAACAAAATACGTATTTATATCAAAATTATAAAAAAAATATGTATTTATAAATTATATATAAATAAAAAAGACATTTATAAATATGTATTTTGTATTATAACTAAATAGAGAAAGACATTTATATTATATGGATTAGTTTGTGCATTATAACTAAATAGAGAAAGACATTTATATTATAAATACGTATTTTGTATTATAAATACAAATAAAAACATGATACAAATAAAAATAACAAAATTTGTATTATAAATAAAAATCACATAAATATAAATGTCAAATTTGTAAAAAATATTTTTTACAAAAAAATAGATCGACCCGTGCATCGCACGGGCTTCATCTAGTAACAACTAATATTAAGATAATAACTAATATTTAAAGATAATACTAATTATTAATTTTTAATAATAATAATAATTAAATAATATTTAATAATAATAATAATTAATATTTAACTTTAAAAATTTAATGATTATAATAATAATGCGATAATATTAGTAGTAGTAGTAGTAATAATAATAATAATAATAACAACAATAATAATAATAAATAATAATAAATAAAAAAATAAAAAAATACTAATAATAATAATAATAATAATAATAATCAAATATGCTCTACTCTGCTGAAATTTGTTCTACTCTGCTGAAATCTGTTCTGCTCTGCCCAAAAGCTTAAAAGAATAAGGCCTAAAAAGGTTAATTGTATTTAGTTTTTGGCCTTGATAATAAATCGGGATATGTCGCAAAAACTGATAATTTCTTTTTTTTACAATGTCAATTCATGATGCTCTTTAAAATGTGTACCTCTAAAAATAAAAATGACAATAAACAAAATAGGCGTCGCACGCAAAATGCATGATAGTAAAAAGACAAAAATTTGTAGGCAATGGTACAATCGGAGTATTGCAAAAATTTGAGTACAAGTTAAGTACCAAACCAAAAATTACAATTAAAAAAAAAAAAAAAAGTTCAAACCTCACAATTAAGCTAAGGGACAAATTCTTTGTGATTTTGCCCGAGAGAATCCCCATTTTTCTTCATCATAAACAAAAAAAATCATTGATTTAATAACATTTTTGTAAATATTTCACCAAATTATCCCAATTAGCATGACATTATAAATTAATTAATATTAGTAGGACTCGCTCTTAATAAAAGTTGTTGCTTTATTTACAATGATGTTACTCCTTCCGTACTTTTATTAGAGACTCATTTCTCTTTATTATGTGAGTACTAGATAAACACTTTTTCGTTTATCATGATGATATGATAAACTTATATTTTCTCGACTTTGTCTATCTACACTTTGACTTTTAAAACTATTTATGAAAGCTAGGTTGCCTATGTGGCTATGTGTGACAATTCTATACTTAAGCAAAAATAGTCATTTGAGATCTTGTTAGACATGCTTTAATTTATTCTCCATTCTTTTTGTTCCAAAATAGCTTATGTCATTACTTAATAGAATCATTTCAGGGTATAATATTCGAATATCAGGTTAAAGCAACTTAATTATGTGTTGACAAATATATTGATCAATTGGGACATTTATTTTGAAACGAGAGTATCTTAAAAAATCAACTACTTATTAATTTTCTTATTGATGATTGAGATTGTATAGTCAATTATATATATATATATATATATATATATATATATATATATATATATATATATATATATATATATATATATTAAAAATACATATTACTTGGAGAGACCTATTACAAGGGGTTCTTTATTTTTATTTTTATACGAAGGTTTCGACTGTGTGTGTTTTTTTTAGATGTTCAGCCGGTTTGTGAACGCACACGTTTATCAATGTCTCTATGATTACTCGTTAAAAGATATCAACAAGACCTAAAAGCCTATGTACGTAAATTGAAATTATTTTAAGTAAAGATTGCTATTATTTCAAAATCGTGAATAAATGTAAGAATCTAATTACCAACATAAAATAGCTTAGAAATGGATGGAGTATAATTGTTATCAAATACGTATCAAAGTTATCTAACAAATAGCTAATTTTATACTATAACATACATTTAAAGTACAGCTAGCAACTCTATCCAACCCAATGGAACGATTCTAGTCTTAATTCAGATACAAACAAACAAACATAAGATTACAAATTGGTAAAACAGCGTAAATAAAGAAAGAATGCTTGTAATGTTGCTACAATTATCTCTTTCCACCAAGACAAGTATCCAGCCTTTTAATCCATTTACCCAAAATACGTTATGCCACCAAAAATAGCAATAAATTACGTACCAAGGAATAATAATATACTCATTATTTCCTTATAGCCATTTAGCATTTGCAATTAGCACCCACAAAAAACTTGCTTCATTTTCAAAACTCGTGTAACAATTTAGAAAATCACTTATTAAGGCGCGACCATAAGAAAAATAAATTATTACATTATAAGTTTCAACAAACTCCGATAACTTTAGAATGTGTTTTATTTATCTGAACTTAACTTATCTGAACTTATAAGTCCTTATTAAAACTTTTTTAGTTATAAATTGAACTTGGGTACGTAGCCATGATTAACCCTTATCACAACTAATCAAAACTTATTTTTCCTGAACTTATCTTATATGAACTAATTAACCCTTATCTAAACTTATCCTGAACTTATTCCTTTCGAAAAAAGTGGAAATAAGGTGAACAGAATAGGCCCTTACATTGATTTCTCGAGTTTATTCTATTTTAATCAAATCATTTCATTTCACTTAGACCTAATAAGTTTTAATTAGGTCATAAGTTCCATTAAGTTTACATAATTTTAAATTTGATATGTATGGTGAAGAGATTGCACCACCAATGAGTTGTAATAAAATACCTAAAAAAACACATACTTCGTACTTTGTATTAATGTATTACTACAGTTACAACTTACAAGTATGTGATTACATGTATGAAATGGTGGTGAAATATTATGAACTTCGTATGTTTGCATCACTACATATAGGCATATCCGTATATAGCTGGATCTACTTAAGTATGTTTAAGTCACCTAATTTGATTTAATTTGGATTTTTCTAATTTTATCTGGTTTTCTAATTAGACTTAAATTTATCCTTACAAGCTAGGAGACGCACGAATGCGTGTTCATATAAATAATCTATCAAGATCAATTCTCTTTTTTTTTTTCTTTTTTTTTTCCAGATAGAATTTTTTTTAGACGGTGGTAGGTTTTTTTTAAACAAAAATATGAGGGGTGAGTAGTTATGAATTATTATAGGATAGTTTTGTTTTGGCATTTATTTTTGGTAAAAATGTAATTTTTAAAACGTAGTAGGGTATTTAAGGAAAAGCAAAATTTATCAACTAAGAGGTCCTTTCTCTTTATATAGTACTATAGAGTAGGAGTAGATGTATAGTTTATCTAAATATTGATATTTCATGTAATTTTTTTATTAAGAAATTAAGGACATTTGACAACAATCAAATGCCAACACAAAAAGCTCCTACTTAATCATTTCTTAAAGAAGAAATAAAATATTTGTTGAAATAATTAAAACCGGACATAGTCTATTAAAATTATTAAGCATATGTTCCTTTCATCTTATAAAGTTATTTAAATAATACTCATAAATTTAAATTCAGTTCAACTAAAATAAGTTTTAATAGGTAAAAGTTCAATAATTTAAAGAACAAATACAACAAATAATGAAATAATTAATAAAATTAAACTATAAATTAATACAATAATCAATAAAATAATTTAAGCTAAGCAAAAATAATTTTACTACCAATTCTATAAAAATAATTTCAGTTCAGATTTAAGGAGAGACATTGTTCTCTTCATCTTAAAAAATACTCCCTCCGTCCCCGAATGATAGTCACTTTTGGGTGAAAATCACGGGAATTAAGGAGAAATAAATAAAGTACATGGGAACTAAAATTCAATCATGTGCAAAACAAAAAGAAGAGAGAGAAACTGATTGTCATTATTAAAAAGGGAGACAACTCATTCAATTAAGGCACAAGTACAAAGGCAAATATGAGGGTGTTTTGGGAAGCACAGATAATACATACAAAAAAATGAGGGTACATAGGTCATTTTGTGTTATTGTATGGGACCTAAAATTGTGAAATGTGACTAACATTTTGGGTGTCCAAAAATGGAAATAGTGACTATCATTCGGGGACGGAGGGAGTATTGTGAGGAGGTAATGTTCAGTAAAAGCAAATATAAAATAGAGAATCAATAATTAATACTACCTCCGTTAAATGCATGTTATGTGCAACTTTTGAATTTTTTATATTTCACAAAAAATACCCAAAAGTTACAAATAATACGTACTCGTAATAAGGTAGTAATAACTTGGAAATTTTGTGAAAAACTACCTATTATAGTCTAGAATTTGTGAGAAACTACCTATTAAAAAAAATGTTGTAATTGACTACCTAATTTTCGAAAAAGTTGTAATTTACTATTTTACACCGGATTATGAAGGACTTTGACCAAAGTTCTCCGGTGTTGACTTGGTCACGTGACCATCACGTGACACTTAATGACCCTTTTCTTTCACCAAGTGTCACGTGACCAAGTCAACGCCGGAGAATTTTGGTCAAACTCCTTCATAATCCGGCGTAAAGGTAGTAAATTACAACATTTTTAAAAAATTAGGTAGTCTATTACAACATTTTTTTTAATAGGTAGTTTCTCGCAAATTCTGGATTATAATAGGTAGTTTTTCACAAAATTTCCTAATAACTTTTACGGATTAATCAGTGAATAATTTCAGTTCAACAAAAGTAATTTCAATTTAACAAAAATAAGGTAAATAAAACTGGACCTAGATGTTGTTACAATCTACCCCTTATTAGGTGATTGGAATTTCGAAGAAGACATATCACATAATTCCTAATTTCCTATCATTGTTTTAAGGATTTAAAAGGAATAATCAAACAAAAATCAGTACAGTTGGACAACAAAAGCAAAGAACCACGTGAAAATCTCATGATATTTTGGAAAGCGTTCGGAAATCATCAGAATATCCCTATAATTTACTCCACTTTTAAGAGAAAGAAATTACGGAGTAGTTTTTACTGACTGTAAAAAAAAAACTAATACTCGTACGGAGTTTTTTTTTTTTAAGGGGAAAAAAAAAAAAAAAACACTAAAAAAAACTCATAAATAATAAATTCACAGGTGAAACAAAAGTGTCGGTGCCATGTAAGTACACAATATGCGTCGGACGGCTGAACTAATTAATTGACTTTGTTTTTTTTCTTCTTTTTATTTTATTTTGAGGTAATAATTTAATGAAAATGACTTTTATTAATGTAATTATTATTTTTTAATTAAGCAAAATGAACAATGGAAAATCCATCACATCCAATTAAAATATTGACCATAATAGTTGGCAAACACAGGTGCAAGAATTCTAAACTAATTTTTTTTTATTATTATTATTATTATTATTATTATTATTCTTTTATACTCAATATTTAATGGGAGAAATGAAATGACTAAGGTAAATAAGTTGGGTATTTTATGTTATGTTGATGATCCATGCATGTGGTTCCACTCACTATTTGGTAAGTTAGGTATCTTTTTATCTTTACATACTTTAAACTGAACAATCATGAGTCTTCTACAAATGAGAATGGAATTTTGAATAATAATACTAACGAATAAGGATCGATCATTGTATTGGTTTTACATACGGAGTTGTTAGTGGACCATCTTAAGCTGATAATTGAGGCCTATGAATATGTTTTATACTCTATTAGGAGTACTCGTATTATTTTTCACTGTACATGTTTAACTTTAACCATTAATACATTTATTTACATATAAATACAAATTAAAAAAAATTACATTTTGGAATTAGAATGAGTATAATTAGATAATTGAATTTAAAAAGTTTCCTCTTGGTAAATTTTTGTAATATTAAATTTTTATGTTGTAAGTTTTCAAGCTTTGATCACCAAATATAAAATGTAACAAAGCATAACATTTCAAGGAAATGAAGTATATGTACATAATACAATTATGAAGTGTATAAGAGGGCAAGAGGCTCGTTGTGAAAACCTTACTACTCCGCGTAAGAAAATAATATCATAAGAAAAAGAAAACAAATTTTGGATCGATGTATATTGTCATATTAGTGTTAAGTTTAACGCAACTCGATCATTATCAAAATTTAAGTCAGGTCATTATTAAATCTTACTGATTTATGCTAAGTTATATATTATTACTGTTTGATCGATTATTTATGGGCGTTAGTTGAACTTTTCAAGTCATCATCATTTTTCAAGTCATAATCACTAAACACATAATCATTAAGTTGATTAAGAGGAACACTAGTGTCAAGTGCTCACAAGACACAACCATGCATAAAAATTAAAAATTAAACCATACTATAAATAAACCTACATGCAACATCATTATATAAAAAAACCCCTTAAACTCCAATGAAAATAGTGTATGTATTAATGTATTATATAAAGCCAAATAGCCAATAGTATGTACGAACGTCTTTCATAATTCTTCTGCCCATTTTGTCTTTCATTTTAAGCTTTCAAAGTCATGGTACTTTTTTTATGTTTGTATTTTGCCAGTAGTTACTCGTACATTTTCCTAAAGAGGTCATAAGTACTTGTAACAATATTTATTTCTAAGCATCCAAGCCTTCAAGCTGTGTCTTACTAATATATTGAATTGGTCCACTAAAGTTATCAAAACACTAAAACCTCAAAATCTTATGATCAAAGTTAAGGATTACATGTACAGACGATGGAATAAGTTCACAATATGCTACTTAAAAGAGCTTTACTAGCTCCAACATTACATAGAGTCTAAATAAAACATAAGTACAACTTCCTCACAAGAAAAAGTCGGCTTGAACATCCAAGTTGCCTTCGAACATGCTCTAGCCTGTAGGAGATACCCAAATTTTTCTGTGTTTGCTTTGGAACCCCATTTTTGTTGATGTTGGGAAAAGATCGGAAAGGCAAAGAGCACGCGAATGTTGGCATACATTAACTGGGGCTCAAAAACACACAAAGATCCCCATTCCTGTTATTGTTATTACTTTTATTAATTTATGTACATAACCTTTACACACACAAAAAAAAAAAAAAAAAAAAAAAAGGTACAAAATACGGAATATTATGAATGAAGGAGTAACAAAAGGGAAACCCTGAATACGAGTATAGCCGTATGGGCCAAAGTACAAGTATACGCAAGCTGGCAGCCTCCACAATTTATTTGGTTCTTGACTTATGAAGAAATACCTGTTTTTTTGTGACTAAGAAATATTGTGGTTTATCTATATTGGACATATTATAGGCATTTGTTGGTCGTTAGTGGGTTTTGGAAATCCCACAAATCTAACAATCATCATCGCACATACGAAAGCAAGTACTCACTGTCTCACCCCCTAACATATGGTAAAGCCAAAGGAGCATGCAATTAATGTTAAATTTATTGGTAAATTCAAACACGATTTTGTCATGCATGTTATGGCAAACACATACAACTATATTTGGACTTTATAAAAAAAAAAAATTTGAAGTGTGTCGATATCACGGAACACACTTTTAGACGGGACTAATTTAATATTAGATCGAATCATTATTATAGATTATTTATCAAACCCTAAAAGTTAAAGAAAAAATTATACATATGAAGCATTCAATAAACGATGTCTAGTCTAGAGTGTGCTTTTTGTTACGAGTACTTGACATTCACTTATTTATAGTTTGTTAGAGCAAATCGTTACTTGTTTACATAAACTAAAATTAAATAAATGTATCAAAACTAATTACTACCTCCGTTACATATTATTTGCAACGATTTGATATAAAATAGAGAGGAAAAATGTCTAATCGTTGCAAATAATATGTAACGAAGGTAATATAAAAATTTACTCTTGTGAGCTACGAGGTGAGCATGACTAAATGAGTCGAGTACTTCCCAGGCTTGGCTCCTCGCCGGCGTCGGGGAGTGGTCCATGACTTCCCCGTCGGAGCCAGCTGGCGTGACCGAGGAGAGTCACGGGTGGAGTCTGTTCCGGCGCTTCGTGGGCTACTACGCCGAGGCACCTCTTCCGACTTATTTGAAAATATTCTAGACTAATTTGGACTTATTGACGTACTTTTGTTTGATATAAATTATTTTTTAAAAATAAAGGTGGAAACATAAAGGGTTATAATAATTGACTGAATTGGTAATATAAGTTCATACATACATACATTACTATACATTAATTTTTTTATGATTTGCGTTTTTGACCCACTGATAGGTAATCATGTTGTATACTGTATTTTGAAAAAAAAAAATTGATGAACATCTTAAAATTGTGTATGGGCTACATCAAGGTTTAAAGTTTGAGCTACAAGTGCAATAGTTATGGAGTATTAATAATTCATGTTAATCTTTTTAAATTTGAACCAATCAACCAATAGTCCATTTAATTTGAGTTACTAGAGTGTATCCGTGCAAAATGCACGGGATATATAAGAAAGAATATATTTAAAATATGGAAAATTGATCTTGATGTTGTAACTTATACTTGGGTTGCAATTGTCGGTTTTGGACTGGTCGGCTCTGTTGAACCCTGCTTAGCTTTGCGCTAATGAGTATTAATAATCGAATTAATAATGTGCACACTTGTTCTGTCGTGCTGACACCTGCTCTACATATGATATTCCCTGCTTTGCTTAAAAGCTCAAAAAACAGGGTCTTACTCTTTTATGTCAATGGCCACGCAATGTAGCTAGCTAATTATGGGGTATACTTTGTTAAAGTTATAGAGGTTACTTGTTTAGTGTTATAGGGGGTTACTCGTTTAGTGTTATAGGGGGTTACTCGGTTAGTGTCATATGGTTTAGTGTCTTGCTCTATGAGTTATATACTTTAATTTGTTGCAAATAGTTATGGCTAGTTGCGCAAAAACGTGTTGACTTTTTTTTTTTTAATGATTAGAGAAGTGAAAATTGTTTAGAGGGTAGTCCCTAATAAAATGCATATAATTGAAGGGTTGGGGATCGAATTTAGAGTACTATAGTGAATTATTGATAAAGGAACTGTATACTCGTGCTAATGCATTACATATATTATACTATGTACTAAAAAATACTCGTAAAACAAAGTGAAATGTTGGGGATTTTGAGTGCTATAGTGAATTGTTGATGAAAGAATTGTATACTCGTGCTAATGCATGTCATATATTATACTACGTACCCAAAAAAAAGAAAAAAAAAAAGTGTAATGTTAGTAGTAGTTTCTTGAATAAAAACAAAAAGAAAAACAAAAAGGAAATATTGGATGGGTGGTTTTTTTTTTAAATGATAAAAAAAAAATTAAAATAAAGTTGTGTGATAGGTAGTTATTTTTTTCTTAAGAAAAAAACAAAAAAAGAAGAAAAAAAAAAAAACCTAAATGCATGAGAGTTGAGTATTGGGGTTTTGGAGGATTCTCGTGAAAACGACTCTGCAATTATATATTAGATATGTTCATTCAATTTTGTTTGAATTGAAGGTTAATTTATTTTTAAGATGTTTAATTAATTGTTCCTGATGTGAATAATGTTATTTTCCCCAAATTTGTAAGTTTGAGCATAATTTTCCAAATAATTGATTCAACCTTTAAAAATTGAAGGTCCATGTATGCATTTCAAAACATGTACTTCCCAATCCCCTTCCTCCCTTAATCACCCCCTCAATTCAAATTATTATGGTTCTCATACTCTCATCATCTCATTCAATCACAAATTTTCCCTTAAATTATCGCTCCTTGACTAGTTAATTAGTACTTTATTTTTAGGATAGAAGGCCAAATCTAACTTAAAAATAGTCACTCTAAATTCTACATGAATCATGTACATACATGTTATATGCATTATGTGGCAGCGTTTAACCAATAGTTAGATAATCGACTTGAAGACTAAGTTTAAGTTTTATA
The DNA here is from genome assembly GCF_001683475.1 of Chenopodium quinoa. Classification (NCBI taxonomy): domain Eukaryota; kingdom Viridiplantae; phylum Streptophyta; class Magnoliopsida; order Caryophyllales; family Amaranthaceae; genus Chenopodium; species Chenopodium quinoa. Next base: position 408,266 of record NW_018744828.1, read on the forward strand.
GTTAGCCTTGTATTTTGCATTAATTAATTCTGCATTATTTTACTCCGTAATTCATTAAAGCCAATAAAAATAGTTTGAAACGATATATGATCAATTGTTCTCACTATTTATAATGTTTAAATAAATTTGTTGATTAAGAGATATAGTCTTCAATTTATTTATTTTAAATTACATCACCTTAGCTTATCTTTAGTAGATTGTAGATTAAAAAAAGTAGCAATAAAATTTTCATATTCACAATATTTCTCTACGATGTTAAATTTATTTGAGGCAATGAGGCATGTAAGACGGTTGCACGCACCATAGTCACTATCCATCTTTTTACTCTTTTCGCTCTACCTTTTTCCGTCCTTAGCCTATGCAAAATGTAAATATCAATTCAAATTTAGAATAGAGTGAATAAATGATCCATAGTCATTGTCCTTTATATATTACAAAGCCATCCAAACCATAATGAGATGAAATAAATGTACATATTTATTAACTTATGACAACAAGAAGTTAGAGGCACAAAGTTTAACATCGAACCAACATTTATTATTTTGCCACCCAAGAAGAATATCCCAAAATGACTACTTAATAATTATTCCTAGATAATTTTGTTAAAAACCTACCAACATTATATATTCTAATTTCTAACCCATAAGATCGATTTGCATAACTTATATGATTCCCCACTAACATACAATAATAAAAATAATGGGGACTTAAGTTCTTTCTATTATGATATCTTTAAAGATTTGACTGCTTTCTTTATTCAATAATTAATAATGATGCATGCATTAATAGATTGATTAACTAATTATCGTCGGTAGACACTAAAGAAGTGAGGTTTTCAACTATTTTATAGTAACTAAAATACAATTTAATAAAGAGTATTTTTGAGTAGAAAAATCATTGTGAGAATTAATAATTGAAATAGACATGTTGAGTTTATTTTTTGGAGACTATAGAGCACCGACGGAGGCAAAGTACCAACCCCTCCTTTTGGCTATGTGGTGCATATATATCATTGGTACCTACTTTTTGGAGAGTGATAGCAACATAGATGGGATGTGTTATGTGTAGCTTGTTGTTACTAAATTCAGCGAAATCTTGTATAAGGTGGACTTAAAATAACTCGTAATTTATTTTAGAGTTATATTCAGTTAATTCTCCATTTGTTTATCTAGGGGTATAATTGTCTTTTCAAGTACCAGTGGAAGGGTATATGCGTCTTTTCATGTACTAGTTGAGGGGTACATGTGTAATTTCCTCACAAAACAGTAAAAGCAAACAGTAATTGGACAGCTCACCAAAAGTACTAAATAAATGACCCTGCTTTTTCAATATATTTACAAAAATGCTATCTGATTAACAAAAATTCGTTTATCTGGCAGATTAACTTGTATTTTTTCTTTATTTTAATATTATTTTAAGTATGTACTCGTATGTAGTAACAAACTAACAAATTAACAATCACAAATCCTATGGAGATCATGAGAAGATAGAATGTAATTACTTTTACTCAATTTTAGTTTTTATGATACAAGTTATTGTTCAAAATTCAACATTGCCTTTTTTAAAAAAATAAATTACATCTTAGTTGAAACGTTACCTCCTTTACTTTATTAATATTTACAGACTTCGTATCACCATAATTTGATAATTAGATGTACGGAGAACTATATTCATAGGGGGTCTGTTTAAGTTCGTCTCATGATTATTTTTGAAATACTATTTTTTTTAAAAAAAAATGCACATAAATAACTAGAATCATTTATATATATGCAAAATTTTAAATAGGTAAATATGAAAAGTTAAGGAACTTAAAGTTACAACTTAACAAATCTAATATATATATATATAAAGGGGAGTTTTTCCCGAGTTTTTAGAGAGCCACGTAGGATTTATTTTTCTTAGCGCGCCATGTAGGATTATGAATTAAGTTGTAGCCAATTAAATAAGAGATTATTAATTTATTTTACAATTAAATAATTCAAATGTCACGTTAGCAAAATTGACGAATGAAATTTTAAAGTTTAAATTAATTAAATACAAAATATTATCTTTTGAGATTAGAAATTTTATCTAATATTTTAAAGCTAATATAATACGTAGTAACAAAAATCACATAAATATGAAAAATATTTTTTTAAAAAAAATACTAACAAACCGTGTATCGCACAAAAGTTTAAATTAATTAAATACAAAATATTATCTTTTGATATTAGGAATTTTATCTAATATTCTAAAACTAAAATATAATAACAATTTTAATCACATAAATATGAAAAATATTTTTTTTAAAAAAAAATACTGACAAACCGTGCATCGCACGGGCTTCATCTAGTAATTACATACATGTATCCTTTTTGTACATCCTATTTAAAATCTTTGCGAGAGATTAAAAAAAAAAGCCAAAATAGGAAGATCAAGATTAATCTAAAAGGCGGGCATGGTGAAATTCAAATTTCTCCTTTAGCCACACACAAAATGATACTCCGTAGCATAAAAAAATGTTGACCAAAAAAAATATGCAAATGGAGGATAAATAGCAAAAAATGACAGCTAAAAAATGGTAAGCAAAGGCGAAGGCAGTGGAGGTGGATGCATCAAAATCACATGCGAACAATAAAATAAGAGCAAGTGGGTCGATTGATGAGACCATTAGATAGATGCCTTTCTTGGTTCTTCGTTGTTGTTTTATAAATCTACAGTTAGCACGTCGCTACTAGCCTGTGTTTTCTTTTCACTCTTTTTTTTTAAATTTAATATATGTTGCCACTTATTATCTACTCTTTGCTCATGCCGACAATTTAATTCGAGTATATCACTAGCTACTCCGTATATTGCAAGTAAGTGTATAGAGTATGGTGGTATATGTACATGTATTAGTTTTTTTTTTTTTTTTTTTTTTTTTTTTTAAAAAAAAAAAAAAAAAACAAGATTGGGTTAAGGGTCTGTTCTCATAAACTGAAACTCAACTGAACTGAACTGAATTGAGCTGAACTGAATATTTTATAAGAGAAGAAAATTAGGAGCTGAACTGAACTGAGCTGAGCTGAATTGAACTGAACTGAATTGAAATTAATATTTTATAAGAGAAGGAAATTAGGAGCTGAACTGAAAATAAACGTATGTGAATAGGCCCTAAGTCGAACCAATCAATTTCTTTATCCATTAAAATTTGGTTGCTAATCATATATATTTCAATTAGAGTTTAAGTCTAGGATAATTTAAATATTTAGAGTGGATTAGTTCTTATTATCAGTAGTCATCCAGTAAGTCATGGGTATTGTGATTTGTATTAATCTTATCTTAATCGTACTTCAATTCATTCCTTCATAATTGTTTATGAAAAATTGCTCACGAATCACGATAATCCCACCTTTGCCTCATCCGTCCAAAATAATCCCATCTTTTGATTATTTCTTAATAATCCAACATTTGATATCAATCTACTGAAAATGGTCCCAACCGGTTAGATAACTTGATACAGTATAACAAGTTATGTGACACTTGGGACCATTTCTAGCGGACTGACATTAAAGGCCGAATTATTAAAAAATAATCGAAAGGTGGAATTATTTTGAGCGGATGAGGCAAATGTTGGATTATTGTAGACAATTTTTCCGTTAAGCCTCATTGTTCATTTAAGACTTTAGATTTTCTCTTCATCTTAACCTGTAGCCTCATTTACTTTTCCACAGTTGTTAAATTGCACATTTGAGCTTTATAACTTGAACTGCAAGTTAGTAAATTAAATATATAAAAAGTTAAATTAGAATTAAGAAACTACATGCTACACTACAACATATAAATTTAACAAAATTCATCAAAATAGTTACTCGTCTTCTCATATACTAGTATATAGATTAACGGGCACATGTAGCCAAAGTTCTTAAACTCAGATTCTCAAAAGAAGTATGGAGTAAACATTAAGGGGTAAAGGAAGTAAAAACCGATTTGTTTAGTCGATTTTAATTAAAATTAAATACTTCCTTATTAGCTTCATTAGTCAAATATACTTCAAATAAAATGTACTTGTCCCATTTCATTCTAAAATGACACATGTCATTATGCTAATTTGCCAATTACATGATCTATTTTGAATATTAATCTCTTCAATTATCAATAATAAAAACTTGGAAAATAAACATTAAGACTTTTTTTCATAAGTATAGTAATTATAAATAAAGGAATTCAAAGTAACATATGTAAATACTCCTAGTGTCTAAGATAAAATACGCCAACTAATTATTATATAAATAAAACAAAGAAATAATATAAAACACATTCGCTCTTTGTACTAGAAATTGTTCAAATTTAACTTTTTCTTTTTAAAATATGCTAAAGACATAATTGAGACTCGAAACATGCATTTTTAGTAATTTACTACTTGGAGAATAATAGTGGGACAGTAGCTGTCTTTACTCAACGTAAATCAGTGGTATCACGTTGTATAATGTTGTACAGACAAATCACTCATCAAATATGGTCTACCAATTCTTTATTAAACAAGTAAAAAAAATTAGTTAGGATTAAATTTTTGCATAAAAAGGGTTTTTAACTTGTAGAAGTAACATATCTACGCCAAATAAATAAAAGAAGGTGTATATATTTCGTTAGTGTGGGAAAATAGAATGTTTTATCTACCTAACTATTCTTCAAGTTAGAATTTAACAAGAGTGGACGATTCAAGCTAATCCCAAATGGGGAATGAAGGAATTGTTTAAGTATAAATAAGGACATATACATTTTAATTTTTTAAAATAGTTAATTAAGACTATGTTCTCTTCATCTTATTTTTGTTAAACTGAAATTATTTTACTGCAGTTTTCTATTTTTTGTTTTGTTGTTTTTCGATCAAAATCATATATATGTCATGTAATGATTAAAAATTTTGTCAAATTTATTAAACTCGTGATAGTTTTGAACCTGACAACAGAAAAGTAAAAACACTTTTTCTTCTTGACTGTTTTTGGTTTTTTGTTTTTAAAAAACTAAGGGCTTGTTTCACATTGTTTTCTATTTTTAGTTTTCTGTTTTTTTTTAAAACAAAAAACTAAAAACAGAAAACAAGAAAAAAGTGTTTCCAATTTTCTGTTGTCAGTTTTTAAATTTATCATGATTTTAATAAGTTTAATTTGACTAATTTTTGTTTCATTACATGAATTATATCATATGAGTTTGAAAACCAAAAAACCAAATAACAGATTACCACAGCAATCCAAACGAACCCTAAAATAAAAAAAACAATGTCAAACAAACCCTAAACTTAACTAAAATTATTTTGTAAAGTGAAAGAAATAGGGTCTCAGTCATACATGCATAGTATGGAGTATAATTTATTACGTATATGTGACATATCTAGCTAGCATTAGGGTACGGCTCTAAAATTAAGGTAGTAACATTCACCTTAATATACTTTTACATGGTTACTAGAATGTTAGGGGTTTTTTTTCTCTTTATTTTTTTTTTCCAATAAAGAAAAAAAAATTCTTCATCAAGTTGTACTGTGTTCTAAAAGTTTGAGAAAATAATGCACTATTAATTGATGCTTCCTTAAATAAATTGCATTAGTTTATGTTTATATGCGACAAGAGATTGTTGCATGTGGTTGCCGGATTCAACGTTTTAGTGGAGGTGGTGTTCTTTGGAAAATGATTGATGAGCAGTCTTTTTTTTAATTTTTGGGGTCACAAGAGTGATGACATGTATATTCATAGACCATAGTAGTGTCTTGTTAAATGGCTGAACGAGTAAATAATCAATAATGTAAGGCTTTTATCATTCTTTTCTTCTATGATGTAATTTGGCATCTTCGATGTTAAATTAGGCTAGTAGCTTCTTGCCTTCTTCGTTCTAATAACTTCAAATTTTGGTATATCATTTATTTAGATTTGAGGTCATGGAGATGAGATGTAGGGTTCTAGTACATATCAGATGTACGATTGGTAGATGCTTTGATGATCATTAAATTCATTAATAGTGAAAACTGCTTGTCACATCATATTTTTATTCGATAAATTATCTATATATGTGATTGATAATGTCACATATATTAACAGGTTATTATAATCAGGCCAAATCAACTCTAAAACTGTGTCAAATAATACTATCCAAGTTACTCATCCCTAATGCAAAATTTATTAGGTCGTTCCAAGCTTGTTAGCTTTAATAATCAATAGTTAATAACCTATATATTTTTTTTTCCAATTACATTTACTCCTTAATGCAAAATTAGGTTTAGTTTAGTTTCCTCTTGTCAAAAAAAAAAATAAAAAAAAAATGCAAAATTAGGTCGGTCCAAGATGATTAGCTTTACAATAGTTACATACTTTGTACTCGTATATTTTTTTTTCTTTTTAGTCTTTTCAAAAGAGGCCATAAATTCATGGGTTTCTTGTAATTAAATGTGAAAGGGTGAAAATCTTTGGCTCTTTGCTCAAATTTGCACCATACATTGTATTGGTCAATTTCGTGGTTCAAACCTTAATGTTTACGAGATCAAACATGAATTGAATAAGTAAAGAATAACCATTTAATTGTCATTGTGTTCAAGGCAGGTTACCTAAAGTAAAGGAGCTATGTATGTGTTCCAATTGGTGACAGTAAAAAAAGTACCCCAAAAATAAAAGTTACTGCACTTTGTAATTTGTAGACATAATACCGAGTATTCAATTTATGAGGCAACTTATAATTGGTGTAAATCGAAGAATTTGAAGTTTTTAATGGTGAAGTAACAAAAGACGATGACAGTTGTAAAAGAGAATTTTTTACCATCATTTGTTAATATAAAGGTGTCTTTAAAGTGTAGGACTTAGAAATTCATTGGTGTTTCTGCAAATTGATGCAATTAATATATTGATAAAATGAATTCCACTTCAAATCTGTGTTTATGGAAACAGAATTCTCCTCGGGGTATCAGGGTAATATATAATATCAAGATGTCTTAGAGACTAAGTCCAATGAATGTCCAGATGTCCTTCGGCTCCGCCTAGCAAGGGTATGTCCGGGGGCTCTACCTTGAAGTCCGAGAGCTCGGCCTGCAAAAGAGAGAAGATTAGCTGCCTCAGGGGGTGTGACCCGGGAAAGCCCCTCCAATGCTTAAGTCAGCGAATGTACTTTCTAGAGAGAGAAAGTACTTAGAGAGAGAAACTAGAGAAAGAAGGAGAGAGAATTAGGAAAAAGTTATCATCATTAATGATTGGAGAGCTATTTATAGTTGTACTTTCAGGTGGCAGAAGTTGTAATTAATTGGTTAGATTAAAGGTAAATCTATACTTTGCAATGATTAATGATAGGCTGGATCATGGAGGGGGAAGTAATTTTAGGTCATTGGGCTTAGTACAATGGACTTGGCCCAAACAATTTGTATTTTATTTTTAAAATTTTACAATAGAATAATACTCTCTCCGTTTTAAATACTTGCTCCACTTTCCTTTTTCAGTCGTTTTTAAATACTTACTCTATTTCCTTATTTGGAAAGTTTTTACAATATTTAACTAAAATCTCTCACTTAGTGAACCCACCAATATGTAGTGACCACCACATATTTTCTCTCCTCCAATCCTCTCCACTACTTTTGCTTTTTATAATTTTTTTATTCTTCCACTTACCCCACTACCTCCATATATTATTATTTTTTCCAATTTCTCCTGAAACTCCGCGCATGGAGAAATGGAGCAAGTATTTAAAAACGGAGGGATTATAACCTTTGATGATATACTACAATATACGTACAGAGTATTCTTATATCCACTCGTTTTTAAATAAGTGGCACGGTTAAACTTGGCATATATATCAATGCACAAGTTTGACCTTAAATAGATGTAGCATGCAATATATTATTAATTGTTAGTAAATATATATATATATATATATATATATATATATATATATATATATATATATATATATATATATATATAAAGTTAATATTTCCTCCGTCCCTTAATTAGATTCCTACTTCTAGCATTTATTCCGCACATAATAGAGAGAAGTAGGAATCTAATTAAGGGATGGAAGGAGTAAAACTTTATATTAATATCTATTTACAATAATAGACTTCTTGATAAAATTATATTTACATACGTCACTAATAGACAATGGTCAAAGTTAATACTCCGTATGTGAATAGTGAAAATAAGTCAAACGTGTCAATTATTTAGGAATAGAGGGAGTATTTGACAATGACTAAATCAATCTAGCTAATAATATGAACTTAAACTTTGAAATATCTATTATTATTCCTAAAATTCCATCTGTTTCTTTTCGTGTTTTTGTTTCACTTTTTGTATATATAGTTTTCAATACACGTATTTAAACCGATGTCATCTTTAGATATGAATAACTTAACATTCAAAAAGTTAATATTTGAAATCTACGCATCAAAATGAATCAAACAAGATTTTTCCACATTTTTAAGGTTTGGTTTGTCAATAAATTATTAGATTTGATTTGCATTAATACCTTCAAAAATTCCAAATAAAAACAACAAAAAGAAACATATGAAGTATGGAGTATAAAGATAATTGTAGAAAAATTCAATGAAGAGATTATTATCCGCAGACTGGTCGAATATTTAATCATCTCCGCTAACAAGTTTTATTATTTATGGAGTATCACCTACACAAACAAGTTGAATTATTAATCACTTAGAAGTACAAACTTAAGACTCGACTATATAACCATCAAATAAAACATAAACGTATGGTATCCGTTTCGTGCCTACAGTAAAAAAAAATTAGAAACTTACTATATGCACCATTGGGAAAACAATTTAAAACCATTATAGCAAAACAACAGATTAATTTGCATGAACCTATGCTTAGTGTTACTCCAACATGCATGTATATGGTAATATTGGATAACAAATTTATTGACTTACTTCATTGAAGTTTGAGACACATGAACATGGTCCAACTTATAGATAGCTAATCAAGGAATATAGCATTTCTATACAACCCTAAACATACTCTAATAACCAGTAATAGTAGTATTAAAATTGTATCAATAATAAAGTGGGAATACTTAGACATTAAACAACTTATTTAATTCGTACTAATGGATTTTTTTTATTGTACTAATTAATACCAAAGTTTTTTTTATAAGTTGGCCTAGGGAATGGTAAATTTCTTGCCTTTTTGCCAATTAGTTGGCCGGCCTCATTGGATACTTCACCTCTTTTGTTTTGTGCCACTATGATTTGTTAATCATAAAAGTCATAATTCATGATTGAGTAACCTCCTCGTGTCTTACACGTGGCATATAATTATGTAATTACCTTTTTTTTTCACATAAGAATATACATTAATCATTGTTAAAGTTGGTATAATTTTTGCGTTAGTGCTTCATTCAACTTAATTTAATCGACACATTAGCCTTAGAGCCTTTAGTAGATAGTTTTATGTGATAAGTTATTGGTGTGGACTTGTGGTTTATCTAATACTCATTATAGTTTACGGAGTAATAGAAAAAGAGGTATAATGGAATATATCAAAATAAAATAAAATTACTTTACCAGAGATGATTTGATTGTGTGAGATTCTTAATTTTTAGACTTCGTAATAACAGTTAAATTTTGACACGAAATAAAACAAAGTGTAACACTTAGGGGGCGTTGGTTAGTGTATTTTTTTGGATTGGAAACGGATTAGATTAAACCATTATCGTTACCGTGTGTATGGTTTGAAGACATGGTAGCAATTACTATTTCCTAAGGGTAATGATTACCCCTCATTTGCTACCTCTCAAAAAATTGGGCTAATAAATTCTCTTACCTAGGGATGTCAGTTGGGCGGGTCAAGTAGGAGACCCGCCCCATCCCCGCCCCAATGAGGCAGGGATGGGACTCGGTTTGGCTGGTGGTGGGGCGGGGATGGGGATTAAAACCATACCCGCCATGGGTGATGGGGCGAGGGTGGATTTTAAGTTGTACCTGCCTCATCCCCGCCCCGCCCCACCCGCCCCCACTTCGTACCCGCCCCATCCCCACCTCTTACCCACATCTATATATCTTTTAAAGCAAAATTACATAATTTAATTTTATTCTATTTATAAAATAATTACATGAAATACAATATTAATTATAATACTTTGTACGACACTTATATTATAACACAAAAATGTGTATAGAATGTTTTATTTTATAATTCGTATTAATTATGTAAGATTTGTATTTGAGATACGGATATTAGGTGGATCTTGGGTGGGGATTAGGCGGGTGTTTGGTGGGCATTAGGTGGGGATGAATATCCAAGTGGGGGTGGGCCGGGGATGGTTTTGGAGCTGTACCCGGTGGGGCGGGGATGGGGATGAAAATTGGATCCGCCGCGGAGATGGGGATGGGGATGGGGATGAAAATATTAGGTGAGGATGGGGATGGGAAGGCCAACATCCGCCCCGCCCCATTGACATCCCTACTCTTACCCTTTCTCTTAACAAATACCTTTTTCATAGTTAAATCAAACAAATGAAAAGGTAATAGCTAAATGATTCCTTTCCACTTCATTTTCATTTTCATTTTCCGAACCAAACGCCTCGTTAATTTAAAACCAAGGGAGTAACTAGGGCAAAAAAAAAACATTTAAAAAAGTAAAGTTAGGTTATTTTATTACTTTATTATGAAAAGTAACGTTAACTTAACAAGCAAGGGTACTTACGTAGCTTTAGCCAAATGATAAGCAGAAACAAAAAGGTTGTGAAAAAACGCACCATCTCATAATTTGCTTGTTATACGTGTATTTAATTAAGCAAATGCCTAATTCTTCAAACAACTTCAACTAATAATTATTATGGGCTTATTATGGCGTTTGGTTTGAGGGTTATTATGGGATTATTATGGCCTAATTTTTTTCACATTGTTTGCTGAATTAAGAAGTTTGATAGATCATGCAAATATAATTAAATTTAGGTTATTTAGGTAATTTGAGAACCCAATAATTAATCATAATTGGGCCCAACAACATATAACGGGGGTTTGAGATTCTCATTGGCCATTTATAGGCTTGTTAATGATCCAATATATATAGTTTATAAGCAAGGTATATTTATTGGGTAATTAGATGATTTTTCATCATAGTTTGATTCCTCTATTTAACAAATATGAATATCTTTCTATTTACAATTTACCCATCAAACTATCCCCTTTGTCAATTATTTACTACGTATTTAATTTATATTTTTACTTTTTTGAAGAGTGGTGTCAAATTCGATAAGCTTCAACTCATGCAACTACATGATTTTTTTTTCTCCCCATAAAATTCACTTACCTCTAGTTAATTACATTAACATATGTAAATTAATTGGTTATGAACTTTACTTAAAAGAATTATTGTATTGGTGAATAATGTTTCTATGTCAACTTTTATAAATGATGGAAAAATGAGTTGGTAAATCTTTTCCGATAATGAATAAAATTTCTGGTGGAATTGCATTGGAAATCAAGGTGACAATGAGAAGTTAATTACACATATTCAATAAGTTATAAGGCCGATTTCAACATGGTATGAGAATTAACTTGTGAGGCTAGTTTGTACATAAAATGTTGTGTGTATATGAGCTATTAAACATTTGAGAAGTGGAGAGTTAATTGGTCATTTGGCTAGTTTAATTTGAGGAGCTACATCTTCCATTCATCCATTGTCAAGCAGATTATGTTTTCACATTAGGTCATCACATTCAGATTTTAAGGGCATCCTTATTGAACAATAAATTGCCCCATTTTTTGTCTTTCAATAGGGTGTGATTCAATACAGGTAAAAGACCTGCCTAAATTTATACTACCTCCGTTTTTTATTATGTGCAACAAAATAATATTATATCATATCTCACAAATAATACTCCTTTGTTACACATAATAGGAAACAGAGGTAGTATATATGTATATACATGTGACGGTTGTGATGATATCAAAAATTAGTTATTTTAACTACCTATTACAAATTTTCACATGTATACAATGAGAAATTAATGTTAATGATAAAATATTAGATAAAAATAATTATATTTGTCATTTTATAATTTATTGATTGTGCTATGTCATTATATTTGTCTCCTACTCTACATTATAATAGATGACCAAATATAAAATAAATTTGATAATATAAGAGATATAGTCACAAATTTTACACTTAAGGTCACAATTATTGTTTATGAAAACTTTTGGAGTCCGTGCTAAAAAAAATTAGTCTAAATTGAGTAGATGGTGTGACACGTGTTAAGTGTATGAAAATGGTGTCGCATGACACATATACTCCATCTATTTTATAAATTTCTTACTTTTTAACTAGATTCATTCTATGAAGTTCTTCTCACTTTTATTTTATTCAATCATTCATTTTTTGTCAAGAAAATACCATAACTTGACCCCAACTTGAACCACTTTTTGTGATTCACATTACTTACCAATTCATCACATTACTTTATTTATTTTTATTAGTATATGAATAATGGAAAAATTTTTGCGGAACGAAGTATCTTCTTAAGAACACCTTGTAAGTTGTAAAAGATTATTATAGATTTTAGCAACCTTCTAATAATTTATAAACTTTTCCCATTTTTTGTTCTTATTCTTAAGAAAATTATTGTATATCCGGGCTTGTAAGCTTACATGGCTTAAGAAAATGATGGAAGTAGTAAACAAGTGGTTTGATACTTTGATGTGTGTTGAATGTTGATTATTCCTTTCTTGCTTTCAACTTCTCCGAATGAAATTTCTTTGATGTTTTGCTTTCTTTGATTTTCTTTGACTTATTATGGGCTTCTCCACTTTCTAAATGGGATGCATATTTTATTTCCAATGACTTGGGCTCTTAGTGAGTAATAAATTCATATATCCAACAAATTAACACCCACTCAATGCCAGTAGTTAGTAATTGTTAGCACAAACCTTAATGCCTTAACACTTCTAATGCTTATGCCTTATGGGTAGTAGCAAGTGGATTAAGGTGGTTACAAGTCTTACAACTTACAAAGTTGTGATTGTAAAAAAAAAAAAAAAAAAAAAAAAAAAAAGTTCATTAGCTTAATGTTTTCTCTTCAAAACTATAAAATATTCCCTCTGTCCCTAATTATTTGTTCCACTTGCCTTTTTAGGTGTTCTTAAAATATTACCCCATACTACTTTTGGCATGTTTTTCACTTGCACTCTCTATCTCTCTCCTCATTGATATTTGTGTCAACCACTGTGCACCATTTTTTACCCAAGCCTTAATAAAGTGATTTTTTGGTTTGGGACAAACAATTGGGGACAAAGGGAGTAAATGAGTAATGCATTATGAGAAACAGGTTGGTTGGTTAGTGACTAATAAGAAAGTGATAGTGTGTATTTTCAAACTCGAGCTTGAGTAAAGAGCATTTTAAGCTATATTCATATACAAGGTACTTTGATGATAGTGTGTGATTTTCATAAGAATATGTTGATGTATTATGTATATAAACCATAAATTATGTCCTTATATTTAAGTATTGTATTAGGTCAGATCTTACTGTCCTAAAAAAAAAAAAGGTCAAATATTACTCATGAGAATTTTTAGTTGAATTTCATCAAGTTTACTTATTTAAAATCTTGAGTTGAGTTCATTAAAACCGAGCTTTGACAAAGTCGAACAAAAATAAATGACATGCATTCTAGTCTTCATGTCAGAACTATTAGATCTGCTCTTACGAGAACAAATTGCTTGTGGATGCGAAAGAACAATTGTCAAATTGGTGAGAATATACATAAATATTATGGGGATTGAGAATTATGAGAGAATAAAGATGAAATATACAGAGTGCCTAAGTGTATGTCAAACTAGTCAATCAAGCTATTGTTTGACAAACTAGTCGATCAAGCCATTTACATATCGAATACTCTAAGGTTTCGAGCATGAAGTGTGTTTTGGAACTGTAGGGAATAAATTTCAAGCTTTAAATCCCACTAGCTTGAACCCCATTGTGATCATACACTAAAGTACGGTGGCGTCCAAAAGGGAAGAAAATAGAGCAAAAGAGTTGCCAATAAGTTTTTTTAGGAACTTGTAAACCGTTCACAGGGTGAAGGTTACACCCCTTAACGATCCAGGAGATCGTCAACTCCATAAGGTCATGAACCAAATAAGGGTTCGGGGATGAAGGTACAAATCCAACCTAAAAGAGATTGAACCTGCCCTAATAATAGGCCTCTACTCTATTCTGATCATATTCATGTGCGCTTTCTGATTAACATGCAATCAATAGGATTAACCCTAAACTTGTTTATCTATGTTGGTTGAATATTAATGTACAAACAAATCTATTATTGGCGATCACTTGAATTTATAATCATATTAACCCTAACAAGATTATTAAATATCTTATTAATCGTGATTACAAGTACCAAATTTCCTTTAAACATGCATAAAAGGTGTGATCAAGCAATAAAAATAAATAAGCATCAAGCATCAAACAACATAATAATAATCATGAATAATAATTATAATCATAACAATAATAATCATAAATAAAATAATCATCATCGAAATAATAATAATAATATAATCATCATAAATTATAACAATTATAATCATAATCATGTTAATATTGAAGCATAATAAAAATAGCAAGATCCTAGGCATGATACTAACAAGATTAATAACAAACCCTAGCATGTCACTAAGCAATAAAAATCAAATCTTTAGCCCTAACATGATACTAACAATCATAAATATTAGGAAGAACATAGGAAGCATCGTAACAATCATATTTAATATTAAAATTACCCTAGACATGATACTAGGAATATCATAATAACAATATAAACATGATTTCTACATCATAACATCAATAAATCAATTAAAGTACTTACTTTGATGCCTCGTACCTCTTTCTAATAACAAAATACACACGTTAGTAACTTCAAGGAAAATAATAATCAAAACAAATTAAATTAAATGATTGAAAGAGAGATTTGGGACCAAACCCTCAGAAATTAAACCTTTCACGTCTAGGGCGAAAGCAACTTCGAATATGGCTAGGTGTTTCTAGATCTTGTGAATGCGGAATTTTGTATTTGAGAAAATGTTAGTTTAGAAAAAGAGAGAGAGAGAATAATCAAGAAAATCTTGATGAGAGTTGGTGAATGATTAGAGAGAATAGCTGATGAATGAAAACTGATTGTAGATGAGAATTCGTGAGAATTGGTGAATAAAAACAGAGTTTTTAATACAATATTTATAGAGAAAATCAGCCAAAAAGATAAAATATCAAAACAGAGCACTTGGCGCACGCAAAACGAGATTGGCGCATCTAAAACAGAGCTGGCGCCAGCACCAGCTTATTGGCGCTAGGCGCCAATGGCTAGCACCAGGCGCCAATGGCTGGCGCCAGGCCTGGTTCCAGGCGCTGATTTCAGAAATTCACGCATTTTTGTTTTTTTCATATCTTTTGATCCGAAAGTCCAAATAAGACATATAATATGTCGTTGGAAAGCTATTAAAGTCTACTTTCCAACCCAATTAGAATCAGATTAAAATATTTTGTAGATAAAAAGATATGGCCAAAATAGTGGAAGGGTGTCAGTTTTGGATAAAGTTTCATGTCTCATTCATATCTTTTTCGTTATAACTCGGATTTAATATTATAATATATCATTGGAAAGATAATTTCAAGATCTATCCAACCATATAAAATTTGGATAAATATTATGAGGCCCGAAAATAAAATCTGAATATATTCCACTTCGTACAAAACAAGGATTCTTAAAAGGAGTAGTTTTATTCAATTTCAAAATCTTTAAAACATAATTATCAATCCTAACTCCATTAGGATTTAAAAGAACCTTCTAGAGTATTCTAAAAGACTAAAATCAATCCTAATAGCTTTAGGAATGATAATTAATAATAGGTCCTCCTCTAGATCATTGGACCGCATATAAAAACCAAATCGGGCCCAGTTTAGTATTTTGGTCATAATTTCCTCATTATTCATCGGAATTGGGCTTATAATATATCGTTGGAAAGGTCTTTTCAAACCCCATCCAACTACACTATTATTGGACCCATATCATGGACCAACCAAACTGGATTGACTATTTTCTTAAAATAATTTTTCAAAAACAGAGAGAAGAGAAAAGAATTAAAACTATCCGCAACGCTAGACTTTCCACACTTTAACTTCATTCGATTATGATTCGACATGAAAGGTACTCATCACTGGGTTTGGTTTTGGGGAGACACAAATGGGTGTCTACAGGAACTAACATCTATCAAACCAGATTTAACACCTACCTCTGTCGAGTTTGGAGCCTGTTCGAGCTATGGTCAAATTTTAACTTACTAGTGTGAAGCAACTTTTTTATATTTAGTGAGTTGAGTCACTTAATTTCAAATTACAAGTTTACATTGCTTATTAATTGAAACCTCACATAGGATAAGTCAATTTTGTTCGGATCGTATTTGAATTAAGGGCCTGTTCACTTCATTTCAATTCTGCTCTAATCAGTTCAGTTCACTTCCTAATTTCATACAATTTCTTCAATCAATTCATTTAAGCTCAGTTCAATAAATGTGAACAAGCCCTAAATTGAGTCAAATTTTTACAAGCTTTCAGTACATTCTCTGTTAGACTGCGCTAATCGAAAGGGCTGGGGATGAAACTTAAACTTCATCAATGAAGTAAAATCATCACAAATTCACATTTCACAACAATCCCTTGTTACTGTTGTTCTTCTAATCTCTGATCATCCATGATTAACAGCTTTCTAAAGAGAGAAGAAGAAAGAGAGCAATTTGATTAGGAAGAAATGGAGGTTAAGCAAGAATCTGGGTCTCCAAAGAAGAAGCCTCGCCCGCTTGTGCGCATTGTGCTTCTTCTCATGTCTCATCGTGTTCTTGTCAGGTATTCTTGATCATTTTGAATCTGGGAAATGCTCAATTTTTAATTTTTACAAAACCCCAGTTTAATTTATCTCAATTTTTAATTTTTACAAAACCCCAGTTTAATTTATCTCAATTTGTTGCATTTTCAGTTTGATTTGCTGTATTGCTGGAATTATTGCACTTTTACTCTTGCCTGTTCTTGCCAAAAATACTTACATATCAGAAAATGCACTCATGCCAGGTTAGTTTTTTTTGCTCAATTCTCAAATTGTTTCAATTGGGCTTTTGTTTATGTGAATGATCTTGTTTCGATTAGTTTTGATTGACTGTAAATTGCTGTTCAATGGTCATTTTAATTAGATGTTTTCTATTCAAATTGTTCAATAGTACACAAAATCTCATCAAATTGCTCAATAGTACACAAACTCTCATCAAATTGCTCAATAGTACACAAAATCTGAATTTTTGGACTTTATGTACACCCTTTGGATCTCAATATATTGCTAGAAATGGGGTTTTTGCCCCGGGCAATGATTGCTGGAAGGCATGCATTGACCTGTTTCATTGAATGAGTATTCTTACATTTGGGGTAGTGGATGATTTTACTTTAGGCAAAATTCGAGAGAGATTACTAGTGCAGTAATGTTGCTTTTTATACTTATCTCGTTAATCAACGAGTGCTAATGTTGTACATGTGAGCATATTCGCCCTTGTAAAGATTCTTAAAGAGGTGTTATATGGTTTTAACTTGTTTTGTAAATGACTTAATGTTCTTAGATGAATGGTTTGATCGGAATAAATTTTTTCATTAATTACATAGTTTGTGACCTAT
The DNA here is from genome assembly GCF_001683475.1 of Chenopodium quinoa. Lineage (NCBI taxonomy): Eukaryota > Viridiplantae > Streptophyta > Magnoliopsida > Caryophyllales > Amaranthaceae > Chenopodium > Chenopodium quinoa. The sequence continues at coordinate 425,924 of NW_018744828.1, forward strand.
TGGTGTTTCATAGGTTCTGCCAACCCCATGCTCTCTTCTCAGGAAGTACTAGATGCTGACAAGCTTGTAACAGATATAATGAGATTGAGCTTGGAAGGTGATACTGCAGGCATGTATGTGTTCTCTATATTTCACTTCATATTCATCTCATCTATTATGACTTCCTACATTCTGAACACCTGTAAAGTTTTAGATGCTTGAAATTGATTTGAGTATTACCTGGAAGTGTCTAGTTTTACTGTTTACTTCAGCTGTCCAAGCCTTAGCTCTGTAAACTGAGTTGCAATGGATGACTTAATGCCTTTGGCTGAGCTTTTCTGATGTCATTCTTGCTTCAGGTTTTAAGGCATTTCATTATGTCTGCTGTGAGGCCTTTGGCCTAAGGCTTATTTTGGGTAGAAAGATAAACTGAGATTTTAAAGCTCAGTCTTCTCACTTTCTTCGTGCCATTTGTTGGCCAACTATGGTTTTAATTTTTAACTGAATCTTTCATTTCAGTGAAATCCCAAGGCTACTAAAGAAGCGTGTGGGAGACTTGGGTGCAGAAGTTAGTCAGTTCCAGTTCTATCCTCGGACAAATAAATTTCATCCTCTTCATTTCTTTGCTAGTCATGACAGTGTTCTGGATCAAGATAACACTACCTGTGTCAGTCCAGCTGTTAGTACTGTTGGTATAGTTAGGGCTCCTCATGGCGACGGAAAGGAAGCTATTATCCTGGTGACTCCTTATAATGCTGTGAAGCCTGATACTGGTGAAGCTTTATCATTAGGTGTAGCATACTCTGTTTTTTCTTTGCTCACACAAGTTACCTGGCTGGCAAAGGACATCATTTGGCTTGCTGCTGATTCTCGGTATGGTGAACATGAATCAGTTTCTGCCTGGTTGAGGGAATATTATGCCCCAACATTTTACCGCTCAGAAAAATCACACACTAATATGTGCTCTGCAAGCAATCCTGATTGGGAAAATGTGAATAATCAGGTTGTTGGTGCAGAATCGCATGAGGGCTTTAGACGTGCTGGTACCATGGCCGCTGCTCTGGTGATCAAAGTTAATGGAATTGAAGATGCTCAGGATAGTCTTAGTATCTATGCTGAGGCATCCAATGGCCAAATGCCAAATCTTGATCTTATAAATGTTGTGAATTATTTGGCAGTACATCGTCAGGGTCTGTATGTAATGGTGGGGAAACATTGGTCCTTATTGGAGTCGAAATGTCTGAAGATGATTGGTGGAACAATTGAGTTTCTAGGAAACCTGGCTAGAAGCTTAAATCCCCAATGGGGCTTTGGTATTCCTGTTAACGAGTACGTTGAAGGTGCTGCTACCCTTACTAGTTCATTGTATGCTCAGGTGACTCCCCGCTTTCTTTTAATTTCTTGTTTTGTTTCTCCCTTTCTTCCTAATCTGTCTGGCCGTGGGTTTTTGTGTGTCCAGCAGACTGATAATTTGTCATTTATATTATGTTACTTGTTGGTCTTCTCATCTTTCCTTGTTGTTATCATTCTTATAATAAGGCGCTAGGTGTTCCAACTGGTTCCCATGGTGCTTTCCGTGATTATCAAATTGATGCTGTCACATTGGCGATTTCTCCCAAAGCCTCACCATATAACAAGGGAAAGCGAAGTGACTTTCTATTACGGAGTGGCCGGTAATGTGTTTCTTTAACACTTTGCCCTAATTTTATTCTTTTTTTAACCCAGTTGAATGTTATTTTAGTGGAGTGTTCTGGTTGACAACTAATTAAGATAGGCTTTTTGAAAAATCTTCTATTGCTTTGCTGGAAACAAAATGCTGAATGCCTGGTAAAAGTTGTAATTCTTGTTGTAGTGTTCTGTATTGAATAGTTGTGCAAATTCAATGCAATTTATGTAAATTAAGCCGTACTGCAGCTTCACAGGGTTAGCAAGTTCATAAAACTGAGGATCCAAATATCCTTGACACTCGTGGTTTGTGATTTGCGATATGCTTCAAATTGTATTTTAAATAGTTTAAAGGCATGACTGACATACAATCCGTTAACTGTTCAAGCTTGGTGTCTACTGCTATAGATGTTCAAGTGTTTCAAGCCTCCTTAATCCTCGCACAGAATAGTTATGCTTTTGCCAACATTGACATTATATTCCTAAAGCATAGAATAATTTTTTAAGCTGACGACATTTAGGTCTATATTTGGTGGTTAGCATGTGAAATGAATGAAACCTAAAAAAGTCCATGTCTGTTACATCCTTTTGAATATATTAGCTCAAGTAACACTGCCAGCTGCTTTGGGTTTTTGAGAATAAATCACTTTGATGAAGCTGAATTCCAATATTTCGTCAATAAACATCTGATACCTGATTGAGCAACCAAGACAAGTGCTAAGTGGTTTTTCCAACTGTTGGTCTTCATTTGAAATTGGACATGACTAGCTTGTTCCTTGTTGTAGCTGCCTGCTGAGCTTTTGTGCTTACTTCTCTCTTCTACCCTCCCTCTCCGATTCCTTCTGTTGTGTGCCATCGAGTGAAGTTTAGAATTAAAAATTGTTTTGTGTCCCTGCCTTCATATAAAATTCACCCCTTGCTTTGGCCAGCAATATTACTACTTTTAAGCTAGACTGATATGCAACATGCTTGGGGACATCAAAAAAATTTGGTAATACTGTCTCAGACAATAATAATATATCCAAGGTGTAAATCAATCATAATATCAAGATTTTATTATCCTGATATTCTGATTGGGGAGCAGAATGTTTCTACTCACCTAATTAAAATCTTCTAGAGATAAAGCTTACACTCACTTCACTCACTAATGCAAGGGCTCCATAACTTCACTCTATAAAATAAAGGGTAAAATGTAAAGGAATAGAGTCAATCATACATGCAATGATAATCTGAGCTCTTACTAAGTTACTAGTCATACTCATTGAGAAATAGTAAGCTAGACTTACATGGGAATTTATGGTATTAGATGCCTAACAGAGATAGGAAACCATCTTAAGTAAAAAATATAAAGAATGTCTAAAATCTAATTGATCCGATTTTGTTTTCTAACTCTTAAATATAACTTGGCAAAGTCTGCAGTTATAATACCAAAAACTTTCTGTGGCGACCTAGCTTAAAATGCTTACTAGACCTTCTGTATGATCATGTGAGACCCGGAATGTCAGTGTCAGCCTCATTAAACACATGAATATACTTGGAAGCCCAATTATTGAATCTCCATGCCAAAACCCGATTTAAAGCTTCCATCCAAATTCAGAAATACCTAATTGTCCTCACTGTTAATCATCAACAGATATTAGCCATAGAACAGTCTTGAGTCTTGAGAGATGTAAATGCAACCACATCATTCTACTATTGGAAAAATATTTGCCCATGAATGCTTAGATCTGCTTTATTACTTTGCACTAAAAAACAGCCCCTAATTCACCTGTCATACCAAATATGTCCTGTTTGTGGCTTTTAAGAGATAGTTCAGCTTCATGCATTATATTTTTTTCTTATCTTTATTAATTCTGACATTTCTTAGCTACTAAGAAGAAGGAATTGCATTCTTGTTTTTGTGCTGTAAAAATGTTCAAGTTTACCCAAATGTATCTCCCACAAGTAACTACTGCAACGCAAAGAAAAGCGTATTTTCTTCCCCTTTTGCCTCAATTGTTGTTGATCTGTAGGCTTCATAGGATACTTCGAAACTTTCTTGCCTTGATGTTTTAAGGAGTAAGTGCTTGCCTTTCTGCAACCATGACATCCCTATCAAATATCCACAACTGGCCAATAAAAAAGGTTACAAGCATCCATTGTTGTCACATCACACAAAACTGTGTCTTTGTCTGCACACCAAAATAATTTAAGATTGCCTCTTGACTTCCACCTTATTCTCACTATCTAACTATTTTAGCTTAGGATGTGTCATGGTAATGATAAAATAGTATGTGAAGTTCTCACTATCTATTAAGAGACTATTAAGTTTTCCCGCCAATTTAACACCCTGAATATGATTTTCAATTAAAGACTTTAGATCTCCTTGAACCGATGTTTTGCATCTCCTTCACAAAATAAAGCTTCAAATTTCTCTAAGATCTCCTTCCACCTCATTTTCACTCTTTTTTTCCTTCATAATATCACCAATCTGGCAGTCTCATCATCTCTACAGTAAAATCCTTTTTGTTTGGGGAAGTGCTTTTGGTAATCTTGAAGCTAACTTACTTTGTTGGGACCATTTATTTTGGAAAAATTGAAAAGAATAATCCCACCTCTGGCACATCTTCTCAAAATAATCCCACCTTTGCGTATTCCAGAAATAATCCCACCTTATACCCCTATCTTCTCAAAATAAGCCTTTTACCTGCTAGTGAAATTGGTAACCTGATTAGAAGGTTTTTTTGCCACGTGTCATCTTCTAATTGGTTTTTGTTATTTTTTTTATTAACAAAGAAATAAAAAAAAATAAAAATAAATCCTTAGCTTCTTCTTCCTTAATTAGCCTGCCGGAGCCCCCTTCCTCGCCGGAGCCCCCTCCCTCACTGGACTCAGCTGCCCACCGACCAGCCATACCAAGCTGCCCTCCTTCTCCGTTCTCCCTTCCAACTCTTCTTCCCCGATTCCCCCTTCTTGTCCCCCCTTCCACTTCCTCTGATGCCGAGAAACACCGCCGATAGCCGCCAGCCGCCCTCCCTTTCTCATGTCCTTCCTCCTTGCATTCCCACCATCTCTCCACAGAAAAAGACAATTTAAAAATTATGACAAATTATGAATTGCAGAAATTTAAGAGAGAGAGAAAAAAACCAATCTCATCATCTTCATCATGAAAACTATTGTAATTTTCTTGCATAAATCCGCCATTTTTGGGCAATTTATAAACTACCCTTTATTTTCTTTCTCATCCAAAGCTGAACAGCGTTTGATCTTCGAGCTTATACTATATTGTAGTATCGGTTGACTATCCCTGTTCTTAAGCGGCGGAAATGGTGGCCATAATGGAGCGACGCTGCTGTAGCTGTTGTTGTTTATGTTGTTGGGCCGCCCGAACTCCGAGAAACACTCCTAACACTCTTTTTATCAATTTGGGGGTTAAGAGGGGAATTAGGGTGGTTGGGTGGGGATTGGACATGGCAGCCCCTTCCCCTTCCCTCCTCCTCGATTCAGGTGGGGTTTTGGGGTGGGGGTCAGTTCGGTGGTGGGTGGTAATGGTGGTGGACATGGAGGAATGGGGTGAGGAGGGAGAAGAGGGATTAAAGGAAAAAATAATAAAATAAAATAAAATCTAACCTGTAAAACAGGTTGAAGGTAAAAAGGCTTGTTTTGAGAAGATGAGGGTATAAGGTGGGATTATTTCTAGAATACGTAAAGGTAGGATTATTTTGAGAAGATGTGCCAAAGGTGGGAGTATTCTTTTCAATTTTTCCTTTATTTTTTCATATTCTTGAAATTTACAACTTAAAGGTTTATGTCTTAGTTTTGTTAGAAAAATTAAAACCACCTCTTGACTGTTTTGGTAAAAAAAAAAAAAAAAAAAAGGCTTTTGGCTTTGCTTTCATGCCCTTTATGTTAGTTTTTAACTTTATCACCTGAAGTAATCAAATTTTAGCAAATGACTAGCAAGCACGGCTTCCAGAATTTTTAGCTTTCAAAATGTTTTATCCTGTCAAAATTCAACACATCTATTGTTTTACTTCTTGCAATTCAGTAGATATTTTGAATTAATCAAAATCTGCATATTCGGCCACATTTGTATCTCCTTGCCGCAATTAATCAATTTGACTGTAAAGATTTTGCCTTTTTGCGTGTGGAACAAGTTGCTTATGGGCTTTTTTTTTTTGTTTGCCTCAAGACTGCAATATATTCGAACTTTAATGCTGCGTAATTGTATCCTTTTTGTTAATCCAAGTCCTTGAAGTCAAGGAGCCGTTCTGTCTTACGTTCTCAATCCAAACAAAATTCCAGAATTATATCATAATATAATGCATCAGCAAATCTGAGTATTTGATTTCATCCTCATACACTCCTAGCATTTAATCGTGGTGAGGTTTATATTCCTGAGATGGTGTCTTAGAACAGAATGGTACATAGAGCCCTGTGGCAGGTTCTGGCCACTTCTTTTAGACCCTCCGGTTTGTCATTGAAGTTAAGCTTCTTTGTCCCGTAAATCTCCAGTCAGGCTATCTTCTTCTTCTTCTTGTTGTCAGAATGTCGATCTCCTTTCCATAGTTGTGTGGCTTCTTTTGATCACTATTGCGCCTTCCCTTTATTTTGAGCCAATCAGCTCAACCTTGTGGACCTAAATGGTAATGAATTCAACCAAGAACAAGTAGATATTTTAGGCATCCTAGTCACAAAAGGTCCTAGAGAGAGATGTTGATGGTTCTGAGCCTGATGTCACTTGATAAATAACAATGTTGGGCACACCGCACACTAACACAAAATAGCATGGAACAGTGTGGGGAATTGTTTTTCAAAAGTCTAATACAGGAAGTCTTCAAAAACAAGTTTAGGCGTAATGCATTTATTTGAATATTTTGTTTATAAATTTGAGTTAAATCTAGAACCTGTTGTAATTAGAAAGCAAAAATTTAAAATTACTTGCAAAACTAAATTTCAAGCCTTTTGCAGCGACTGTCCAGTTGAAATTTAAGAATGATATGAAAAAAATCTGTTGCTCAATGTCTTATTGTCTTCTTTCTTAGTGCAGGTTGATTGAAGGCACAATTAGATCAGTAAACAACCTACTTGAAAAGTTTCACCAGTCATTTTTTCTGTACCTTCTAACTGGGCCCAGCAAGTTTGTTTCAGTAGGAGTTTACATGATCGCTTTTGCACTCCTTATTGCACCCTTACCAGTTGTTGCTGCTTCTCTATATTCCGATGCTGTCACATGTCATCCTAAGTCTGACATGGTAAAATCTTCTGCAAGCAGTAGCTCATCCGATGCGATGAATAAATCTGGCACTTCATGGAGGTGGCTTCATGCAGCGAAATCTGTGTTTGTTATACATATATGGGCAGCTGTTGTAGCATTACTTCCCAATGTAGTTTGTCAAATACCCAACAGGACATCAACTACATGCAGTATTTCCTGGATTTTGCTGTCATTAGCTAGCCTTCAAATTATATACAAGGTCTTTGGCTCACCTTACTCCAGCTTCAAGCCATCAGACCTGCATAAACAAGAATGGGCTGTCTTAAAATCTGTGATGATCTCAGCATCTTTCATTGGTTTGTCTCTCATGTCTGTAGTGAACTTTGCAGCTGCAGAAATCGGGGCATTATTGCTGGTGCCATTCTGTTTGATGGCTCAGCCCTTAAAACTAGACATGCAAAACCTGAGCCTGAAAGCTTTCTCCAGAATAGCTTGCAATATAGTCTTAGGGTTGTCCTTGTTTCCACCGTTTACTTTCTTTGTGATAAAAGGCGTGTCTGAAGGATTCAGTGGAATCGACATCGGTGATTTTTGGACCTGGGCTGAGTCACTTTGGCTATGGAATAGCGCAACTTATCTGTATGTAATGTTGGTGCACCTTCCATGCTGGGTGTTGTGTGTCCATCTCTTATTACATCCTTGTTAAATTTCCAAGAAAACTTTTCCACTAACTTGCTGACTTGTTATTTAGAGCCAAAATTTTTCACTAACTTGCCTTTTTTGCTATCAAGTTTGCATCAACTCACATCAAGGCTGTAATTTTAAGATTTTGCTAACTAGGTGTTGTACCAAATTTATTCGCCACAGCGCGATACTGTAATGTACTCCATTTTATTTCTTCATGTAAAATTTGTATTATTCTTTTCTTTTCTCCTTGAGTTAAGCCATTTTGTAATACTTGCTGAAGTTACTGCAAAAATATAGATGGCTAGGATTCATATTCAGTTATTAACTATAAACTAATGTCCTCTCAAGCAATTTGTGACGGCAATAAATGCCTGAAACATTACTCAGCTACAAAAAGTGTCATCAACCTTAATATTTTGGGCGGTTCTAAATTTACCGTAACGGAGGTGTTAAAAACTAATCCTACCAAAAATACCTAACCTAACACAAAATGGCTCGATTTAGAATTTGATCTACATGGCCATAATAACTTAGCACAACCCAAATCTGACATGAGGTGACATGATCTAAACCTGACCGATGACTTGAATTGACACTTCTATTTAACACCTATTGTTTTGCAACCAATTGAATAATTCCCTTTGCAATTAAGTTGAAGGTTATTTATTTTTGGAAATTGAGCAAGTTTATTTGTGGATTTTTTTTGCCAATGAAGTTATTCCTATATTCCTATCGTTGTAATTGCATTGTATGTAGTTTGGTTATACTTCTTCCGTTTCTTTTGAGTTGACATGATCCTTTACTTACGTTTGTCAATGTACAAATTCAATCATAAATTTATATAATTACCAATAAGCAAAAATTATAAAAAGCTGTTATTTTGAAAATATATATGATAACGAATCTAACAAAATCCCATATGATTATATTTACTATTATGTATAATTGGGGAGGATATATCATCCTCCCTTCACTCTGTCTCCTCCAAAAGTAGTATCCTATTTTTTTTTATGTAAAAATATAAGAGAGGATACTACTTTCAAGAGGAATGCAATATATCTTCTTTGTGAAGAGGATATTAAAGGTTTGGGAGAGAAATATTGAGTGGGTCAAAAGTATCTTTTAATTTTTTTTTTTTCCATCCCCTTTAATGAAATGGTGAGTATGGGAAAAAGAAAAATAAATAAATAAAACCAACACACTTGCTTAATTTTGCTATGCGGGTTCCATAAAGAATTATTAAGAGTAACTGTGATTTTTATTAATTATTATTGTCAATGTTAGGGTTTATTACTATTTTTTTCCACTTACCGTCATTTTTTTTAATTACTCTTAGGGCCTGTTCACTTCGGCTTAAGTTTTGTTCAGTCTAGTTCAGCTCTTATAAAATATTCATTTCGGCTCTATTCACTTCACTTCAGTTCAGCTCCAATCAGTTCATTTCAGTGCAGTTCAGCTTAGTTCAATAAATGTGAACAGACACTTAGTATGTATTGTTTTAATGAACGATATTAGATGACATCCATTTTTATTATTGTCAATGTTAGGGTTAATTTCTATCATTCCTTTTCCATTTACAATCATTGCTTTTTAACTATTAACTGTGTACTGTATTAATTAATGATAGTAGATGAAATTCGTTTTCATTATTGTCAATGCCGGGATTTGTTGTTTTCATTGTTAGTTAATTATTGTCATTGTGTTATAACCTGCGCCCTGCGGTGGGGCATATAAAGTAGGAGAGAGGATCCTCTTTGATGTTTGAAAAAATCTAAAATTAGAAAGAGGAAGAGGAAGGAGATAATGATGTGTCGATAGGAGATTAGGAGATAAAGTAACGGAGTAAAACAGAGGTATTAACTCATAATGATATAAGTATGCTCTTTAGTAATCTTGCTCTAAAGCCTCGAGTATACTCAATGGATGACCCAAAATATTTGGTCATGGATTATTATATAATTTCTTTCTCTTTCCACTCATCCATGACCAAGTCACATGACCAAAGACTCCCAATGGTTGTCTAAAATAACTTTGGTCATGATTTTCTCTCTCTCCTACTTTTACCATTTGTTGCTAGTACATGCAAGTTTGCCTTTTTCTTCTTCCAATAATACACTGTCACTTGTCATTTACATTTTTCATGACTAAATTTTCAGCTTGTCATCTTCAAGACCAGGTCATTAATCTCTTTCATCCAATTTTTTCTTTGTTTTATTTTTTTAATATAAAAACTCCTCTCTCTCCTCATGACCAATGACCTAGTCATCCAATGGCCACACTCTAAGAGTGTGTGAATGCTAAAGTCAAAACGTGTGAGACTATCAGCTTTAAAAAAAAAAAAAACGGAGGAATTACAAATTACACTCTTGGCAAAAAAAAAAAAAAAAAAAAAAGTTCTGAAAAAACAAAAACAAAAAATAAATAGGAAAAATTGATTCTAATAATCCCACCTTTAATCGGTTTGCTGTTAATAATCCCACCTTTATAGGGGATTTTCTTCAGTTGGTCCCTAACCTGTTAATAACCGGTTTTTACAGGTTAATATGCCATGTGTCGTGTTTTAATTGGTTGAAAAATAAAACCTAAAAAAAAACCGAAAAAATAAAAAACAAAACAGAAAAAAATAAAAAACAAAACTGATATCCAACAATAATAATTTAAATAAAATAAAAAAATATAGTGGTATTGAATAAAATGTTAGGTAAAATTATAAAATACGAGTACTATGGCCTAAAAAAAAAAAGGTACTATTTATGATATCATCAAAAGTTTTTTTTTTTTTTTTTTTTTTTCAACCAAAATAATATGAATAGTTTGTACTTTTTTTTTATTAAGAAAAGAGTAGCTTTCATATTACGAATACTAAAATCTTACTAATTTTTCCACCTCACATTAATTGTAATGTAATTAGACATCGAAATTAATTTTATGGTATATTACAATGTTTATTGTACTTTTTTATTATTTGTTTGTACAGTTTCTAATAAACAAATAGTAAAGTATTATTGTAAAACCGCGCATAGCACGGGTTTTGAACTAGTTAACCGCTAAAGGTGGAATTATTAAAACAATTTTTCCAAACAAATATATATAAAGTCAATAATGACGAACTATCAGTCTTGGCGGGCAGACAGGAAACTCCATTTACAATCTTCTTGATTCACATTATTTCTTCAATTCTTCTACTATTGTCAGGTATTTTTTCAAAATTTTCATCAAATTTTCTTTACTAAGGTACTCGAATTTTGTCTTTGAATTGCTCAACTTTTCTGATTTTGATGATTGTTCAGTTTTCCCTAATTTTTATAGGGTTTAACTTTCTCAATTTTGTTTTAATTTGATTAGTTTTGGAATTGTGTTCATCATCAATTTCTTGATTTTAGTAATACATGGGGCATACATTTAAGTTTTCTCAACAAATTATTTGATTGTTCAAATCTTTCTAAATCTAGCGGAAATGTCAAGTTTTTATGCAATGGATTGTTTCAACTGTATGCTTAAAATCTGTTATAGCATGAAGAGATGAGGTGACAGCATAATTACGTTTTTCTAAATTGAGCTTGTAAATGTGATTTTGAACCAGATTTTAGTTGCTTTTGTTGTTGTTGTTGTTGTTTAGAGAGCCACAAGGGCGGGGTGAGAATCGATTCTAGGATATTTTGGAATCGGAAAGGAAGCTCTAACCACTTGAGCTATCCCTCATTCTCACCAAATTTTAGTTCTAAATTTTCAATGTAGAAATCTATGTTACTTCTTTAAGACAATAATCATAGACCGATAATTTATACCGTTACGAGCTGAGTGATAATTTCACCGACTATACTAATTGTATGAAACGAAGATCCGTTACAGGAGTTGTTTGAATATATGATGTTATTATGGGTATTTTGATTTCTGTTAAATCCGTTGATGAAATACAAGTTAAACACTTTTGGTGGATGTATATGATCATATCCATGGCTTTTTAAAAATACTTAAGAGAATGAATATGAGGAGATTCATGGGAAATTTTACTTTCTCAGTCCGTACCAACCCATATCATAAGTACCATTTGATTAGTTGTGTTCCTCTTGCCTTTTTTCTTCTTCAACATTCCAATTGAAACATTTATGTATAAGGGTGTTTATAAAAGTTAACAATCTCTTGGTAGTTACGGAAAATCAACAATTTTTCCAACAATGCCCTATTGGAAGTGACTTATTTTTGGATGAAGGAAGTTTATGAATTGAGTGGGAATGTGAAGTCAGTAACTTATCAGAGCATTGGACTTATATTCATTGATGGTTTGCTACTTAGCTTAGATCTTGCACACCCATTTTCTCTTTCTTTATATTTGTGTTTCCCTTGAAAAGTGATTTCCATGGAAAATCATTTTTCCCGAAATATGTATTATGTCAAAACTAACAGAGCCTAAGAATTTGATATCCTTTCTTATTAGTGGTAAATAGTGAGAGCATAGATTGTCATTGGCATTAGCTAGGTGTTGTTGCTTTGAGCTACTCATAAGTCATAAGAAAGAACAATCGTCTTAATTAGAATACTATTAGAGATCAGACCACATTCCCCATCACGTACTCTAAAACAGCTTCTACCAACTTAAAGTAGCAAATTTCATTCAATTTGTTAGACTACATCTAGGTCATGATGGACTAACACACTAAAAATTGGGCATCTCAACGAAAATATAAAAGAACAGCTAAAGAACTAAGCTAAGAAGATGGATAGGATGAGAGGGAAGGGATGTTAGGAGTAGAAAGGGGAATGTGAAATTCTTTCCTTTTGAAAGAGACATGTTTTTAACTCTTGGAAAATCCATTTTCTAGCTTTGGAGAAATTGTTTTCAACCCTTAACAAACCAAAGAGTGGAAAATGAGCAAATTATTTTCGACAAAACTAACGGAGCCTTAGTGAAGTAGGTTTTCACATAATGAGCCCCCATCATTCTGAAGTTGTAAATGTATTACTGAAGAGGAATCGGGTGATTGATTAAGATTTCTTTGCTTCGTAAAGTAGAATCTTTTCTTTGCTATACAAATCATCTTTTGGATGTGACATTTTTTTTTGAAGCACTTCATACATATGTTGTTATGATTCAGTTTTTTGTAAATAACTATAAGTTGCTCCTGGGGCAGATAGAGGATAATTTTTTTAATACATGAAATTATTAAAAAAGGGTGGTATTTTATAAGGTTTGCTTATGCAAAGTATAAAAAGTGCTTTGTTTTAGATTTCATATTAATTTATTTGGTTTGTTAATATTTTTATTTGATACTAACTAGTAAGAATTGAAAGTATACCTTTGTCTGGAAATAATAGTCACGTACTGTATTGTTTTGAAATGTCTACATAAAGTTGTCACATTTTTTTAGAATAATAGTGGATCATGTTTGGAACTTCCATTTGGAATGAAAAGGGGTTGTGGTGTAAGCTCTAAAGCTATTTCATGTCTCTTTTTGTAGAATCTTATTAACTCCTTTAGTTTGATGATTTGGGACAATGTGATGACTATTTCTGGATAGCAAAAGTATTAAATGGGGCACCAAAGGCTTGTCAGCTAATTTTGGTTTTATTTGTTTATTTATTTATTTAAAAAAATTATTTTTTATTTGAAGGGGAGGGGAATCTAGATAATCAAGTAACTTGCAATTTATTTTGTTTGTAAATTTACTAAATAAGATTGACATTATACTCATCATTAGGAAATTGCAAATCAAGTGGAGTTTGGGAGGCTGGAAGTTTAGCTGCAAATTTCAAATATTTAAATATTTCATAACTCCTGCATATTTGGCATGCTTTAATGGCATCAAGGCGCAACGTGAAATACTCTCACCTTGCCACTGATGAAGATGGAGTAAACGATTACAATGATGATGGCCATATAAAGGGAAAACCATTCGATCCTCGGTTTGATTACACACCAAAGTGTCTTGACAAAGTTCCATGGAAATCAATTATTCTCGCACTGTTCCTTCTCTTCCTTGGTTCATTTCTTCTCTTTCTATCTTTTTTCATTTTCACTGGTCATATGGGAGGGGAGCGGTCTCAAGCATATGGTCTCCTTGCACTTGGAATTCTTTCCTTTCTTCCAGGTATTAATTAAGAGTTTTTTCCCTCACCCCCTGTATTTGTTGTCTTATCACTTCTTTTTGCTAAAATACAGTATTTTATGAAGTTTTATGTATTAAAATAAGAGAAGCATTCTTGTTCTTTCATTTTTTGGTTTTCATGGTTACACTGTTTATAAGTAATCTCTTTATGGATTCCACATGAGGTTCTATGTTTTTTGTCCAAGGAATCCAGAATTAAAGAAAGTTCAACAAAATATGATGTATGCTCTAAGTTCTAATTTGTAGCAGTAGCAAAACAGTAACCGATAATTTATGATATAATTTCTAGTTTTAGCCTATGATGTCAACTTCTCTTTCAAATGTTTTTAAGTGGTGACTGCTGCCTGCATCTCCAGCCAGTATCTTTTCTCTTTAAAATGACCTTTTGAGGTTGCTTGCTGGTGTCCATAGCCCATACTAGCTTCTTTATTTTAGCAGGGTAAGGCTACGTAGATCCAAACTTGCCCTTACCCTGCTTAGAGCTGGATCTGTACTAGAAGTATTGGGGCAATGATGTTGTAATTGTTGCAATTGAACTGCAAAGTCACCCAAGCATAATTCAGATGCTGACTGTTGGACGAGTTAGTAACAGTCTACTTGGCTAGATCTTTATTAATTCTGATCTGTCCCCTTTCATAATTTTTCTGATATTTTACTTTAAGGCCTTTTAGCTGTTAGGTTAGGTTGTCAAGGAAGAATCCATGTTGCTTATCCCATATAAGCACTTGAGCATGAATAGAATTACCCAAAAAAATTCAGCAGCAATGGTTTCAACTGGTGTTTTTCTTATCTCGTGATTCTTTTTGCTAGTGTTTTTTTGTTCTTAAGGAAATGGAATTCTGGGATTGTATTAGTGATCCTGGAGCTAAGCTGAAATAGAGTTGGACGTATATGCATGAGTTTTTGAACTAATATGGGAGAAAAGGCCTGGTTCTGGTTCACCCCTGCTCGGCCCTTGAATTCCTCCACAGCGTACACAGATGGAACATGCAACAAGAACTTTTATAGATTTGAATTATTCATTTCACATTTCTAAAATATTTGCCGTCTTAAAAAAAAAAAAATTAGACTTTTGGACATGACAAAAGTTTCATGACTTCCTCATCCAAGGAAGTAAAAGGGGTGGGGGTAGGAGAACAGGATGTCGAGCCTTGTGATTGCAAATGTACTATTTTAATTTTATGCAGCATTTGTACAGAATTATAGTTAGTAATGTTGAGGGTTTTTCATTTCAAATTTCTTCCTCGTGGCTTTGTTTGGTTTAATATTACTGTGTTAAATTGTTGGTGCAGGCTTCTACGAGACCCGGATTGCATATTATTCATGGAGAGGTGCTGCTGGCTACCGTTTTGCAGCCATCCCTGACTACTGAGTCTTGTCCCTCAAGATTTGCACCTCTGGTTCATGTATCCACTTTGTATCTCCTAGTCTAGTTCTTGATGCTATATCACATGCATGTTGTATAGAGCACAAGCTTTTAGTAGGTTTGTACTTACAGTAGCATTCAGTATTTTTACAAGTTTTTATCTTTAATACTGGTGCACAACGCAGCACTTTTTTTTTTGTTCTGATTACATTTTAAACAACACTCGCCCTAACTAAAAGTCATGCGTGCTGGGTTATGTAGTTTGTGTTCTTGTGTATGTTAGAAGCCAGTGGAACATTATCTCGGGTGTGTTAGAGGAAGAGGGTTTTGGAGGGGTTTTAAACGATCTGTCCTTTTATGGACTATGGACAAGGGTGCACAAGTCTTTCATAAGAGAGGGTGTATTGTGGCTCAATTGGTGTACCCTGAATTACAAGAGTAGAGTATTCCTGAGATTATTGTTATGGTGAGGAGTGAAAGTACGTGTACTTTCGCGGCTTGTGCATCACATTTTGGCTTGAAGTTGGGTGTGTGTAGTGCATGTGAAATAGTCAAGAGTACATTGCTCTATGCTGGTGGGAGCACCATATGTGTTCGGAATCAGCCACGATTTACCTAATTTTTGGTTTAAAGACCAAAAGTATTCCGGCCCATCCGTCAAACTCCCTAGGCATGGTGTCGATGGCAGCATGGCAGTCTTATCCTAGCCATGGCGGCCTTATCCTAGCCTTTTAGGAAAACCATAGACTCGTATGTTTTTTTTTTCACTAATTAATACTTTATTCGTCTCATCCTTCCCTATTATAGCAAATCAACAAAAGTTAATACTCCATTTGTCTGTAAATAAGTATCAAATTCTTTTATGAGATCAATATTTAAGAACTTCATTTATTAAGTCTTTTAAAAAAAAAAAAAAATTAAATAAATATTTGTGGCTGCTGGGATTCGAGCCCAGGTCTCCACGGCCACAACGTGGAATTCTTACCACTAAACTACAGCCACAAGGTTGTGATATTTTGTAGAATATTTAATATTAAATAATATACCACTAGATTGTTGAATTGCAATTCCCTTGTTTGTATAAAGCCTTAGATTTATTTAAGTTTAAAAAAAGTGAATAAAAAAATTGATTAATCAAAACACATAGATACTGACGATTTTTCCATTAAAATCAACAATTCAACCATAACCATCACATAGTAAAATTATTATAATTCAAATGCCAAGAAATTTCACTCCATAGATTAACCAATGAAAATGGTTGATAATGATGATGTTGTAATTCATTTTTTTGTATAAAAATAAGTGGATTCCAATTCAAGATTTATGGGATATTCACAGTAATATGGTTTGATATTGTACAAGTAACTACTGTCCTCAAAAAAAAAAAAAAAAAAAAAAAACTACTGTCCTCAAGACCTCAACTCACTAAACTATATACGTTATTTATTTATTTATTTTTTAAAATATTTATTATGAGTTCTCATCTATTACGCACTTTAACAATAATATTTTTGTTCTAAGTAGATTTTATAATAGATTTTGAGATAAATGAAATATGATTCCAAAAAATAATAATAAACCAAGTACACATTTATTGACCAATAGAGAAATTTATTTGTTTTTTATAATAATAATAATAATAATAATAATAATAATAATAATAATAATAATAATAATAATAATAAATGTATCAAGCATTATTATTGTATTTTCTTTGGCCTTGTGACGAGAGTTCATAGTTTAGAATTGAATATTATTACATTTTTTTTTTTTTTTTTGGGAATGG
This sequence comes from Chenopodium quinoa, assembly GCF_001683475.1. NCBI lineage: Eukaryota > Viridiplantae > Streptophyta > Magnoliopsida > Caryophyllales > Amaranthaceae > Chenopodium > Chenopodium quinoa. The sequence goes on from NW_018744828.1 coordinate 442,714, forward strand.
TTCGAATATTGTTCCAAATTAAACATCCTTTACTACTAATGTGTGAAGTCCAAGTTTAATTTCATAGCGACAGAATATATCATCAGCAATTTTGTGTCGTTTTTAGGGAGGGGGTGATACATGGTGGGATGACATGTATTGGACACAGTGTTTTATAAATAGTATAATTGAATCGTCAATTTCAAAAATTCTAATTTCATTAAAGCTTAATTGGTTAGGTTCGCAAGTTCTTAACAAAGTGGTTGATCAGTATTCAGTGAGAGATTGTTTGTGATTCTAATCATGTAATCATCATCAAATTTTAAACTTTTGAGATTATACGTACTCTGTTCTACTTTGACACCTTTATTTTTATTAATTTTTTTTTTTTTGAAATATTTATCAACAACTTGCTTTGCTCTTGTTTAAGAGTTTTATACTACTTGTCAATAAACAATTTGTACTACTAATATTTAATTTTTTTTAGTTAAAATCATATTTGAAAGTATAAACTCCATACAATGAAATGAGTTTAACAAGATTTTACATAATTATTATTCTTTGTTTGTTACATTTAGGCCCCATTCTTTAGAGTTGCTCTGCTCTGCTTCAATCTGCTCTACTTAAAAATAATAATTAATATTGAATTATTATAATAATAATAATTAATAATAATAATAATTAATATTTAATAATTATAATAATAATAATTAAATATTTAATAATAATAATAGTAATAATAATAACAATAAAACATAATTAAAATTTAATAATAATAATAAATAATTAATATTTAATAATAATATTTAATGATTATAATAATAATACAATAATAATAGTGATAATAATAATAGTAATAGTAATATTATTAATAATAGTAATAGTGGTAGTAGTAGTAGATTTGACAGGATCTTTTCCTTTAACACAATCAGGGCTATTTGACTTTATTCCTGGACGGGTTGTGACTGATGCAGCTCATCGGAAGCTGGTTAAGTATGAGGCTCGTTGTCAGGCGATTGGATATGGGTTCATTCCCTACTCCTTTTCTTCGTTTGGTGAATTAGAGAAGGTGGTTGTTGCGTTGCTTAAGCGAATTCAGAGGTTCTCGATGACGCAAGGCATTGGAGCACCTGTTGTAGCTCATATTTTTACTAGGGTAGGCTTTACTATAGCTAGAGGAGTGAGGGCCCAGATTGTATCTCGACTTCCCACTAATTTATTGTAGGTTGTATGACTTTTTGTTTTAGAGTAATAATAATAATAATAATAATAATAATAATAATAATAATAATAATAATAATAATAATAATAATGAAATATGCTCTCGGCTCTGTTCTGCTATGCTCAGCTGACTCCTGCTATGCCCTGTCCAGAAGCTCAAAAGAACAGGGCCTTAATTACCAAAGATGGTAAAAATGAGAGTGTATGTTTTTGGTGTTTAGAGAGCCACTAGGACGGGTGATGAGAATCTATCCTAGGATTACCTGAAATTGGGAGGAAAGCTCTAACCACTTGAGCGGTACATAATTGTATTTTTTTTTGTTACATTTTATCACAAAAGATCGTGCAAAATGAGAGTATATGTGACCGTGTATTTGTGTGAGTAGTGTAAAAGTCCAAACCATACATTATTTAGTAGACAACGGACGGAGTAATTAAGTGTAAACAATCTCACAGCGTCAATCTATCTGTTCCTCATAATTATGAACTCTTAAATAATTGTACTCCAATATAAAGTACAGTAGAGAACTTCTGAATGATCACGACCTCACAGTTTATTATGGCGTTAGTTAATTAACTTAATTTTGTTGCTTTCTTCGCTTTGCCTTTTTGACCAATAAGAAATTGTCTTTCGTACTTAATTAGTGGGACCTATGGAGCTTGTTTAAAGGGAGTTCCATTATACGGAGTATTGCATAACGAGGGGTAAGAGTGTAATTGCACGTAATGTATAGTTTGATTTTAGAGTAGTACCATTGAGTGATCAATAGTATCATTTAGTGATCAAATAATATAATTGAATATTTCAGTGATACTATGTATGAATCTGTTATGCATTTACAAATGCATAATAAGTTAACAACACTAAATTAGTACTTTCTCGGACGGTCCATACAAATATACACTAGCCATACAAATATACAAGCTCTTAGTTTTTTGCCAATAGACCAATGGATCATTGATTGTTAATAGTGTCACCAAGAAGTAATTAATTATTGATATGAAATTAGTCATTTATAAGTATTGTTTATCCATGTAACTTGTCTTTTATTCCAAATTTATTCCCGACAAAAGTGTAACCAAACAACAAGGAGGAGATGTACATTTTTTTTTGAGGGAAGAGATGTACATGTACTAGTAAAACTTATCATAAAATATAGTCGATTATAAAAAAAGTCCTAAGAGAAAATGAGTAAAATTAAAGCAAATTGATCAAATTTATGAAAATTATTATTAGTAAATTTTATTATAAACGATTATATGTATTACATGAGAAACGGAAACCGGATATAAAAACCGAATTAATCATCTCAATCACAAAGCCATCATAGAGCTAAAACACAAAGAAATAGTAGAGCATATAATAGTTAATAATGAACAAATTTAATAAAATGTTCATTAAATTAAGTCTCAATTGACTTAAAACAGGTGGTGGTGGTGCTTTCCTTCATGCTCTTTCTGCTCATCCTTGGCTTCCTTCTTCTCATGGTGCTCATGGAATGCATAGCCACCAGCCCCGACTGCAGCAGCCGCCGCGATTTCCTCCTCAATCTTGTGCTTGTGAGCATGCTCTGGGTCTTTCTTCGCCTTATGCTTCTCATGCTACAATTGTCACACAAATATACTACAGTCAATAATTTTTTCACTATAAAAAGTCAATGATAAGAAAAATTCCATATGTTTTAAACTAAACCTTTATTTTTAGTTATAATATATTTTATAAAAAATTGTGAGGCAAAATTGAATTTCTATTTAATTGGACAGATTAATCGTGCAATAATTGTCACATTGTGGTATCAAATTTTAATACCAATTATAAATGTAAGAATATAAGAGGCTATGTTAGTGCGTCCGAGATCAATTTTAAAAAATAAGTACAAGTGGTGATTGATCCTTTCAACCTGTGTTCAATAACAATAGTCAAGTATATTAATTTAATAATTATAAAATGTCTGATTAAATTTCTCACTAGTGCTCGATCAAATAATAATTAATAATGCGTGATAACTTTATTATTATACCCCATTGAATGATGGAACAATCCAATTACTAAAGGATAATTAATTACGTAAAACACCACGTTACGTAGAAAATAAAATAAAAGAAGTACGTACCAAAGCAAAGGCACCAGCAGCAACAGCACCAAGCTCACCCATATGCTCCTTGTGCTTGTGGTGCTTCTCTTCCTTCTCATAGTCCTTATCGTCGGACCCGACAACCGCGGTGGTAGTGGTCTCGGTGTATCCACTGCTGTAAGCGGTGTCGGAATAGGTGGTGGAGTCAGTCAAGACAACAGCTTCCACAGGAGTGTTGTTCTCATCATCATCCTTCTTGTGGTGGAAGAGGTGGTGGTGGTGGTGTTCTCCAGACATACTTGTTTTTCCTTAAATAAAAAAGAGAGAATTTAGAGATAATAATAATTTAGAAAAACTAGGATTAATGTATGTGGTTTGTGAAATGGATGATTTAATTAGTCTTAGAGAAGGTTCTATTTATAATGGAATAATGGATTAAGTACATCTAAAAGGATAATTAGATATTTTTAAAAAATAAAATAAATAAAAAAAGTAGGTATGTAATTGCGTTCATTTCGCCTAATGATCACTGTCCCACACGGTTTGTTTCCCCACATAATTTTTGTGAATGTGAAGAATATCTCTTTTGATTTTTTTTTTCTCTAATAGAATTATTTCTATTTTTTTTAAAAAAAATTAAAATTTCAGTGGATTTATTGATATTACAAATAATTAAAGGGAGATATTTCTTTATCTAATAAATCAAAAGGGATTTTTATCTAATAAGGGAAATTTATCCAACAGATCAAAAGGGATTCTTATTAATAAGGGAATTTTATCCGACAAATCAAAAGGTTTTTTTTTTTTTTTTTTTTTTAATCTAATTAATCAAAATAAATAAATCAAAAAGGATTTTTTATCTAATAAATCAATTTTGCAAGGTAATAAATCAAAAGGGATTTTTGATCTAATAAAATCAAAAGAGATTTTTCTTCTTGATTAAGAATATGCACTAAATATTCTAAGATAGACAGGTATCATAAAGATATCATCTAGTAAAATACAACTAATATATCCTAAACATAGGATCATATAAAGGATAATATTATGTGTATATTCTCTATCACTTATTAAAAGCATAATCCCAAAGCTAGCTCATGAGAGTGGAACATTTGGCGTCTTAAGAGTGTTCTAAGGTAAATTAATGAATTATGAATACAAATAAATTTTAAAATAATATTTTTAAAAAAACTTGCATATATAAAATGTAGCATAAATTTATATGGGGTAGTGCAGTCAAAGGCCAAAAGAAAAAAAGAATAAAAAAAGAGTACATAGGAACTTACGAAATTAGCCTTTGCTTGGATGAAAAAAACTCTCTTTTTTTTATTGGTTTAGTTCAAAGTGTTGTTTGTGTTATTCAAGGTTCATTTTGGTGGGGGTATATAAAGAGAGAAAACGAAAACTAAATTAAGAAAATAGAAATGGAGACAGTAATTATAAGGATAAGAGAAAAAAGAGGGAATCAAAAGAAAAAATAGTAAAGGAATAATAATAAAGGTGTTGGAATGTTTCATCATAAATAAACCATCTTTGTTTAGCAATTAGCCTCATAATATTTTAATAAGTATGTGATGTATCCATTTCAGAATATATATTTTTGATTGTTAAAACATTTTTTACTCATAATAATAGAAAAATGGATAACTTTATTTTATTATTAAAAAAAATATTTTATTAAAAAACAAAATAAATATATTAATTTTCTTTGATTTATTGTACTTATCATGATAGTAATTTTGTCCAACTCTTATGAATTTGATAACTAGAATAAAAGTTCAAGTTGATGATGATTAAAAATCTAATGTATAGTTTTTTCCTCAAATATATAAGAATTGAATAAGATTAAAAGAAGCATAAAGGATTAATTAGTGAGTAGAGAAAGTAGATCACTAATCATGATAAGATTTCACCAACTAAAAGCATCATAATGGTAATGCTTTTGCTAAGACTAATGGTTAGTGATCATAATTCAAGATTCACGAGCTAAGCAAACAAAGAAATGTCATTTCATGAGCTAAATAAAGCTCATTAGTCTGTCTTTTTTCTTCTTCTTTTTTTTTTTTTTGAATTTTGAACAAAGGCAAAAGAAAAACAAGCTCATTACTGTTGAATTTTTTATCACAAGTCTCTTTAAAATGTATTTCTTTTTTTTTTTTTTTTGAAACACTTTAAAATGTATTTCTTAAAAACAAGTAATTTGTCTTTTTTTTTTTGTTGTTTTGTTTTGTTTGTTCTTCTACAATCCATAATAGTTGTTCAATCTTTCGGTTTAAGCTTATAATCCTTACTATTTTGTTTTTTATATTCATTTAAGGACGAATTTATGTACAGTTTTAGCCTCAAATGACCCACCATACACTTGAGACTACTTCTATTATTTTGATTAATAGACCCCACTCACATTATATTTGTTTATTATAATCAGTTTTCTATCTCCTGCACATGAGGTCATAATTGTCCTACAATCTTAATTTTAAGAAATACATTTTAAAGCCTCAATTGTTTAATATGAGTTACAAAAAAAAAAGTATAAAAATTTCAAACGTTGATCCTCTATAAACGAAGGGGTATTCAAATCTAGATTATAATCCTATAACAAATAATTGTGTTTGTATAAATGCAATTTGTAAAGGAATTTTAAAACGAAAATTATAGAGGGTCATAAAACACCGTTTCAACCCCGTTTTAAGGCAATCATATATATATGGACACTTGTAATCTATTCAATAGTCTAAATTGTGAAACAAATTCTTATACGATGTGGCGAGATGATTATAATGCAGTCTTATGATTTTTGACAACCACAATTTTTTAAAATGGACAGTTGAAATTATTTAGGGTTCGTTTGGCACTGTTTTCAGTTTTCAGTTTTTTGTTTTTTCAAAACTGAAAACTGATTTCAGTTTTTGATTCTTTTTTTTTAAAAAACTGTTTTCATTTTTCAGTTTTGAGTTTACAATCAACTTCAAAACACTAAATCATTTATAGCTTTAATCAACTATTATACTACCAATAATTATTTATTAATATTTTTTTTTTGATAGCTGCTTATTTATTTTCACAATATATGAAATCTTTAATCTTCCCGTCAAAAAATAAATAAATATATATATATATAAATTTATTGATTGAATAAGGTTGTAACAAAATTTAAAGGAGCAACTAGGAAAAAAAAAGTAACAATAAAATAGTCAAATGCAATGTAATATTTATTTCTCGTTGAAGACTTTCATTATGAATTTTGTCTTTCCCACAATCTTGTTGCCAAACAATCGCGAAATTGAGCCATTCTTTGAAGTTCTTGTTGACTTACAGAAGGAGTCACTAGGTCCTCAGATCCATTGTTGTTGATTGCATCATCTTCTAGTTCGACATTTTCATCCGCATACTGTATGAACAAAGGATCTCCATCCTTGCACATTTTTATGAAATTGTGGATAACACAGCACGACAAAATTATATATTTTTGTCGTTTTAAGTCATATGAAGGCATATCTCTGAGAATGGGAAATCTAGCTTTTAATACCCCAAAACATCTTTCAATAACATTTCGCAATGAAGAATGTGTATAATTAAATATTTCCTCAGGACCTTGTGGGCTCGTTGCTCCTCTATAATCACGCAAATGATATCGTTCTCCACGATACGGTGAAAGAAATCCTGGCATATTTGTATAGCCTGAGTCTACAAGATAATACTTTCTAGGAGGAGGCATAGGAAACTTGGTCTCTTCTACATTTGTAATTGTTTCCCAAAAAATTCTTAAATCATTTGCCGAACCTTCCCACCCAGCCATCACAAATGTAAATTTCATGTCAAATGAGCAAGCACACATTACATTCATCGTAGGCTTTTTTTCTTTTCCACGATAGGGAATTTGATCATCTTGTGGCACACGTGCTGATACATGAGTTCTATCAATAGCTCCTATGCAATTCTATAATAAATCGTTAAATTCAAAATACATACTTAATGAATTAATAAATAGATAATATGTAAAAATTAAAAATTAGTGACAAAAAATTACCTTGAAAATCGGATAGTATCTTGGGTTATTTTTTATTTCTGGAGGTGTTTCGTCAAATGCCGGAGGAACAATCCAATGCTTCGATAATGATGCGATGCCATACAAAACCTTTCGAAAATGGCGGTGAGTAGATTCTAAGGAATGTTGAAATCTATCCGCTATAAGTCTGTGCCTCGAATTATGAGAAATAATAAGAAGAAACATTGCAACCTGTTCTTGAATTGATATAAATTTAGAATCTTTCAACTTTTCCCTTTTTTTCAATTCTTCACATAAGCTAATAAAGATCTCAAGGATTCATTCGAAGCATATCATAACATGTCATTGGATGACCGTTAAGCAGTTCAAGGACATATTGATGACCTGTTAACTTTGAAATTCTTTGCAAACGAGGTTTCTTTTTAAGGAACCCATTATTTTGTAAGTTAATATAAATTGTCAATATTTGTTGAAAATCTTCCTCGTCGGAATCCGATAAAATTTCTTCAATGTCGAAATCCATAACTGTCTGCATTTTTTACATATAGATGTTATGAGCAAGCAGATAGAATAAGATCACCATTATTACTCTTATTAAATCAAACCCAAATACAAATTCCAAAAAAAAAATCATACTTACGACAAGATCTAAATTGAGTTTAAACACTCAAACATGCATTATTGAAGGGAAAAATAATTTGTACTAATGAGATAATGCTTAAAGGTTGAGCACAAAATCTATCTTCCTATCATTTGGAAGTCTAAGAAACATTTTCCTCCACAATGGATCATCATGTATTAGTTTAGTTGCCTTTGCAAATGCAGCTCCATCAATTCCCTCAAGAGCACTTAGTGCATCTACACATTCCATGAGCAAATCATGATCCTCCTTGGATTGATGCCCACCTTCATCATTGCCATTAAATTTTCTCTCGATAAGTTCAAGTTTTTTCTTTGAATTTTCACTCATTGTAACCAAGGCATCCGCCATTGCTACATTAACACTTTCCCTAAGTTTCTTACGATTGACATTAGGCTTGATTTTTTTATTTTTAGGACCCTCTTCACATTGTTTTCTTGAGTCACCCCCTTCTCCATCTGTGTCATCTTCATCCTCACTCTCAGAAGGGCTTTTAGTAGAAGGATGTGAACTAGCACCAGTAGCGGTTGTATCCCCATAAATTGTGCATAATTTATCATAATGCTTACATCCCTTCTTTCTAAAAGTTTTGGCAGACTTATGTTTCTGAAACAACCATACATTCACATCAAATATCACAAAAATAAAATCTTATTAGTTTAAAAATGTCCCTACTTGATCCATAAAAGAATAGAATCAAAATAAACTTATTGACAATTACCTCATACAACTTTTTCCATACAACATCCTCAGCAGAAAGTTGAAAAGTCATAGCATTGTATCCCATTCCAGTTTCTTGTAATAGTTTACTAAATTCCTTCCATCTTTGTCTTAGTTGATTATATTTGTTCTTAAGTTGCTCTTGACTATAATCCTTTTTTGTCTTCTCCTTTAGTTTTTGCTTGATAAGCCTCCAAGCTTGCTTGGTTAGAGTGGTTGTTGGTCTATTTCCTTTTTTTACCTCCTCCTCTATCAAGCTTATAAGGTAAGATTCAATATTTTCATTCCATACTCCAACTACTCCATTAGATTCAATCTCAACAACAACTTCATCTTCGCACTCATCATTTTTCAAATTTGACATCTGTAAAGTAATTCACTATTAGACATAATAATCATCTAATTCAACTAAACAACCAATGTGCAGCAACTAGAAAAACAAGAGCACAATATATCCATTTGTCTCCCATTACCATTATGTTAAACGTACAAACTTCATAAATAATTGATTCTATATAAGCTACCTTGACTTATAACTCTGATAAACTATACCACAAATGAAACTCCTCCACTAAATAAGAAAGGGGGTGTAAAATACATCAATCCACACTAGTACTCTAAGCAAAACACACTAAACTTCCGTGTCTATAAATTACTGAAGCTCCAAAATTGTAATAGCTTGCTAATACCAATTAACCAAATTTCATAAGCACAAATGCATAATACCCTGCCAAAGTGTTAATTCTAGAAAAAAAAAATGATGACTCAGCGACCAGTTTATTTTAAGATTTAGAACAGATATGCTCTAAAGTGCAGGTTTATGATTTCTAAGCCAAAAAAAAGGAACAAGCAAAAAAGACATGCAGATAGAAGACAGGGTGATAGACTCATAATACTTCCAATTCAACTAGGCTGAGATTGCCACTACATATTATAGCAAATTGACACATCACGTAAACTTATGTTATTAGTTGTTACATAGCTTACATCACGTAAATTATTTTTTAATATTTTTGAAATTCTAGGCATAAAATATATATATATATAAAATAATTAAAAAAATTATTTTTGATTCAAATTACTAATTAAAAATAAATTTTAAAAAACTATCTCAGCCGTCCATTTAAAAAAAAAATTGTAGTAGTTTAAACTCAAAAGTCATAAGATTACATTACAAGGTTATTAATTCAAAAGACGATAATGAAGCTATATTTTACCGTACTTAAACGAAGTATATATATATATATATATATATATATATATATATATATATATATATATATATATATATATATATATATTCTTTGACGGGTATTTAATTTAAATGAAATTATAATCTTGATCGGCAAATTTATTGACTAAGACTAAAACAAAACATTGTTGACATCATCATCTCTTAAATTATCCTACGTGTCATTCTCACATTAAAAAGTTCCACTCTGTTCTTGTTGATGATGTCATTAATTGTCATCATTATTTTAATTTTTTTTAACAAATATTATTTTAATCTACTATACATTTTTTATTAAAAAATAATTACCACTTATTTTTACACAAATGATAAAATTAATTTTTTATGCATGATAACAAAATTATTTCATATGAATAATAATAAAATTATTTAATTTATACTAGTTTAATCTAGTATAAAGATATTCCTAATTTCCACCACTATTGCCAGCTTGTCATATGATATCCTCTTTTTGGCCGGGCCTTTCCACATGAATATGAGTAGTGAAGTATTTTTCAGTTGGCCAAGTATTTTATTTTTTGAAAATATTTGTCACAGATAAATATAATTTTATGGTCTTAAATGTAGCCTTCATACCAATCTCAATTTAGCACATGGAATCGAACAAGTCATATAGGACAATTTTTTTAAAAAGTAGTCTGCCACTTTTATTTTAATTTATTTCAATTATTATTATTATTATTATTATTATTATTATTATTATTATTATTATTATTATTATTATTATTATTATCTCAAAAACAAAAGTCATACAACCTATTATAAATTAGTGGGAAGTCGAGATACAATCTGGGCCCCCACTCCTCTAGCTATTGCAAATCTTACCCTAGTGAAGATATGAGCTGCAGCACGAGCCCCAATGTCTTGCGTCGTCGAGAACCTCTGAATCCGCTTCAGTAACGCAACAACCTCTTTCTCTAATTCCCCAAGCGAAGAAAAGGAGAAGGGAATGAAACCATATCCAATCGCCTGACATCGAGCTTCATACTTAACCCGCTTCCGATGAGCTGCATCAGCCACAACCCGCCCAGGAATGAAGTCAGATAGCCCTGACTGTTTCAAAGGAGAAGACCCTGTCAAATCAACACAGACATCGCGAACACGATCCCATGAATAAAGTAACACATCCGCGGGTCTGAGGGCCTCGTCGTTCTCTCCGGCCAACCCAATGTCAACCTCTTTTCTCGCTGAAATCCCAGAACGATAGCAAACATCAACAAGGGTATCCCGAACAACATTATGCCGATGTTTAATACCCACAATACCAGCACAAGACACCGCGTGATCACCGAAAATATCTCCAGCAAAAACCCTCGAACAAGCAGAGCACAACATCGAGATAGGGAACAATGGAACACCCAACCGATAGGACAACACACAGCGATAAGTCTTGGCGTTCATCGTCTGACCCAACCCTGAAAAGGAACCGCCCGAAGCCAAGCAGAGGTGTGATCACCCTGCTGTGATTTCCAATGCTGATTGTCGAGGAGTTAAAGAATAAGCAGATTCTGCAGAAGCGGTAACCTTTGTGAAATATATATCTGCCAATTTCTTCATGAGTTTAGGGGCAGCGACCTCACTAGGATTACTCAAAATGTCAGACTCCACTGTTCCATTAAACAGACTCAACGCATCCTCAAAGGCTCGTCCAAGACCAACAATGCCAGCATGCCGAAGAAGTTGTGTCTGCAACCCAGCAGACTGTAACCGAGAAGCAAGAAAAGCATAGTGACGAACATCACCTGCAGAATAAACACCAAGCCCTCCAAACGCAAATGGTAAGGTGGCAAGTCGCCACTGCCAATCACCAAACCCAGGCCCCGAAGCAGTAACAATACGCTCCATGGAAGATCGAAGAGCTGCATCAAAAGTGCGCTGAGCCACCTCAAAAGTACTAGGAGGACAAGTACGCAATGCAAAGTAGAGTTTTGAAACTCCAGTACATGCCCTAAGTAACAACAGCTCACACTGAGGATCATCGAGCATAACGACTTTATCCATAAGGGCAATGGTCTTGGTCACCCTCTGCAACACAAGCTCACCACTAAAACCAGAATCGGAACTAGCGGGACCTCCAAGCAACCTAACACCACGCAAAGGTCGAGCAATATTAGGTGGAAAGACACCCACCAGCCTGCTTCGAGGGTCTTCTATAGGCCAGAAAACTTCAGTTTTTTCCACATTAAGACATAACTCAGAACGAGATCCTTCCTCCATAATCAATTGCAGAACTTGCCCCACCACCAAAGTGTCACCAATAATCGTGCCGTCATCTAAATACCAAGCCTGAAGACATACATCAAAAGTCTCTCTGATTTTACACACCAGGGGTTGTAAAACCAAAGAAAAAAGCAAAAGACCAAGGGGATCACCCTGCTGCACCCCTTGAGATGACCATAAGGTTTGGTCCCCATAGTACAACTTGGCTGGATTAGAATAGCAGAATTCTACCAATCGCGAAATGCCCGGACAACGACGACGTACCGAACCTCACGTAACATGACCGAATGATCAACCAGATTGAAGGCATTTTGAAAATACACCAACAACATAGATAGACCAACATCAGAACCACGGTCCTCAATCAACCGATTCACCGCATGAATAATTGCCTCACCACCTGAAGAAACCCCAACACCAAATTGAAGGCCATCAAAGTAACTCCCTAAAGACTGACCAACCATAACAGCACCCACCTTCGAAACGAGACCCCGCCAAACCGTATCCACAGCAATAGGACGGATACCACCACCACCATTATTATTATTATTATTATTATTATTATTATTATTATTATTATTATTATTATTTTATTTATTATTTTATTTATTTTTTTTTTTTGGAAGAAAAGGTTTAGGACTAATGTTTAGATATAGAGGCTGATATGAGTTGTAAATAAATACAATAAGCTCTGCTCAACATAAGGTTAACAAACTCATAGACACCTACAAAATTACAAGCAAGTATATATGGCCGTATATATGCCCGTATGAGAAGATTTGTATGCATGGTTGAAATTATCAAAGAAAAAACAATAAAAGCAAAGACACTTACTAATGTTTCTCGGTTGCGACAATAAAAGCAAAGACACTCACTAATGTTTCTCGGTTGCGACAATAAAAGCAAAGACACTTAGGCCATGTTCTTTTGAGCTTCCACTACAAGATATTATATCAAAGAGGGCAATTTAAATCGCCCTCTTAGATTCAAATTTCTCCCTATTAGGCAAAAAGGGCAATTTTGAAATCGCTCCCAAATCGCCCTATTAGCTTCAAAGGGCATACAAATTTTTTCGAGCAAATGATTCGAGCAGAAGATTCTAGCAGAAGATTCGAGCAAATTATTCGAGCAAATGATTCGAGCAGAAGATTCGAGCAATCAATTTAGGGGTTTAGGGTTCATCATTTTTGAGAGGAGAGAGAGTGAGAGTTTTTCTTTTTTGAAGGGAAAAGTGAGGCTTGATTGCCTGAAGCCACCAATATTATTAAGGAAAAATTGCCCGCAATAATCCCACCTTTGGGCCGTCCGCTAATAATAATCCGACCTTTGGATTATTTTTAAATAATCCCACCTTTATACCTCTTCCGCTTTAAATGGTCCTAACCGGTCACATAACTTGTTATTACAAGTTACTAGACACGTGTCACTCTACGATTGGTCAAAAAATTAAAAATAAAATTAAAAAAAAAAAACAGAATTTTTGTTTTTTTTTAAAAAAAAAAAAAAAACTAAAACCAGATTCCGGCAGCCCCACCTCCCCTACCCAATTCCAGCCACCATCTCCCTTCCCCTACCCCATTCCGGCAGCCCCTCCTCCCCTACCCAATTCCGGCCACCATCTCCCTTCCCCTCCCCGATTCCGTCCACCCCCTCCCTCTCCCTCCCCGTTTCCGACCAGCCCTCCCCTCTCGCTCTCCTATTCCGTCCACCCCTCCCTCTCCCTCCCCGATTCCGACCAGCCCTCCCCGATTCCGACCAGCCCTCCCCTCTCCCTCCCCGATTCCGACCAGCCCTCCCCCTCCCTCCCCGATTCCGACCACCCCTCCCTCTCCCTCCCCGTTTCCGACCATCCCTTCCCTCTCCCTCCTCGATTCCGAAACCACCGAAATTGCAGCGCTGTCGCTCCTCCTTCTCCTTCGCAATCGCACTACCACAAATTAGCAACAACATCACAAGCATTTTCATCGCCGCAAACACCAAACGAACCCACCATCACATTAATTGAGCCACCCACCACAAGTGCATCAACAACCGCCGGAAGACACCACAAACCAACCTCTTCAAACGCCCACAAATTAGCTCTAAAATCGGAACCCATAATAGCAGCCCTTCAAATTGGAAAGGGACGGTTTCGGTGGTGGGCGAAAAATGGGTAGAGGAGGTGGATTAAGTGGTTGGGTTGGGTAGGGGAGGTGGTTTTGGTGGTGGGTCTGCCGAGAGGGTGGTCGTTTTTTCCTTTTTTTTATTTTTTATTTTTCAATTTTCTTTTTCTTTTTTTTTGTTTTTTTTTATCATTTTATATTTTTTTTTATTTTAATATTTTTCCAATCACGTAACAACACGTGTGCAAACAACCCCAAGTCACACATGGTAACTTATTTAACCAGTTTCAAGTCACTTGGGACCATTGGGAGCGGGAGAGGTATAAAGGTCGGATTATTAAAAAATAATCGATAGGTGGGATTATTTTGGGCGGATGAGGCAAAGGTCGGATTATTCTGGGCAATTTTTCCTATTATTAAATTAGGCGTATTATTTTATTACTTGTAGTACTTTCAACAAGGGCAAATTAAAATTTTGCCCTCTTTGCTCTAAAATTAGAGGGCAACACTAAAATTTCGCCCTTTTTGCTCTATTATAGAGGACGAAAACTAAATTCACCCTCTTTACTTTGAAATAGAAGGTTTCGCCCTCTTTGCTCTGTAATAAAAGGGCAATTATAATTTTGCCCTCCTTGATAGAAACTAACAAGGCAAATTATAACTCGCCCTCCTTGACCAATTAAAGTCGCCCTCTTTTTTTTTTCTTGTAGTGTTTTGGGCAGAGCAGAGTAGAGCAGAGCAAGGGTCAGCAGAGCAGATTAAATTTCAGAATAGCAGAGCAGATTTCAACATTATTATTATTATTATTATTATTATTATTATTATATTATTATTATTACTATTATTATTATTATTATTATTATTATTATTATTATTATTATTATTATTATTATTATTATTATTATTATTATTATTATTATTATTATTATTATTATTATTATTATTATTATTATTATTATTATTATTATTATTATCTCAAAAACAAAAAGTCATACAACCTACAATAAATTAGTGGAAAGTCGAGATACAATCTGGGCCCCCACTCCTCTAGCTATAGCAAAGCCTACCCTAGTAAAAATATGAGCTACAACAGGTGCTCCAACGCCTTGCGTCGTCGAGAACCTCTGAATTCGCTTAAGCAACGCAACAACCACCTTCTCTAATTCACCAAACGAAGAAAAGGAGAAGGGAATGAACCCATATCCAATCTCCTGACAACGAGCCTCATACTTAATCCGCTTTCGATGAGCTGCATCAGCCACAACCCGTCCAGGAATAAAGTCAGATAGCCCTGACTGTGTCAAAGGAGAAGATCCTGTCAAATCTACACAGACATCGCGACCACGATCCCAAGAATAAAGTAACACATCAGCAGGTCTAAGGGCCTCGTCGTTCCCTCCAGACAACCCAATGTCAACCTCTTTCCTTGCTAAAATCCCAGAACGATAGCAAACATCTACTAGGGTATCCCGAACAACATTATGTCTATGTTTAATACCCACGATACCAGCACATGACACCGCGTGATCGCCTAAAATATCCCCTGGAAAAACCCTCGAACATGCAGAGCATGGTGTCGAGGCAGAGAACAACGGAACACCCAATCGGTAGCGTAACACACATCGGTAAGTCTTTGCGTTCATAGTCTGACCCAATCCTGAAATAGGAACAGCCCGAAGCCAAGTAGACGTGTGATCTCCTTGCTGAGATTTCCACAATGCTGATAGACAAGGGGATAATGAAAAGGTGGATTCTGTAGAATCGGTGGATTATTATTATTATTATTATTATTATTATTATTATTATTATTATTATTATTATTATTATTATTATTATTATTATTATTATTATTATTATTATTATTATTATTAAGTGCATATACGATTTAGGTGAGTGAAAACATAAATAAATGTGTACCATATTTAACATATGTTAATAGTAGAAAGATAAAAGACAATGGTTTATTTATATTTATTTCACAAAAATTTTAACATAAAATGATTTAATGAGTAATAATGTATTATTTTACTTATAAAATTTTCTTAATCATATATCTTTTACCCTAATAATAATAATAATATACAAAGTACTACTTGAAAACAACCTCTTTTTTTTTTTAAATTCTTAAATTGTATGGAAAGATTTGAAAAATAATTTAACTCAATGAACTAACTGAAAGGAATGGTGTCCTTTGAACAAGTGTATTATTCTGATAGTGGGTTCAGAATTATTAGAAAGCTAATATATTCAGTAAGGTCAAGTGATCGGAATGCCTAGGTGGAGGCAGCTTCCGATCAGTAATATTAATGTATAATTAATATTACAGCTTAATCTTTACTGAACCCTTCGGGTCACACCCAAGCAATTAACAAACCAACTCGACGAATTAATTCGGAAGAAATTAATGAGTCGCCTGAGTATTAAATATTTAGACGTCGGAAATTCGAGTTTAGGGCGTCGAAACCGAGCGTCGGAAGTCGAGTCAAAAATAGTAAATGACGAGACGCGCAAATAATAATAAATCAACAATATTTCCCAAAATACCCCTAGCATCGGAATGTCCCGGGCATCTGAGTGCTAGGGGCATAATATATTAGCATAGGTGGCTAGCACGTGCACCAAGCCGAGCCTAGGCTGGCTGGTGCATGCTAGCGCACCAATGCTATCAGCCATGGGTAGCCACGACCGCAAGCAGCAGCAGCAGCAGCCCGCACAAGGTGTGCGTGGCTTGCTGGCCGCAAGCAGCAGCAGCCTGCACAAGCGTGCGTGGCTTGCTAGCTGCTCACAGCAGCCCGCATCACCTAGGTGCGAGTGGGTGGGCCGTGAGCTAAAGGTGAAGCAAGTAAAGGGAGGGTTTAAATGTGAGGGACATGTGGCACAAGGAGAGTATGGAGTGGGGAGCAAGTATGATCCCCTACTCTCCAAGTGGTCCTCACTTTCCTTTACATGTATTAGTGAAACTTGTAGATTTATTACTCCGTATTAGTTTGCTTATTTGTTTTAATTTAGCTTTAAAATAAATTGTGGAATTTCATGCTTCCACATTGATGGGATATAAATTCCCACTCTCCCTCTTCCCTATCAATACCCATCTTGGGTTTTTGGGAAGAGTGCTTGAGTAGGAGTTCAATAGAGCATTGCATTAGCAAAAACTCTTAAACTCACATAATACTTGGATTTTGGTCAGACCTCGCTAACCTCGAGGTAACGGACCTAAAAGTTGGTAGTTGTTTTTGCGGGTGGATCTCCGTCAGAGGCTATCGTATTTTCGGGGCTAAGCTTCTCAAGTAAGAGCCCAATTTATGGGGCGAAGCACGCGACAAAGGTAAATTTCCTATTTTGCCCTTTTGTATTTATTTATGCATTAGTGATATTATTTATTGCGAGCGTGATCCTTGGCTCGGGTTTTTTCCGCGGTGAGTGGGACTCACCAAACCCCAACACTAACAATCAATACCCACATACATATAATGTTTCTACACATTGTGATTCTAATATAAAATGTTTATAAAAGAAATTGTTATTAATTGTTATTATTATTATTCATTTTTTTGAAAGAATTGTTATAATTATTAGAAATTATTTATTAATAATATTATTAAATATTAATTCTTAATAGTTTGAATTATTAAATATTAATAATGATAACTATTATTATTAATTATTATTATGATTAATAAATATTAATTATTATTAAAATTATTTTTAATATTAATAATTATTATAATTATTCAAAATAATAAGTTATTATCATCAATACAATATTAATTATTATTATTGAATATTAATTATTATTATTGTTATTATTAATTATTATTTGAAAATAGAGTAGAGCAGAGCAGATTTGATTTGAGCAGAGCAAAGCAGAGCAGAACAGAGCATAGCATCTCTAAAGAACGGGGCCTTACTAATGTTTCTCGGTTGCGAAAAAACTAAAGAAATTTGGTTTATCCTTTAACCAAGAGTTGGTTGCGCATGTCTCTTATTACACCTGGAGGCTTGGCGGCTTGCTACCCACCCTAAACAACCTCAGAAAGAACAACTCCACTCTTAAAAAGTTATCTTTTTTTTTATTTTTTTTATTTTTTTATTATGGAGCATATGGAAAGAACGAAATTATATTATTTTTCAAAATGAAACATTAGATATTCCTCGAACTTTTCACAGATCGCAATTTGTGTTCAACGAGTGGCAATGTCTCACTCTCACATATATCTCTTGTTCCCACATCACTCGTGGGTCTAAATGTTTGGGCCAAGTCCGTTGTCCTAAGCTCAGCGACCTGAATTTACAAAAATACCCCTCCATGATCCAACCAATCATTAATCATTACAAAATACAGATTTGCCTTTATGGTCTGTTCACATTTACTGAACTGAGCTGAACTGAACTGGACTGAATTGAATTGATTGGAGATGAACTGAACTGGCTGAGCTGAAATGAATAATTTATGAGAGAGGGAAATTAGGAGCTGAACTGAACTGGACTGATTGGATTTGAAGTGAACGGAACTGAACTGAGCTGAACAGAACTGAACTGAAATTATCAAATTAAGTAAATGTGAACAGGCCCTTAATCTGACCAATTAAGTACAGCTTCTGCCACCTAAAAGTACAGCTATATATAAATAACACTCCAATCATTACTGATGGTAACTTTTTCCTAATTCTCTCTCCTTCTCTCTCTAAGTACACATTCTCTCAAGAGAATACCATTGCTAACTTAAGCATCAGAGGGGCTTTCCCGGTCACACCCCCGGGGGAGCTAACCTTCCCTGTTTTGCAGGTCGAGCTCTCAGACGTGCAAGCGGAGCCCTCAGACATCCCTTTGCTAGGCGGAGCTGAAGAAAATTTGTGGAATTTGAAGAAATAACTTTAGGACACCTTGATATAACTTATTACCCTAAGACTTCCAAGAGCATTCTATTTCCAGAAACACCTCTCTAAGCTCGGATCACCTATGCAGAGATCCCAAACCCAAACCCACCACCAACCCATCCATTCCATTCCGAGTGCAGCAGGTTTCCTGGAAAACACCCCCCTTAAACTCTTTCAAACTCAAGTTCGACGGTTCACTCTAAAACAACTCAGCAGCAGTAGGTGTCATCAGTAGAGACAACATTGGTTCCCTTATCGTAGCTCGCACCTTCAACCTTGGCAACACCACTGTTTTTTTTTTTTTTTTTTTTTTTTTTTTTTTTTTTTTTTTAGAAGCTACATCTTTTCAAAAAGCATCCTTCTTGCTCTTTAATACGGGATTCAACATTTAGTCATTGAAGGGGATAATTTCCTAGTAATCAACGTAGTAAAAGGAGTTTGGTCCGTTCCATGGCAAATCAATCACATCATCGTCGACATCCTTAATCTTCTTCAAAGGTTTCAGCAATTAAATATTAACCATGTTTACAGAAAAGCAAACAGAGCAGTAGATTGGATCGCGGATGTATGTCATCTTATTAGCGATAACATGGATATTACTCTTTGTACTTCCTCATGTTTGTACCCTATTATTTACTCTGATGCGTTAGGAATTTTCCTATTGAGGAGGGGTTCTTAATTCTTTCTTTTTTCTTACCTTTAAAAAAGAAATGAAAATGAAAGTTTTTTTATTAGGCCTAATCAAACCAAGCCTGGTACAATATTGGCTCGGCCCAAAAAATCAGATTTGGATAAATTTTTTGGCTTGGTCGAACTGATTTTCCCAAAAAAAGTTTGATAATCCAAAATAATCCTTTTTTAATTAAAATTTTAGCCCGTCTTGAAATTGAAATATCAAGTTTGGGCACGTCTTTTTTAGCCCGAAGGCTTAGCCTAAAATGGGCGTGGGTAAAGCCTGGCCTAGCACGCGATCACCTCTAGATTTTATAATACATAGGCCCTGTTCTCTTCACCTTAAAAAAATAATATTAAGTAAAAATAATTTCAATTCAGTAAAAATAAGTTCAGTTCAGTAAAATTAATTTCCGTTCAGTAAAAATAATTTCAGTTCAGTAAAATTCAGTTTTCTTAAAGAAGAATTATAATAGAAAATCAGTAAAAATAATTTAAATTCAGTAAAAATAATTATAATTCAGTAAAAATAAGTTCAGTTTAGTAAAAATAAGTTCAGTTTAGTAAAAATAATTTCAATTCAGCAAAATTAAGGTGAATCAAAAAGGGCCTTACAACACAAAATTTTAACAAGATGCAATTAGCAACATAAATTTACCTTACATATTTGATATGTTAAACGGTTGGAAATTATATATTATGATACGATAAATATTGGAAATTAAATGATATGATTTATTTGTAGTATATTTTTATTCTCAATAAATTGCTCTTAAACACTTCTAGTGACGTGGCAGTTGGGGGACAAGGCATTGGACCATCACATATTCACATAGAGAAAAATATCAACTAAGTCATAATTGTAATGAATGTAGTTAAGAATTTGGATACTATTATATAGGAGAATATGCGAATTGGATAATATCTTCCAATTAACGCGGATAACGCTATTTCTTAACAAATATATCAAACAACGAACATATTTCTTGACCTATAAGTATTTCCACCCTAGTTGTCTATATAAACGTTAAAAAAATAAGCTCATTAACCAATAAATTGTGCTCATAATAATTCTCTTAAAATTTATTTTTGTTTTATTGTTAGTCTAATTATACCGTCCTCAAAACTCAACTAATACACTATGGATCACCACCATCACCACGGTCACCACCATCATGAGAACGGGCACGCCGATGCCGAGAAGCAACTAAAGCATCACAACACCCTTGAGCGTATTGGTGAGACGGCTGCCGTTGCTGCTGCTGCTTATGCCTTGGTAAGCTTTTTATTTGTTTCCTTAATTATTAAGGGCTTGAGGATGCATTATTGTATATATTGAAATTTCACCAATTATTGGATTAATTCATTGTTGTATATTTTGGTTGATACAAAAATTGACATGAATGATTCAATTTATATCTTTTCTAATTAGTATATATATTAATTTTTTATTATATAGATTTATAGTATTTAAATTTAAGGGCATCTTCTTAGAGCAATTGAATTATTGTTACGATTATGTACATACATTGACTCAACAAATTCATCAAAGACGAAATAAATTAAATATTTTAATTCCATCGATTTATAATGATATATATGGGTGAATAATCTAGGGTTTAATTTGAAAAGTTTTTTTCTTTTTCCTAATTAAGGTTAATTGCTAAGTATACATCCACGTTTGATTCCTAATATGAGGTAATTGAAATATTATATATACACACACGTATAATTTGATGTTGTTAGTGCTGATTTGATTAGGTTTTATGAATAGTTATGGGATTATTCTATGAACGGAGTAATGTATTAGATTGATTTTCATGTAATTTGTATCTGAACTAAACTAATTAAAGCTGAACTAAATCGAAATTAAAGCTGAAGTGAACAGACCCTAAATATATAAAAAAAAGTATCGATTTTTAAGTGGAGTTATAACGATTTTTATGTGTGATATACAGTATGAGAGACATGAAGAAAAGAAAGACCCACAGCATGCTCACCAACACAGAGTGAATGAAGAGATTGCAGCCGCGGTTGCGGTTGGTGCTGCCGGTTTCGCTATGTACGAGCACCACAAAAAGAATGAAGCCCAACATGAGCTACATTCTTCCCAACACCATGGTCACCATCATGATCATCATAATCAACATCATGGTCATCATAACCTACACCATGGTCACCATCATGATCATCATAACCAACACCATGGTCATCATCATGATCATCACCACCATGGTCACCACCACCATCATTAAATTAGTTTGTCCATTATTTTGGGATTTTGCGCTACTTAAGTTTTCCTATAATTATATTAGACCTTTATGTTATGTAAGAGTGACTAGTGTTTGATATCTTTTATTTGTTTAGGGTTACAACTGATCGAGTCGAGTTTGAGCTTGATCTAGCTAAGGCTTTGATAAGATGGACAAATAAAATTATGTTTATTAAACTCAAAGATTATGTTTTCAAGATGGAGTAAATAAGTTACTAATTTTGAAGTTTTATTGCTATATAAAGAATTGGTTGACTGGCTGGTCAATTGACTCAGTTCATCATTTCTCGAGGATATCTCGTTAGTTTTTATGTAATTTCAAGCTTTTAGTTTAGCTTAACAAAGATCAATCATGAGATTAGAGTTACATTGTGTTGATTAACTGGGATTGGATTACTTATGAATCTTGTTAAGTTGTTATATTTGGTCACTCAAATTTTTAATTATTTTTTAATAATACAAACTTTGAAGGTATTCGCTTTATACAACTTAAAACCGATTAGTTACCTCATGAACAATATTAAACAACTTTACAAGATAAACAAAAAAAATTAATAGGACGGCTAAATAAGTTGTAGGTGAAATAACTTGTTTAAAGTGAATATTTCTCAAAGTTTGTATTATTTAGAAATAATTAAAAGATTGACTTGTTTTTAGCGGATCGCTTAAATTTTGTATTATTTTTGACAATTTTTCCTTATTTTTATAAAAGTTATTCAAATATATGTGTAAAAAAAAATCCAAACACCTTTTTTCTGGAACTTTCAAGTAGCCATTGAGTTTAAGTCAAATTAAACATGAACTTGTACGATTTTAACTCATTTACTAAAGAGTTTTACCACCCCCGTTTTGTGAGACATCAAATTTATATAACAAGCTTTTGCACGGAACTAAATACTTAAACGATGAAAGTTCTAGAAGATCTTGTGATGGTTGAGAGATAATGTCTTTCTGAATGTAGACTTGTGAATGACTTTGACAAATAATGTACTGGTATGAGCAAATACATCATGGCATGCATATTGCATTTTGAATGCACTATTATCAATTTATCATACAATCATACTAAAATATACTAGCACAATCGAATAACTTTGCGTGGCAGTTAACAGGCATACTTAGTTGAAGTTTTGAAATAATTACTTCTTAATAGCTGTGATCAAATTGTGTGTACACCATTTTCTCCTTTAAAACTCTCTTACACTAAAATATTCCATAACATAAGTAATTTTAATTGCAACACATTGCATCATTTTTGATTCTTTTGAACAATGTAAGGATGCATACAAATATTTTGTTCCTCGTTAGTTGCTTGAATTTTGGGACTTCACACAATATACTCCTTGCTTTTTAGTTTTCATATATCAGGATTTTAAGCTCCATGTTTAAAGGTGGATGTAGGTCATGCCTCATAACGAGTCCATGTGTTTTGGGGTAAGGTAGGCTTGAATCACGGTCCAATATACAATTTGTGTGTTGTGCCGTGCCAAAATTTTCAAATAGTCCGCCCTTGTATTGACCTATTTCATATGCCATGGTATCGGGCTTTTGTGCCTAAGTCATTTACATAATTTAGAATGTTTCGTCATTTTATGTCAAATCAAGTTGTACCATGCCTTGTTGTACTTCTCCTAGATAATAAAGATGGCTCAGACTTGACCTGCAATAACGTGTTGTACCTATATCATATCCGTGTATTGTGTTGGGTCGGCTTGGTCCAATGCTACTCTAGGACCGTTATGATTACTTGTGGAGTTGTGGGTTGTGGATTTTATAAAAATGTCTAGGTTCAATTAATCTTCCAAATTTATAAATTGCTGCAAAATATCTAAGATTTTTTATGCTATGCGAAAAATCTAAAGATTAAATTGAATGGCTGGCCCAGTAATAATTTGAATATTAAGATTGGAGAAATATTCAAGGAGTGGCCCTATGGTGTAGTAGTCTAACATGATTGCGTAACATAAACTTGAATTTCAAATTACAATTTGTGTAAAATTTGTGTCTCACTTTCTTCTGAGACTAGCAAGTTTTTACCAAATTTTACATAGATTATTTATTCATAAGGCCTATTTTTATAAAATTTTATAGTATGATGTATGGCTCACAAAATGATGTTGATTACTCTTATACAAGTACTCCTATTATTTAAGAGTAAAATGGAAATAGTAAATCTTTAATACTTGTATATGCATTATACACTAAACTTTTACTCTTGATAGAGTTTTTAAAGCTAGTACTCCCTTCATTCCTGAAAGTTTAACTCACTTTGCATTTGTAAGGTCTCCAATAAACATCTTTGATTATGAATATCATCGGCTACATATTAGTAAAAATTATAAAAAGTTAATATTTGAAAATTTTATAATAAGGGGAATCTAATAAGATCTCTCATGCTAATTTATTTTTATTGTATACTCCCTCCGTTTTTAAATACTTGCTCCATTTCTCCGTGCGCGGAATTTTAGGAGAAATTGGAGAAAGTAATTAAATTGGGAGGTAGTGGGGTAGTTGAGAAAATAAAAAATTGTAAAAAGCAAAAGTAGTGGAAGAATAGGAGGATAGAGAGTATTATGTTGGGTCCACTAAGTATGAGAAATGAATTAAAAATTGTAAAAGCTTTCCAAAAGAGAAAATGGAGCAAGTATTTAAAAACGGCCGGAAAAGAAAAGTGGAGCAAATATTTAAAAACGGAGGGAGTAAATCATAACACGTGGTCAAAGTATTTTATTTTGACAACATGAATAGTAAGTGAGTCGAATTTTCTGGAACAGAGTTAGTATTATTGATAGCCGCACAATATATTAAAATCAAAGACTTGAACTTGTGAACTTTAACTTCTCCAACCACTAGTTAATTAGCAATCTATAAATTGATTACATATTGTGACTTATTTAGTCGTAATTATTATTAGTCAAGTGATCCCTGTTGATATATGGTACATCAGTACATCTATATCTGCTCCCGAGTAGGGTATAGCTACACCCGCTTCTCGTCTCTAATAATTTTTATTTTCATGGTCACTGTCTCACAAAAAGGCTAAAATTGAATATACGTTTAGAGACATAGGGATTATATCATCTCATAGTTTGCATAAACTGAATAATTATTTCAACACATGAGAAAAGAAACTTTGAGACCTTAATTATATACTTCGTATTACTCTGCATAATAAGTAGCCAATACATATGATGTATTTTTGTATTAAGAAACATCAATCCTTAAGCAAACAACACCATATAAATAATTATTTTTGATAAAAGTAGTCACAATATAATTATTTTTGATAAAAGTAGTCACAATATGATGCAATCGTCCCAAATAAAACTAATTACATATATATACACATACAAAAACACACACTCAGTAGATGATCACTTATTTTCCATACATATTAATTATACAATCAAGTACGTACACATGAACTCTCAAGCCGTAGGAAAAGCAAGCAAAGCATCGTATAGAAATACGGTATAGTAACGGCCTTAGAAGAGGTGGTGCTTTCCATCATGTTCTTTCCTCTCTTCCTTGGCTTCCTTCTTCTCATGATGCTCATGGAAGGCATAGCCACCGGCCCCTACAGCCGCGGCAGCTGCGATTTCTTCCTCTAGTTTGTGCTTGTGTGCATGCTCTGGATCTTTCTTTGCCTTGTGCTTCTCATGCTACATATATACAACATTACGATTCCACAAGAATTAATTAGTTGACATAATCTAGGTTACATAGTACAAAAAAAAGTGTTTTACGTATTATATTATGACACTATAAATCAAAATTATATATTATGCTAGTATTGATGAAGAAATTATTAAATTATAGGGTATCAACTTACTTACATGATTTTCACTTATCATCCGATGTTTTTAACTTGATTTTATTTTGATTGTAATTTAAAGTTCAGTAGCTCCTACTTTTCTTACTCTTAAATTTTATCAAATCTCGTTTAAACTTAAATTTTTCAGAACAAATAAAAATAGAGTAAAAGAATCGCCTTAATAACCAATCATTAATTAATGTCACACACAAGAAGTCAAATTTAAAGTTGTGTGTGAGAGATTGATGAAACTCTATATTTAACCTAGACTCTCCTATATGACTATTTCACTTCACCTAGTAAATTAAGACTACACATAACATATAATAGCTAGTCATTGATATTAGATAATCAAAGTAAGGTGGCTTACAAGAGCAAAAGCACCGGCTGCCACGGTACCAAGCTCACCCAAGTGTTCTTTGTGCTTGTGTGACTTTTCTTCTTTCTCATAGTCTATGGGCTTGTTGTCATCTTCACCACTCTTGTGGTGGTTAAAGAGGCTGTGGTGGTGTTTCTCTTCCGACATGATTATATATGTATATATATATATTTTTTTTTTTTTTTTTAACTTGGTATGTTGTGAAAAACTACAAGTGTTTTTGATATTGTAATTCTATGTAACAATAACACTTGATGTTATGATATGAGATTATGTTGGTAGTTGGTACCACTATATATAATGAAATGTTTTCTATGATGGTTCCGTATTCGACATAAAAATTCACATTTTTGTTATCCTTTTTAGAATGGTGGGTCATGATTTATACAAGTATATACGAAGTATATAGTTTAATAGTTGCATTATTTTAGATTTTTGTAAGAGTGGGTCTACAAGAAATTTCATGTGATCTAATTCGGGTGCACATTTCACATCAAATAAAGTTAACCCATTCATTTTGTTGTTGAATGAAGTTGATGAAAGCAAGGGTTAAAAATGAAAAAGTTTAGGTAAATCTAGTAAAGTTAATAGAAGAATTTCACTTATTGAAACTTTTAATTAGTCTGCTAAATAATAATATGGATAAGACTTATTATGATGAATTTGTATATTACTTGGGGTAAAAACTAGTTATAACTATTTTAAATCCAAGGGGGAAAAAAAAGTTAATATATGACAATATTGTTTTAGGATCGGAATCAACAAATCACACATATATTAATCAGACAATTGTATTACAACCAAACAAAGTTTGTATACCCCTTATCCAAATACAAATAAGTTCAGGTTATATATGTAAGGTGAAATAAACTCATCCTAAAGTATTAGACATATGGCAACTAAATAAACTCTTGATTTTAAGTTTTTTCAAATCCAACAAGATATTGGAGTCCTGTTCTTTTGAACTGCTATGCTCTGCCGAACCTTACTCTACTCTACTAAATATGCTATGTTGAAATATGCTTTGCTCTACTCAAAAGAACAGGGCCTAATTAAAGCTTTGATGAAAAAGTTATTATCTCTCTAGTGCACCAATTTACCCCAATTTGATGAGTTCACACATGAGATGAAAACCTTAGTTCAACACGTGTCCACATCTTTTTAGCATACACTTGTCACAATTCAAATAAAAAGAAACTATGATCAACCCGCCTTAAGGCTATAATCACTTTCATTCACCTTAATTCAATTCCCATAACATAATATTTCAAATAAATTCATATCAGATCAGATAAAATCCGTGGAATAACAGTTTCACGAAGGACAAAACATCCCCTATCATAATCCACCGACGAAAATGAGGGCAAATAAGATAAAAAATGAGGACATTGAGGGGCAGTAATGTATGGTTTCGTAGGATGTACAAGGGGCCAGATGAGATGATATAATCTTGGAGTGGTTATCTTTTTCTAATTTGCTGTTGAAATTCAATAATGTTTCTTGGACACTTGGCCCAACTAATGAAAGTCATCAACATCACTAATTAAGTTGCTATCAATAAAGGATATCATTCAATACTTGTTATAATTTTGGTCGGTTTAATTGGCACCTTTTGTTTGAAACCATTTGTTTGTGATTTTTTGTTAGTTGAGAGAATTTTGGCACTTGTATGATTGAATCTAGCTCTCACTTACTTGTTTTATAAATCACATGTATTATGCTTAGAATTGTTTTCAATAATGCCTGATTAGCCCCTATATTATTGCATATTTATGGATTATTGTTAGCTCATCTGGAACCATTACAAGATTTGTTTTAAAACAATTAATGCCATAATTAAACAATTATTTACTACACTTTCAAAGAAGTTAGTGATAAATCCTTCTTAGACATAAAAATACAATAATTTTTTATTTTTAACTTGAAAAATTAATCCATTGTTTAGGTAACAGCTCATGAATAAACTCTTACCATACAAAAAATAGGAGTTAATACAAATTGAAGGTACTAACGTTTGCCAAAAGTTGTAGATAAGGTACTAACGTTTCAAACGTTGCAGATAGAGTACTCACCACATAATTGACCTTCTACAACAGGTTAACCAAACAAAAAAAAAAAAGAAAAATTAAAATTTTGACATTATTAAAGAGGGGACTAAAGTTTGCCATTGTTCAAGAAATCTATCAGTTAAATTATAGCTGGTACAACTCCAAAAAAACCGACTTCCATATATACTCATCTCCATAGCCATCTTCTCCACATTGCATCTATTGAAAAAAAAAAATCAGAAGAAGAAATCACAAAAATTACAGGAAATACAAAGTGGTCTTAATTCATGTCTTCTCCTTAATTCATGTACAACTAAACATGGTCTTAATTCATCCATATTTTCTGCCACAATAAGCACTCTCTTAATAAGCAAATCATAACATTTGATTCATGATAAAATAAGTGCATAATAATAACAACACAACAAAGAGAAGTGGCTTCATTCATACATGTACATTTGTTCCATTACAAAATGGCTATATAAGCCAAGCCATCCATTTCAACCTAAGCATTGTCATGGTAGTGACAAATCCCAAAAGATTATAAATGATTTGTCACATTAACAACAAAAACCTACTTAACCATGACAATGCACTCCTACAATTCACATCTTAAAACTTAAAAATAAAATAAAAATAAGAACAAGCTTAAATCTAGCAGCTCCTAACCCCAAAAACCATCTAGTTGCACATACCCCCCACCCAACCTAACAACAACAACCTACACATCCTCCTTGAAGAGCAGAGGGAAGCCATCAAAATAGACTGTCATGTCATTGTTGATCCAGGCATGAAAGTCACGACCATCATTGTAGATGAGGTCGTTGAGGATCCACTCGTCGACAGAGGCCCTGGGACCGAAAAAGGGTTGGAGTCGGGCTAGGTGGCGGGTCTTCCACCACAGACGCCATTTCCTGCAGACCTTCTTCACATTATCCCGACTACCCCAGTCCAGCTTGGAGAAGACATGGACCACAAGCAAATCGGGGTTGCTGAAAATTGGGTGAGCAACGGAAAGAGCGTCCATACCTAGGTAAATTAACGGAGTTAGACAAGGTATTTTCCATGGAAAAACCTACTCTGTTTCAATAAGCCAAAACCCTAGACATAATTCTCAAGAAATTTTACCCAACAATAACACAATTCAATTTTGATAATCACCCACAACAACAGAATTACGCAAACAAAATACAAGATCATGATAACTAAAACAAGAAAAATCACTTTCAAACAAAATTCGCCCAAATAAAAAAAAACAGAACAAGCATACAACACCATTAATGGCGAAATTAAGAAGGTGAAGACAAAAAAAGGGAATATACCTTGAGTAGATTGAAGCTCAGCCAACTTTGCTTTCTTGCAGGAAGATGGACAATCACACTCCCACATTGATGGCGATTTTCTTGAAGAGGAAGTACGAGTTTTTTTTTTTTTGGAATGAAATGCTCTGGTTTTTATCTGAAAATGGAAGTAATGAGGAAGCCAATGGGGTGAAAGAGTGAATAAAAAGGCTTTTCACCTTCCAAAAATCGCGCCATTGTCAGTGTAATGATGGCTTTTCACTTCCCAAAGTACAGCTGAGTGGACAATTAAGCTTTTTTTTTATTTTTTTTAAAGGGAAATAGGAAGTAACCGGTTATAAGCAATTGCAACCGGATTGTTAACCTTAAATAATGGGTTCAATACCTTCTTTGCAACTTTTGAAACGTTAGTACTCTCTTTGCAACTTTTGGCAAACGTTAGTACCTTCAATTTGTATTAACTCCAAAAAATAGTCTAGTATAGAGAAGCTAACACTTGTAAATATTTGAGAATACATTCATTCCATGATTCATTGATTCTATCTATGGTTGTCATTTGAAAAATAACATACATAATTTTAAAATTGAACAGTTCAGATTAAATGATTTTGGAATTATATATAAATGTTAATATTGATTAAAAATTAATTTAATTGTTTCCCGAAGAAAAAAAAATAATTTAATTTTCTAATTTTTAATTATTAATTAAACTGATTTGCTATTTGACGATAAAATATCACTCATAAATACAGTGTTAATGACCATCTTACCCTTATTTTAAATAGTTATTACTTCTTCGTCCATATTCACCTTCAACCCACAAAATCAGACCACCTCACACCATTGTCACCACGAGTAATACCACAACCACCACCATCGCCACCACTGCTACCACTGTCACAACCGTGCACCACCCCCTCCGTTTTCAGTGATTAGATATGAGAGGTAATGTTTGTGATTAGATGTCATATAAAGGCCTTTCTTAGGCTTGGTTGTGAATTTATGATTTGATATAAAAATTTAGTTGATTTTAATGGCTACTTGACTAGACAAACTAATAATAATTAAATCCAAAGAACTCCAACTATTTACGCAAGAATGTTCCAAAAATAACACTTTTTCCTCGATGTATATAATTTATGCTTGCCGATGTTTACTCTATCACTAATATCTTTAATCACCAATATGTAAAAACTATGAACATTGAATTTGAAAGTATGAAAGTATACCTTTTTCTTTTTCTTTTCTTTTCTTTTTATTTTTCTTTTTATTTTTTTTTTATTTTTTTTTATTTTTTATTTTTATCGAAAGTATGAAAGTATACATGGGTCAAATTTAATACTCCATATTTTTGAAAAGAGACCAGGAAAATATATAATAATACAAAAGATTTACTTTATACAATACATCTAATCCAAATTAAATTAAAAGGATTATTACAATTTGATGACCAATTAGCATTTTTTATTGTTTAATAACAAAAACTTGATGACGTCGTCTATGCATGTGAAGTTGCATGGCACCTTATCCAAAACGATCTTGTACGTACGTAATATAAATTCAACGCGTTAAGTATAATTAAGCTTGCAAAATTGTTGAATTTTCATCTTTGTCACACGTAATTATAAACTTAATTAAGAAGTAAATTAATATCACTTGTCTATATATAGATCATCAAACAAGCTTTAGATATAAGTATTTTCCATTTATAATCATAACCAAATTCGAGCAAATTCTTGATACCTTTCAACTTCTTATTAGCATCATGACTGGTCTCCACCGCCATCACAAGGAGGATGCAGCGCCTAAAGACCCGAAGAAGGCAATGAAGCACCATAAACACCTTGAACATCTCGGCAAAGCTACTACCATTGCTGCCGGTGCTTATGCCCTAGTAAGTGTTGCTATCTTTTGGCTAATTAAGCATACTTAATTACATTTAATATTTGTGATCAGTAATTTGGATTTTATAATTGTACACAACCATTTAATTGTACAATATATACCTAATTAATAAATAATTTCAATAAGCTTGTTATAATTTATTGAATATGTACGTTCATGGTTGATATAACAAAGAATTATATAAAATGTTCTATCCCAACTCTTAAAAATAATTATGCTTTAGTGATTTATAAGCCTTTTTAGTATTATTTCTACCTACATTGAACATTTTATTATTTTAAAATATTAACTATTTTTTTACCCATGAATATTTGCAGCATGAGAAACATCAGATCAAAAAAGATCCAGAGCATGCCCACAAGCACAAGGTAAAAGAAGGGGTTGCTGCCGCGGTTGCAGTTGGGGCTGCTGGATTTTCATTCCATGAACATCACAAGAAGAAGGAAGCCAAAAAAGAACTTAAGAAAAACAAGCACAAACACTAGTTTATAATGAGTCTCCATTATTAATTTTTTTCTTTCTATTTTACGATTATGTGTAGAATTTTTATCATAAATTGTTTTTTGTGATTGATTGTATGAACCATTGTTATCTTTGTATTTATTTTTTTTTTCATTTTATATATGATCATTTATTTAAATTCTTTTTGTACCATGTGATCAATTATTGTCTTATTTTTGTGACTATTATGGAGTATTCTCTATTTGTATCATCAACTTTAAAGTAGTATTCAATATATATTACCTATCAAATTATTACGTGTGTCAGCGCAACAACATATGTCATATGATAATTAAAAGAAGTAGGGTCTGTTCTTATTGACTGAACTCAGTTGAACTGAACTGAAATGAACTATACTGAATATTTTATAAGAGAAGGAAATTAGGAGTTGAACTGAACTGAACTGAGTTGAAGTGAACTGAATTGAACTGAACTGAACTGAACTCAATTTCAACGTATGAGAACAGGCCCGTAGTATAATAGTAATAGATTGTTTGTGCTCCTTTGATTTAATTGTAAGAGTCCAAGGGATACCTTAATAGGCTAGCAAGTTATTGGTGTTCGTGTTACTTGAGTAGTTGAGTATGTGTTGAATATGTTTAATTTAAGGTTTTAAACCTGTGTATAAATTTTAAGGGTATGACCTAAGAATATGAAATTTTATAAATTTAAGGGTATGAATTGTGGTTAGGAGATTTGTTGAAGGAGATACAACTAAAAACTAACGCATAAAGTATATTTTCTCCCTTTCGAATTTTATTTCGTCGTTGTTAGCTCTTTAAGTAATAATTGGCTTTAATTTTGTACCTCCAAAACTTCGATCAGAGATCATATAACGCAACTCTAATAGTCTTAAAAAGAGAATACAAAAAGATTTATACGAATCGTTTCAAAAAAAAAAAAAAAAATTATATAAAGTATATGCTTTGCTCTCATTCATGTGTTCTTAGAAGTACCATTATTAAATTAGCTAATTGCTAGGAATTTAATGCACATTTTATTTATTCACTCGGCTCGGTGACCTCAAAGTCACAGGGTGAAACTCTTACCAACTATACCAAGTGTAAAAGAACCATCTCAACCAAAAGCTTAAGCTGATTGTTGAAGCCCAAAAATTTATTTTATACTCTATCACTCCCCCTCACATGAAAAACCTTTTAAGTTTGAAATGTGGACGCAGTGCAGACCCTCCCATACCCAGCGCAAATTAATTCCACTTTAAAGGAGGGGTGGATGAGATTTGAACTCGTAACCTCTATGTCACGTTGATGGTTGAGGCCAAAAATATGTTTTACGCTCTATCACTAAGTACTATTTGTTTACTTCTATGCACATAATTGATAATCAATGAACAAAATATTAGAGACAATTGAAAAATCTGTCTCTAAATTAGATAGAGACCGAATTAAAATTCGTCTCTATAGCAACAAATAATAAGAAGAATGTATCTAAATAATATTATACGTAATAGCTAAATGTGACGACCTACATATAAATTAACAACAAACTGTAACACAACTTGTTTTCAATGGCAAAAATTAGAATTTGATGTTATTATAGTAACAAATAATAAGAAGAGTATCTCCAATGACAACAAAAGAAAATATCGTGTCATATTATTAACTGACACTGGTAAATGGCAACAAAAATATAGAATGTTATAATCTATCAACAATAGTTTAGACGATTTGATCTAATGACAAAGTATTCAAAAATTTACTGTTACTAATTCAATACAAATAAAATATCATTATTCATAGTTTGTTGCCATAAACTATGACAATAAGACAAAAACATGATGCTATCGAGTAATAACTAGTAAGACAATTTGTTTTAAACAACAACAAATAAAAAAAAATGTAGTCATTAATTATTAAAAACTTAAACCATAAAATGTTGCTTTTAATTAGGCATTGAGAAAAGCATGTCGTTGCCTTTTGAGTGTTTTGCAACGTTTTAAAAATCTATTGTCAAACTTAGTTGTTAAAAAGATTTATTTTTTTCGACAAACAACCTCAATTTTTTTAAAACTTTAATAGGAAATGGAACACACCATTTATATGATACACATGTACACTAACGTATGTTCATTTCAATTAATTTTAACTTATGAGGATTATTCTTATTTTTTTTTTATTATAAATCTAATTTATTGAATTTAATAATATTATCTTATTAGAACGTATCTTAACATAACCAAACTTAATTACTACTAGCTTATCAACTCTTATATTAGCGGTAAAATATATTTGGGTAATACTTATTAACATATAAATCCATGCTAATTTTTCTCTAAAACTCATTTGGGTTGGTAAATGCACGACGAAAGAAAATTAAAGACGTAAAGATTGATAGGTATATAAAGGCAAAATAAGTAATTACGAGTAATAAAGACATAAACACTTAATAATTAACATAAGAAAAATCATCAAATAAACCACGAACGACCTATGTATATATATAATTAAGATGGTGCTTAGATTAAATAGCCAGAAGATTCAAGAATTGAACCTCCTTCATTATTCTCGTAGTCATAATATTCTAGAGGTTCATAAACCATATATCTAATTGCTTTCACTGACAAGAATTCTTTCGAATGTTAAGTAGATAATTCTAGAGAAATCATGAGCAAGTACTAACCTTGCTTGATTTTTATGGAAACTTTTGCTAGAATATGCACAAATGCTCCCTAATGGGCCAATAAAATTTGGGCCACACCCAACAAATTTAATAAGGTCTGATGGATTCAGATAATGTTAAGTTCAAATAAGTGAAAAAACATGTTAAATAGAACACACTACCACACTTATTATGACTTAAACATATTAGATAATAAGTTGTTGCTTGGTCAACAATTGTAATTATTTTAAAAGTACTGTTAAAAGGCCGAGTGTAGTATCTATAGTTTATTAGTTTAGGGGTCTAACTTTTTGGTCTAAATTATTTTTATCTAATAAGGTTGAGGATGAGTTAAACTAAGGTTAACTCACCAAAACTTCTTACCTAGAACCAAAACACTAAGGTTAACTCAGTAGAACTTCTTACCTAGCTATACCCAAAACACAAAGTAATAAAAAGTTAAACCCCAAGCATAATATGTATCAAAAATTTAGACCCCAATCACAATATGTATTAAAAAATTGGACTCCATGTCATTTGTTATCTTAACTCAATGTTTAGGTGACACCAAATGATAGAATTCCCTCCATTATGTTTTATTCTACAAATTCACTTTCTCTAAAGTACTCTGCATAATATATATATATATATATATATATATATATATATATATATATATATATATATATATATATATATATATCTATATATATATGCTTACTCTGCATAATATCTTAAATGTTCGAAAATATAATTACTTTGCTGATACTACATCACAATAATAATTATGATCAGTAATAATTATAAAAATTTAATATTTTAAAAATATTTTTTGATGAATCTATTTGGCTTCATTGTCATGCAATAATAATATTTTATGATTTTAAAACCACTAAACCTTTTTTTTTTCCGACCACAAAAATATGTAGCTGGTAAAATCACAAAAAAATAAATAAGTTGTAGTACATATATAATTGGATAGAGAAGCCATAATATGTGACCAAATGCCTTGTACAATATAATATAATTTTTTTATGAGATTAGTTGTGGTGCACGCGCGCGCGCATCATTTTGTTTATCGGGATAAATAAATCAATTATGAATTTACAAGTTGAATGTTTTGACATTATAGAACAATCCTTTAATTTAGTGAATGTGTCAATTTTCTATTAAAAAACATTTTAAATGTAAGTATAACCAATGCAAAATGTGGCAGGCCCAAATTCAATATTATTGTCCATTAAATGAAGGAATTCTATTTTTTGGAGTATCTATTAACTACACAAACGTGCGAAATAAACTTTAAATCATTTGTACGGATTTTTTACAAATCAATATTCTTAAAAACTTATTTCTCATATACAAAGCTGAGAATTTTATATATCATATGTATTTCACTTTACCAAATATTTTGGACTTATTCTTCCAATAGCACAAATACATTAAGATTGTTGATAAAACATTGGATAAGTTTGTCATCGCGTCTCTTATTTTTCAATTGAGCATCAAACCGAGTATCATAAAAATGCACAACAACATTGGTTGATTTTGGAAACAAACCAAAGTGTGCTTTAGCAAAATCTAACGGAACATTCTGCATGAATTCAAACATTAATTAACAACATGTGAAGTTAAATTATGAAATCTGAAATAAGCGATCTCTTTTTAAATTTTTTTTTACAACAATTAAAAAGGTAAACAAATAGTAAAAAAATTTTCATACAATATAATAAAGTTTGTTTGTAATTTTCCTTTATAAGTATATTCAAGACCAATTAAATTCATGGAGTTCAATATTAACACTGAAAGGGTTATGCAACACATTAACAACCAAATTTAGTTCAATTATCAGATGAGGGTCACAATTTTAGGGCAATTTCATAGTTCCATCCCAACATCGAAGATTTCTGAAGCACATTAGCAACCAATTTAAAGTCAATGTAGTCATCAAATTAGGGTCATAAATTTAGGGCAATTTCATAGCTCAATCCCAAGATTAAAGAGTTTTGCAGCACATTAGCAACCAAATTACAGTCCATTCAATCATCAAATTAGGGTCATAAATACAGGGCAATTTCAT
Organism: Chenopodium quinoa; assembly: GCF_001683475.1. NCBI lineage: Eukaryota > Viridiplantae > Streptophyta > Magnoliopsida > Caryophyllales > Amaranthaceae > Chenopodium > Chenopodium quinoa. The sequence continues at coordinate 479,400 of NW_018744828.1, forward strand.
AATTTCATCCCAACACTAAAGAATTGTGCAACACATTAGCAACCAAAGTTGGTTCAATCATCAAATTAGTGTCATATAATTTCAGGAAAAAGGTACAATTTCATACTTTCATCCAAATTAAAGGCAAATATCATTCAATGGCTTGAGCTTATATAAATGATATGAAGATATTGCTGGAATAATATGCAGCCTTGGTACTCACTGAAGATTTACGAAGGGAAGGAATTTTGATTTCCAACAGCAACCTCACAAGCAACAAAGTTTCATATCCTGTTTCAACCACAGGTCGCACCTGCAACAACATGTTATAAATCAGCATGTTTAAGAAAATGATGAAGAGATGAAAATGGTGAATTTGGTTGAGAATTTTATTACAATAAATATCAAGTATTCAAGAGACTTGATCCTCTAACAAAGCTAATTAAAGCTATATTAAACTTCTGAATTCTTCTTGTGATCCCCTCTTCCTACCCTCTATTTATATAGACATCCAGATTTTCACATTTCTTTTAGCTTACTCTCTGCCTTCTTCCTCAAGCACTTAGCTGATTCATTGTGCAATCCTAATTGTTACCTCCTATATCTAGTTCATTACACATTTACACAATATCATCAAAATTTATGCTGCAATTTCCACTTGATCAGCAAATAGCAATTTTATGTTGACAGCCAACTCACATACAAAAGCAAACCGAATATAGAGATTATCAAAAGATAATCAGATGAATGCATTGGATTTCATGATTCCTGTAGGCAACATCTCACATGAGACTGCCTCACAATAAGTAAATTTTTACAAGACGATTCAAGGTGGCAACTCATAATGTCTTGCACAGTGTAATAAAACGGTTAGCTCTTCATCTAACTGCAAGACTAAGCATAAAAATGGAAGTACAAACAGTATGCTAATTACCTAAACAATGGTAATGGCTTATAAAATTAGAAAATGATGGTAAGGCTTGAGGATTAGGAGAGACCATTTACCTATTCTAATATTGAAAAACAGATGCAGTCCAACTACGCGAAGAGAAACTGGAAGAAGTGTTTAGTCTCCTCTGAGGATTAGGAGAGACCATTAACCTATTCCAATATTGAAAAACAGATGCAGCCCAACTACGCGAAGAGAAGCTGGAAGAAGCGTTTAGTCTCCTCTGACTTTGAAGAAACTCACGAGCCTCAATATTCTTCTAGATCTCCTCCTCTTTCAGCCTAAAATCCAACATAGCAGAGCAAGTGAGCTCCTCATTAGCCATATAAAGAAGTAAAACTACAATAAGAGCTTAGAATGCAAAAATTCGAAAGCTTTGAAAAAAAAAGACAAAATCATAAATCGATGTATGCATGAAACAAAAAATCCATTGATCAAAGTAAACAACAGTAAAAATGGATCAATTAATCAAGCAAAGATGAAATACCCAAACAAAATCATGAAACTAACACTGCCTAAAGATCTGAGCTTGAAGCTCTACACAAACCCAGAAACAATGGAACACTCAAATTGTAATCACCTATACAAGTCGAATTTGAGAACGCCACAGTAATCCGAAACTAAAATTGAATAACAGAAGACATCTCTAAGCCTTCAAGATCTTGCTAAACACACAAAAAACTGTAAACTATAACAATGTTCTCACCCAAGCAAGAATGGCACAATTATCAAACAATAGAACAGGAAATTTCACTGAAGACAATCAAAGACTATTACCTTGCATTCAGATAAGGGAGCTTCCAAACAAAGAGAGTCTCATTAGCAGAAATAGTGGGCTCCATCTCTGAACCCTTGCTCTAATAGAAAAAAGTCATCTTCTCAGCAACTGCATTCTTTAAATAAGTGTTTAAGACATCTCCACGCAAAAGTTGACCCAATTACGTTTCTGCAACATGATGCAGAAGACATGAACCACTATTTCAATCAAAAAATAAAAATGTGAAAATCCCACATAATTAAACAATAAAAACATCCTATTTCTAACCCCAAACCCCTAATAAGCAACGTATCACCCCCATTCTACATTCTCCAAAATTTCCACCCAAATCATAATCAATAATTCATAGAAAATGCATAAATCTACACTAATTCAGCAATAAATCAACACACAACCAAAGTCAAAACACGTTTTAGTACACAAAACAATATCCAGATGACTTAGATCCCAACAATTCCAAAAAAAAAAAAAAAAAAAAAAATTAATCATATGTTTAATTCAGTAGCAACAATAACTTAAAATCTCAATTCTAGAATCACATCCAAATAAACACTAACCTAGTTCAAAATTCATTCAAAAACTATTTAAAAAAAATCCTAGAAGACAGTTTTTCAAAAATCAGGACCTGCCAAGGACACCATTAACTCAAGCTTGCGTCCAATGACTTGAAGATCTAGATTACTGACTTATACTCGAGCCATAATCCCTGAAACTTGATACTTGAAAAAAATTGACAAGAAATTAGGGGCTGACCCTATAAACGGCAACATTAATCCAAAATAAAACCCATAAATCCCTTTTAAAACCCTAGATTAAGAAAACTTCACTAACCAGAATTTGACATACCCAGAATGCAAGTGAGTAAATTGATCAGGAGGTCCCAACATTAATTTTTGATCAAATTGAACCCTAAAATATTCAACCCACAAATATTAATGAAATTGGTTTCCATTTTTTTCTCAAAATAGATCGAAGTAAATCTGATAATAATTCACAAAGATTAAATCCGATTTTAAAATTTTCTGGAATTGCGAGTACGAGTGAAGTTGAAGGTTAACGGCGATAGCAGAGGGCATAGCTGTGATCGGTGTTCGTTGGTTGTTGAGGTATGGTTTTGAATTACGCAATTTCGAGAAAATGCATGAGTATATACACATAAAGAATGGGTTTGTTTGAACAATGTGTGTGTTATGATTTTTGTTTGTCAGGATTATGTAGTACAATTGTAAGGAAATATAAAACGAAAAGTTGAAACCTTGTTAACCTGATGATGTGAATGATGTTTATGTCGTTGATTTTAGGGCTGTATATAAATTTGTTGGAATGTTGAAGGCTGAATTGTTGTTTTGTTTGTGTTGTGGGTGTTGAATTATTTGTAATTTGTTTGAAATTTATATGCTTTGTATTTGTTTGTGTTGAACAGAATGGCAGAGAGGATATTGAAAATAAGATATAGTGGTAATTGTGTAGATTTACCAATAGAGGATGTTGATCGATGTTTGTTGATTGATGTGTTGAATGATTTCTGTGATGCTTATAATAACAATGGGTTTGAGCTTCCAACCTATCCTAAATTAAGCTACTGTTATAATCAGAAAAGTCATGCTTTGGTAGATGACAAAACCTTGATGAAAATGTTTGAGGTGAAAGAGGGGAGAGAAATTGATGTATGGGTTGGTTGTTTAGAAAAACCAAATTTCATTTGGACTTTGGCTCAACAAGATAGGAACAAGAGTCCAAACCCATCCCCTATTCAACCTGAAATTCAGCCTGTTGTACCTAACCCAACTCCACAAAGTCAACCTTTATATGAAGCCCCACAACATAAACTTTCAGTTAGGAGAGCAAAAGGGTCAAGCCCAACATCACCAGTTTCACCAAGTGTAAGAAGAAGCCCAAGGTTTAGCCCAACACCACCTCTTTCTCCTAATTTAATGTGGAGCCCAATGTTAAGCCCTTCTGATTCTTCAAATCCAAATCAACTTACTCAGCCTACCCAGATTACTAGAGTCCAAAGACTATCCAGATTACTAGAAGAAATACCCCCCTCTCCACCACATATCAACCAGTCACTTCAACCTGACACAACCCAAACCATATCTCCTACTGTAAACAAGAAGAGGGGAGTGACAACAAGTGTTCCTAGAGCCAGAAAGATCCCAAAAACAACAGCCAAACTCAAGGGTATTTGGGTACCCCAACATAAAGCCACAGTTGAGGATGGTGCAGGTTCATCTAATAATGCTATTCCTAAGAGGAAGGTTAATAGGCAGAAACAGGACAACCAAGAGGATGAGAGTGAGAGTGAGTTGTCAGGCAGTGATAGTGAGAGTGAATTTCAACCAGGAAGTGATGAGGAAGACAGTGATGAGGGTGACTGTGATGATGTAATTGATGAAGATGTTAATGATTTGCAAAATTTAAACTATGTTGATGATGGTTGGCAACCTTTCCATTCAGTTGAATGGGATGGTGAAGATGAGGGTTATTTTAAGCAATTGTATATGAATGGGGAGGTGTATGATGACTATGATTTTGGGAAAATTAAGATGAGGAAATGGATGTTGTTTGTGAACAAGGACCACTTTAAGGATTCTCTTAGGGATTTCTGTATTCAAGAAGGGTTTTCAGTTGTTGTGAGAAAGTCAGACAACTTTAGGTACACAGCTGAGTGTGCAGATGAAAAGTGTGAGTGGAGGATTCATGCAAGTAAACTCCCAGATGGATTCACTTGGGCCATCAAATCCATAAGGCATCAGGGCATAGCTGTGACTTGAATCTGACACACAATCCTATGTGCACATGTGATTGGGCAGCACATAAGTTGCTTGAGGACATTAGGGCCTGTCCTGATATTAAAGCTAAGTCCCTAAATGCCTTACTTCAAGAAAGGTATGGGTTGATAAGATTCCAATTAGGATGATCCAAGAAGGGCATGATGAGTCCTATGCCCTTCTGCCTGCTTATTGTGAGCTGCTGAAACAGAGAAATCCTAACTCTGTTGCATTTTGTACTTGGGCAAGGCTGGAATCACCACAACCTACCCTACAGTTCAGATCTATTTTCATAAGTTTTGAAGCACAATTTAAGGGTTTGATCAATGGCTGCAGAGGGTTAATTGGTGTAGATGGCACCCACCTCAAGGGTAATTATGGAGGGGTGTTATTGGAAGCTGTGTGCCTAGATGGTAATAATGAAATCTTCCCAGTAGTTGTAGCTGTGGTGGACTATGAGAATAAATCAAGTTGGACTTGGTTTTTTCATCACTTGAAGCAAATTGTAACATCTACAGGAAGACAAGATTGGACCATAATTTCAGACAGACAAAAGGTATGAGTTTAATGTTTACAATTCTTACAAGTTATAAAAATATGTTTGCAGTGACTATCTAAATGAACTCTGTGATTGCTAGGGAGTTGATCCATCCTTGGATAAGGTATGGCCAAAAATCCAAAGAAGGTATTGTGCAAGACACTTGTGCAAAAACTTCAAGTTTGAATACCCTGGTTTGCTTATGCACAAGCTTTTTTGGGCAGTCACAAATGCAACCTCTATGTTCAGCTTCAAGAAAGCTTTACAAAAACTGCAAGAACATGCTGGATTAGGGGCCATTCAGTGGTTTAAGGACTTAGGACCCCTAGACAAGTGGACAAAGTGGAGGTTTGACCCCACTGTGAGGAGTGATGAAAACACAAACAACTTTGTTGAAAGCTTTAACAGCACCATAAGCACAGAGAGATGTATGCTTGTGTTAACTCTACTTGAAGGTTAGTAGGAAGAACATTAATTTCTGTTTTTGACATTTTGTTTATTACATAGCTAATAGTTGGGTGTTTGTTTGTTTGTATATGCAAAGGTGTAAGAAGAATTGCCATGGTTAGACATGCAACCAGACAACATATAGCTGAACAGTGGAAAGATGATGAAATATGTCCAAATATCACTGAGAGGCTAAGAGTGCTTACCAAAGAGTCCAGGACATTTACAGCCTTCAGTTCTGGCAGAGGTGAATTTGAAGTGCATGTTGGAAGGAGTATGATACCTGTGTCTATTAGCAACAAGGAATGTGCCTGTAGGAAGTGGCAAATATTAGGTATCCCTTGTAAGCATGGCATCAGGGCCATATTACATGATGGAAAACAACCAGCCTTGTATGTCAGTGACTGGTTTTTTGTTGCTAGATACAAGCAGGCATACAGTGGGAACATTTCAGCCATTCCTGACCCTGACTGCTAAAGAGAAGGGGAATAAACCTGCAACAGGGAAGAAAAGGACCAGGGAGCATTTCACTAATGAGAGAGAGGAAAATTCCATGATAGATCAATTAGTGACATTGTCTCAGCCGCCTCCTGCCCAAGCATATCACCTTAGCCAGTACAACCAACCTTCTGCAAGCCAGCCTGAGCAAAGTGCAAGGCACCCTGAGCTAACTGCAAGGCAACTAGGGACATTAGCATGGCATCCAGGAAGATCAAGCCAGCCAATGCCATCAACAAGGCAGCCAGGGACATCAACAAGGCAGCCAGGGACATCAACTCAGCCAGGGCCAGCATCAAGGCAGCCAAGTCCATTAGCAACCCAGGCAGGGTGTATACACCCATTTGTGACTCCCCAAAACCAAACCCAGTGATGAGTACCTTTCACGTCGAATCATAATCGAATGAAGTGAAAGTGTGGAAAGTCTAGTGTTGCGGATAGTTTTAATTTCTTTTTCTCTTCTTCTCTGTTTTTAAAAACTTATTTTAAGAAAACAGCCAATCCAGTTTTGTTGGTCCATGATATGGGTCCAATAATTGTGTAGTTAGATGGGGCTTGCAAAGAGCTTTCCAACGATATATTATAAGCCCAATTCCGATGAATATTGAGGAAGTTATGGCAAATTTACCAAACTAGGCCAGGTTTGAGCCTTATGTGCGGCCCGATGATCTAGAAGAGGACCTAATATGATTTATCATTCCTAATGCAATTAGGAATGGTTTTAGTCTTCTAGATTCTTCTAGAAAGTTCTTTTCATTCCTAATTCAATTAGCATTGATAAATTGACTTTTGACTTTTCAGTGTTTTAATTAAAAATCAAAAAGCATTTTCGAGGAAAATATACGATTTTATCCTCCAGTACGACAAACTTATCTGATTTTCGAAAATGCGTTAAAAACAGGCCTGGCGCCTAACTCCAGGCATTGGCGCCTTAAACCAAGCTTGGCGACTGGCGCCAACCATTGGCGCCTGGTGCTAGCCATTGGCGCCTGGTGCTAGCCATTGGCGCCTGGCGCCGCCAATTAGCCAGGGTTGGCGCCAGCTCTGTTTTGCGTGCGCCAAGTGCTCTGTTTTGATATTTTATCTTTTTGGCTGATTTTCTCTATAAATAACGTATTAAAAACTCCGTTTTCATTATTCTATTCTCACCAATTCTCACGAATTCTCATCAACAATCAGTTTTCATTCGCAATCATTAATTGTCTAATTCTCTCATTCATCATCTCTCTCTTTATTTTTTTCTAAACCTTGCTTTTTTCATACGAAATTCCGCATTCACAAGATCTAGAAATACCTAGCCATATTCGAAGTTGCCTTCGCCCTAGACGTGAAAGGTTTAATTTCTGAGGGTTTGGCCCCAAATCTCTCTTTCAATTATTTAATTTAATTGTTTGTTTATTATTTTTCTTGAAGTTACTAACGTGTGTATTTTGTTATTAGAAAGAGGTACAAAGCATCAAAGTAAGTACTTTAATGTTTTTATTGATATTATGATGTAGACATCATGTTTATATTGTTATTATGATATTCCTAGTATCATGTCTAGGGTAATTTTAATATTAAATATGATTGTTACGATGCCTTTTATTTTCTTCCTAATATTTATGATTTCTAGTATCATGTTAGGGTTAAAGATTTGATCTTTATTGCTTAGTGACATGCTAGGGTTTGTTATTAATCTTGTTAGTATCATGCCTAGGATCTTGCTATTTTTATTATGCTTTAACATGATTTATGATTATTTTTATTGTTTTGATTATGATTACAATTTTATAATTAATATTATTATGATTGACATGATTATTATTATTATAGTTAATATGATTATTGTTATTGTGATAATTATTGTTTTGATGATTATATTTTTATTATCATGATCATGTTTATTATTATGTTGCTTGATATTTATATTTATTGCTTGATCACACCTTTTATGCATGTTTAAAGGGAATTGATACTTGTAATCACGCTTAATAACATAATTGATAATCTTGTTAGGGTTAATATGATTATAATTCAAGTGATCGCCAATAATAGATTTATTTGTGCATTAATATTCAACCAACATAGATAAAAAGGTTTAGGATTAATCCTATTGATTGCATGTTAATTAAAAAGCGCACATGAATACGATTAGAATAAAGTAGAGGCCTATTATTAGGGCAGGTTCAATCTCTTTTAGGTTGGATTTGTACCTTCATCCCCGAACCCTTATTTGGTTCTAGACCTTATGGAGTTGACGATCTCTTGGATCGTTAAGGGGTGTAACCTTCAACTCGTGAACGGTTTACAAGTTCCTAAAAAACTTGTTGGCGAATCTTTTGCTCTATCTTCTTCCCTTTTGGACGTCCCCGTACTTTAGTGTATGATCACAGTGGGGTTCAAGCTAAGGGATTAACGCTTGAAGTTATTCCCTACAGTTTTTGGCGACTCCGCTGGGGAGGATTTCTATTTTAATTCCTGAATTTGTTTCGGCAATGATTTAGAATGAGTGGATGAGACTCGAAACGTTCTAAGTATTTCATGTGCGTAATTTTGATTAACATTATTGTCATATGCATAAAAAAGATCTCATTGGAAAGACCATCCGTAATGAGTTAAAAACATAGGATTTTACACGTAGGAAATTTGAGAAATATCTTTCACAACTAGGACTGAAATAACACCGCGCGAAACTGGAAAATTTTATCGAGCACAGAAAGCTGTTGAGGCATGTGGGAAGTAGCGTCAGGGGCCAAAGCATTGGCGCCAGCGTTTTAACCGTAGCGTCAGACGCCAGTATTGGCGCCAGGCGCTACAGTTAGAAGCTGGCGCCAGTCTCTGATTGCTGGCGCCAATTTCCCCCAATACCGAGCCAGAAATATGCGTTCTAATTTCGACCGGTTTTTCGTATTGTTTGCTCGATCCTACTTCCTGATTGAATTTTTTCTCACTTTTCTGAAACCCATAATGTGTTCTACATATGGACATAACCCTCTGGGAATTCATGCTCCATCTAACCGATTGAACGCTTCGTGCAACAAAGGGTACATCCGAGATTGTTGAATTCACCAAACCATGGAAGCGAGTTTTTTTTTTTCTAAAACTCGCGGTGTCCTAGGGGTGAAAGTAGTTTGGATAAAAACCGAAAACCGAACCAAACCGAACCGAATAAGCAATTCGGTTCGGTTTTGTTCGGTTTTCGGTTTGGATCGGTTTGAGAAAATGAAAACCGAATTATATCGGTTTGGATTCGGTTTTGGGATTTTAAAAACCGAAAACCGAACACCGAACCGAAATGTATAAGCCCCATTTCTCAGCCCATTTTCCTACGTATATATACTCAAACCCTAAATTTATAAGCCCATTTCTCAGCCGTTTCTGATCTCTTTCGGTCTTTCCCTCACTAAAAGTAAAACCCTAGATTTTCCCTCATCTCTCCCTCTCACCACCTCACTCAGTCACTCCGTTCGTCCACCACCACCAATCCACCACCTCACTACTTCCTGCTTTCCTACTTACCACCTGTGGCTGTGTTCCGTTCGAGTGTTCCAACGCCGGCCGCCGCTGACCACCTGTTCGAGTGTTCCGGTATGGCGGTATGCTTTAATTTCAATATTTCATATTTCACTTCTCTTTCGTTTCTGATCTCTTTCCCTCACTAAAACCCTAGATTTTCCCTCATCTCTCCCTCTCACCACCTGTGTTCCGTTCGAGTGTTCCAACGCCGGCCGCCGCTGACCACCTGTTCGAGTGTTCCGGTATGCTTTAATTTCAATATTTCATATTTCACTTCTCTTTTCCTGCTCGAATTGCATGTTTTCTTTGTTATTTTGAATTTCAGATTTCACTTGCACTTCTCTTTTCCTGCTCGAATTGCATGTTTTCTTTGTTATTTTTGAATTTCAGATTTCACTTGCACTTCTCTTTTCCTGCTCGAATTGCATGTTTTCTTTGTTATTTTCGAACTGGTGATAGATTGTTTTCTTTGAATAGTTATTATGCTCGAATTGTATTATGCTCGAATTGATGATATTCCTTCAGAGTTCAGAATATATGTTGTTCTATTATAGTATTATGCTCGAATTGCATGTTTTCTTTGTTATTTTCGAACTGGTGATAGATTGTTTTCTTTGAATAGTTATTATGCTCGAATTGTATTATGCTCGAATTGATGATATTCCTTCAGAGTTCAGAATATATGTTGTTCTATTATAGTATTATGCTCGAATTGCATGTTTTCTTTGTTATTTTCGAACTGGTGATAGATTGTTTTCTTTGAATAGTTATTATGCTCGAATTGTATTATGCTCGAATTGATGATATTCCTTCAGAGTTCAGAATATATGTTGTTCTATTATAGTATTATGCTCGAATTGCATGTTTTCTTTTTGATAGATTGATTGTTTTTCATAGATTTGCATAAAAATTGTTGGTTATTGAGTGAGTTCTTTTTTCTGTTTTAAATCAGATTATCAGAATGTCCACAAATATGGATAATGTTGAAGGGAATGTCCCTATTGAGGAGCATGAATCTGACAATGAAAAATCCAAACCCAAGAGGAAGAGAATGAAGGATCGTTCCGAGGTTTGGGAGCACTTTATCAAGGAAGAAACACACACTGGAATGGAAGCACGTTGCAAGTACTGTGGTATGAGATACAAGTGTGGTACAAAGAGAAATGGCACTAGTCCATTGTGGGCTCATATAAATAGATGTCGTAAGTACCCCTATAATACTCCTAAAGAATCAAAACAAAGTTTGTTGTCTTTCAAAAGCAATAAAATTGAAAGTGGTTGTACTAGTGGATTGTCTTATGTGAAATATGATCCAACTGTAATTAGAAAAGCTTTATCTGAGATGGTTATAGTTGATGAATTGCCTTTTAAGTTTGTTGAGGGAGTAGGCTTTAAAAAATTTTGTAATGTAATGGAGCCTAGATTTCATGTCCCTTCCAGAATTACTGTGGCTAAAGATTGTTATGAAACTTTTTTAACTCAAAAAAGAAAGCTGAAATTGGTATTAAAAAATTGTAACTCAAGGGTTTCATTAACAACCGATACATGGACATCTATTCAGCAAATTAATTACATGTGCTTGACTGTTCACTTTGTTGATAATGACTGGAATTTGCAAAAACGTATTCTGAATTTTTGTCCTATATCAAGTCATAAGGGGGAGGAAATTGGGAAAGAAATTGAGAAATGTTTGCTTGATTGGGAACTTGAGAAAGTATTTTGCATAACTGTTGATAATGCTAGCTCAAATGATACCGCAATAGGATATATGAGAAGGAAAATAAATGGTTGGAAAGCTGGGGTTCTTAAGGGTCGGTTCCTTCATATGCGTTGTGTTGCTCATATTGTGAATTTGGTTGTGTCTGATGGCTTGAAAATTGTTAATGAGTCTATTACTCGTGTGAGACAAGCTGTAAGATTCATCAAACAATCCCCTTCTAGGTTGGTAAGGTTTAAAAAATGTGTTGTGGAAGAAAAAATCAACTCTAAAAAGTTGTTGTGCCTTGATGTGCCTACTAGGTGGAATTCCACCTTTTTAATGTTGGATGCTGCTTTGGTGTTTGAGTATGCTTTTGAGAGGTACTCTGAGGAGGACCCTCATTATGTGATTGAGTTAAATGAGAGGGAGGGGAAGGGCTGCCCTACTTCTGAGGATTGGGAAACAGTCAGAAGGTTTTCTGAATTTTTACAAGTCTTTTATGATCTTACGTTGCGTGTCTCTGGGTCTTTGCATGTGACTTCCAATTTATTTTTCCATGAATTGGTGAGTGTTGCTGTCCTTTTGAAAGATTTGATGACAAATGATGATGTGGAGATGTGTCTTATGGCTACTAAAATGAAGGAGAAATATGACAAATATTGGGGTGATCCGGAGAAAATAAACATGCTGATTTTTATTGCTGTTGTGCTTGATCCTCGTTATAAGTTAGATTATGTTGAGTGGATGTTAATTGAAATTTATGATTCTAAGCATGCATTTGTTTTGGTGAATAATTTGAAAGAGTCTTTGAATGCATTGTATGAGGAGTATCGTGGTTCTTCTGGTGATGTGATTAGGGAGGAAGTGTCCTCAAGTATGGACAGTTCCCAATTTTCTCCCAAACAAAAGAAGCTTCAGGTATTGAAAAGTAAGTATAAGAAACATAAGTGTGAGAAAGATGGAGAAGCAAAAATTGAGTTAGACAAATATTTAGAAGAGGAAACGGAGGAGGAATGTGAAAATTTTGATATTTTGGGGTGGTGGAAGTTTAATAGTGCTAGGTTTCCAACAATTGGAAGAATGGCCCGTGATATACTTGCTGTCTCTATCTCAACAGTAGCCTCTGAGAGTGCATTCAGCACTGGTGGTAGGGTTCTAGACCCATTTAGGAGCTCCTTAACTCCAAGGGTCGTTGAAGGACTTGTTTGTGCTCAAAATTGGCTACGTTCTTCTCCCTTTCCTAATATAGAAGAGTGTTTACAAGAAGTTGAAGATCTTGAAGAAGGTAACATAAAACAACAATTATCATGTTATTTTTTTTCATTATTTCATATATATTATGTAACTTGTTTATTTTTTTTTAATGTTATTAGACTTGAGGAATATGACAATTGGTGGTCAAAACCCGGACTTGGTTGAGCTTGATTGAGAGTTAGCTGCCAAGAATGAAGCTGCCCTATTGATTGAAGACTTGAAGTTTCTGCCAAGAGCCTAAGAATGAAGCTGCCCTGTTGGTTGAACTAGTTCATTTGTGGACTGTTTGTCTGTTTTATTATCAATTCATCATGTGGACTGTTTTGATAGTTTTAAGACTTGTTAAGTTCTTATGTCTCAATGTGGACAATGTGTAAGTGTATTTAATTACTATGGTCTATGGCAGTATGGCTGGACAATTTAGTTACTATGGCAGTATGGCATATGGTTGTGACTTGTGAAAGTTGTATGTTAAAATTTATGCTTTAATTTTGTTCAGGAACAGGTACAAAATTTAGGCCTTAAAAGGCCCAAAATTATATGCCCAATAAAAAGCCCAGATTTTAAGGCCTAATACAGCAGCCCATAAAAATTCGGTTTGGATTGGATTTAATTCTCAAAACCGAATTATTTCGGTTTGGATTGGATTTAATTCTCAAAACCGAATTATTTCGGTTTGGATTGGATTGGATTGAATCCAAATTCGGTTTGGATTCGGTTTCAAAAATCCGAAACCGAAATAATTCGGTTTGGATTCGGTTTGGGGTGTAATCCAAACCGAATACCGAACTTTCACCCCTACGGTGTCCCATCCACTCGCGCCAACCCTTCACGGTTAGGCTTCCGCGCGGTGCATCCGGACCCTCTATTGACTAAACCATATCCCGAACTTTAGAGAACTAGAGCCATGGTTAGGTTGCAAACTCATTGCATCATATTGTGCCTACTTGACTAATTGTGCATTATTTGTTGTGCGTACTCTATGTGATTTTTCCTAACCGTTTGTTTGACTTGTGTTCAGACTAAATAAACTGATTAATGACTAAAGGACTTTGTTCAATTAATTAATTAATTAATTTGAGCTAATAAATAAACATAAAATCGAGTCATAGTTCCTTTAAGTCAACCCGGATTTTTATTCCCGTATACTGCACGAACGTCAACTTGTTTTGGTCATAACCGGAGTTCTAGAAAGAACTACAAGTCGTACAACCTATGGATCTGTAGCCCCGAGTTTTATCTTTAATTTGGCGTTGGTTTCATCTAAATCAGGGTCACAGATCAAAAGTTATGACTAAAATACCACAGTCTAGTTAATGCATATACGTGAAGTCTTAACTTAGTCTTTGCTTGAGTATAGTCACATAGTCTAGCCACATGGTCATGACACGAGTCTTAACATGTAACCTACACTCACTAGTCTTAGCACACACTTTGAGTACACATCACCATGACCATGTCTTAGGTTCACGTGTGGGTCGGTTTTTTCCGTCATTTGAGTTGGGGGGTACATTCTATTCCTAATTCTTCATATCCCTCCACCTCCATCATCTTTTTCTTTTTTTCACTTTTTCCATCCATGCATGTTGAATCGAGTTTAAGTCATGTGGTTAACAATAATAATAAAAAAAAAGTTAAAAAAAATGAGGGTAATGATGAAACAAATGCACAAGGCAAGCTTCTCACCAAGATTTCATGCTTTCTTCTTCTTTTTTTCAAACCCTTTCCCCAATAAATCTAGCATAGGCACCCTTCATCCTCCTTGAATTTATTTCTTAGAGTTTGAATTTTACCCTTCACTTTTTAAATAAAAGGAGCATTTATTTTCTTGCATATGATCATCGCATTGCATTGCATTAAAAAAAAAATCCATGTCGAATTAAGCACAAGGTATACCAATGATTTGAGGCACCTCTTGTAGCCACATCATATCACATTTCACCCTTCAAATATACAATCCTTTTTTTTATAAACCACTTTGAGCCTTGTCTAATGACAGACCTTTCATTTTTCAACCTATATCTACCTAATCTTGGGATGGGATAGGGTGCAACTTATGCAATTTTCAATATCATAAAAAGCTTGAGTGACTTCAAAAGATTAAAATAGCAAAAAAATAAGCAAAAAAGTAATAAAAGTGTACAAAAGGGCAAGTGTTCCAATGTCTTTGACATGAACATGTCTTTGATATGAATACGTCTCAGATTGCGTCTCTTATCGAGTGCTCGGTACCGTGCCTGAGAAACATGAATGCCAAGTGAGTGATAGACCGCATGATCGGGATTGCCCACACTTGCAAAAATAAAATAAAATAAAGCAAAAAAAAAAAAAAGAGCTAAAAAAGAGTTAAAATCCTCAAGCATAAAAATATAAATATTCCAAAAGCAAAGTTGCACACCTTGGGGGCTTATCTAGGGTCTTGAGCTTTTATCCCCTTCTTCTTCAAACCTTTAGCCTAACCACGTTACAACCCTTAAAAAGACCTTTTTGAGGTATACACACTTGTGCGAGGTTCGGCTAGAGCTACGTTCGGCCTGATTCCTAACGGATACGTAGGCAACCTCACATCGAGGTGCGGCCGTAATAAACATGCATTCATATTCACATTCACACACTTACACCATGATCATATCAAGGGATCTCCTATGCTCATCCCTATTTTCTTAGAGCTAGACTCGGGGGCTTGATCCCTACATTATTAGCTTACCTAGCCTAAGAGTCACCACCATTTGACTCTTTTCAATATTTTCTACACACTTAGCTCTTGCGGCCTAACTTTAGTGTCACTTTCACACACTGCACAGATACATGACCAAATATACTTCCCTTAGGAACCCTTTGTCATGAAATCTTAACATAACGTTGAAGCATACCTTGTCATATCAACATCACTCATAATTGTCATTGCATCACGAAGTATGAAGTGCTCAGCCTCCGTGCCTAATTTACCCAAATACTTTCATCATTGAGTCAACCATTGAAATAGCCTAGGATAGATTAATCCTTGCACCTTGAGAGATAGTATCAAACAACATTTGACTAAGCTCATTCAACATGCACCTTCAAACACTTCGATTCTTTTTCGCGTTTTTCTTTTTTGGGAGAAAGTCGGTACCCTCCACAAAAATGACGGAAATTTTTTGCTTTTTTAGCATTTTCGAGTCGCACGATCACATTACAATGCACACACGGGTCATGAGTCACACGTGTCATTTCACTTTGAGTTGAGTCAACCTCGAGTCGGTCAATCACAGAGAGTCAAGTTTATAACTTGAGTCGTGTCAAGTCGATGAGTCAAGCAACATTAAATCTTAGGTCAACCCTAAGATAATTGAAAAGAGATTGGCAAAGTTCTATAATAAATACAGGTGCAGCAGAATAGGGAAGACCCTATCACGGCATTCGGCGACAGAGTCAATTCTTGGCGCCAGAAATATCTCAACAACGACAGAGCTCGAAGCCTCTCAGAAAGGTGATTTCGACCTCATGCAGTAATTTTGGGTTCCTTGGTACGCCAGTTAGCCCCTATAAGCAATTTGACATGATTAGTAGTCGGCTCGATTACAATCGTAGTAAGTGATCGACCTGACGAAAGATCGTCTCACTTAGCTTAAGCGCCTAAAACACTGGCTCATTACAATCGGTTTAAAAGCAAGCACTTAAACAATAATATTTTCAAATATGGATTGTCGCGCATTCTTCTTAAACGACAATTTTTCCAAGATTGGATTGTCATCTCCGGTAAAGTTTACAAGCGTGGATTGTCGTGCTCCTTCTTTATTGGCAAGTTTTTCCAAGTTCGGATTGTCATACATTCATCAACTCGTTGGCAAGTTTTCCGAGATTGGATTGTCATACACCCAGTTCCCTATGGCAAAATTTCCCAAAGGATTGTTGTAGGTCTCTACTCATCATAAATTTCGGTAAAGGTTCCTCAACGTGGATTGTCATTCATTTCAGTAAGTGGCAAATTTTCCCAAAGTGGATTGTCGGTCGACTCTGTTTTGCAAATGTTCCAAGACGCGGGTTGTCAATAGTGGCAATATTTTCCCAAAAGGATTGTCGCATAGCGTTGGCAAATTTCTAAGGTGGATTGCTTTCAAGAGTTATATTCCAAGATGTGGATTGTCGATCGTAGCAAAGTTCTTATGAAAGATTCTTACAAAGCATTGACAACTTTCCCTGAATCGGATTGTCATACATCATACAAGAGTTGTGTTGGAAACTATTCCCAAAGAAAAGAGGATTGTCATCACAGCAAAAGCACCGACATACTGGTTCATAAGCAGCAAAGCGCTGACGTACTGGCATAGCAGCATTAAGGATTAAAAAGCAGTGATCTTTTCGAAGACTATCACAGCGGAAATTGGAGTCATATAAAAAAGAAGCTCTTTGTTCAGAGACGCGTGAACATCAAAACAGCAAGGTGGCGTTCCCTAGATTGTGGAGAGTTGTCACAAACAACTGAGGATTGTTTCAAGAGAAGCAATCTTCGATAGTATTCCCTTGGAAGTGGAATGTTATCATAGCGGAGGAGGATATTTTAGGCGAAGCAATCTTCTAAATTGAAAGCAGTTACAGGCGTAGCGGTTTTCAAGCGGGATGGCATTCTCTAGCCTGCAGGAGGTCATCAAAACAATCGGTTACTTTCAGAGACGTGTGCTCGACGGTGCAAGATACGCGTTTCTTAACTCTTTTATCTGTTTAAATAACGCTAGTTTTGCAGGTATCGGCGTTGCAAGAATGGTTTAGGATCGCAGAACGTTCTGAATCATTCTCCGTCCCTATCGCTACTTTGACTTTTGTTTTCGAAACTTGCGTTTCTCCAAACTCAGTCAAAGTGGGGGCTTCTGTAGACACCCATTTGTGTCTCCCCAAAACCAAACCCAGTGATGAGTACCTTTCGCGTCGAATCATAATCGAATGAAGTGAAAGTGTGGAAAGTCTAGTGTTGCGGATAGTTTTAATTTCTTTTTCTCTTCTCTCTGTTTTTGAAAAACTTATTTTAAAAAAACAGCCAATCCAGTTTGGTTGGTCCATGATATGGGTCCAATAATGGTGTATTTGGATGGGGCTTGCAAAGATCTTTCCAACGATATATTATAAGCCTAATTCCGATGAATATTGAGGAAGTTATGGCCAATTTACAAAACTAGGCCAGGTTTGAGCCTTATGTGCGGCCCGATGATCTAGAGGAGGGCCTAATATGATTTATCATTCCTAATGCAATTAGGAATGGTTTTAGTCTTCTAGATTCTTCTAGAAGGTTCTTTTCATTCCTAATTCAATTAGCATTGATAAATTGACTTTTGACTTTTCAGTGTTTTAATTAAAATCAAAAAGCATTTTCGAGAAAAATATACGATTTTATCCTCCAGTACGGCAAACTTATCTGATTTTCGAAAATGCGTTAAAAACTGGCCTGGCGCCTGACTCCAGGCATTGGCGCCTGGTGCTAGCCATTGGCGCCTGGCGCCAATTAGCCAGGGTTGGCGCCAGCTCTGTTTTGCGTGCGCCAATCTCGTTTTGCGTGCACCAAGTGCTCTGTTTTGATATTTTATCTTTTTGGCTGATTTTCTCTATAAATACCGCATTAAAAACTCCGTTTTCATTATCCTATTCTCACCAATTCTCACGAATTCTCATCAACAATCAGTTTTCATTCGCAATCATTAATTGTCTAATTCTCTCATTCATCATCTCTCTCTTTCTTTTATTCTAAACCTTGCTTTTTTCATACGAAATTCCGCATTCACAAGATCTAGAAACACCTAGCCATATTCAAAGTTGCCTTCGCCCTAGACGTGAAAGGTTTAATTTCTGAGGGTTTGGCCCCAAATCTCTCTTTCAATTATTTAATTTAATTGTTTGTTTATTATTTTTCTTGAAGTTACTAACGTGTGTATTTTGTTATTAGAAAGAGGTACAAAGCATCAAAGTAAGTACTTTAATGTTTTTATTGATATTATGATGTAGACATCATGTTTATATTGTTATTATGATATTCCTAGTATCATGTCTAGGGTAATTTTAATATTAAATATGATTGTTACGATGCCTTTTATTTTCTTCCTAATATTTATGATTGCTAGTATCATGTTAGGGTTAAAGATTTGATCTTTATTGCTTAGTGACATGCTAGGGTTTGTTATTAATCTTGTTAGTATCATGCCTAGGATCTTGCTATTTTTATTATGCTTTAACATGATTTATGATTATTTTTATTGTTTTGATTATGATTACAATTTTATAATTATTATTAATATGATTAACATGATTATTATTATTATAGTTAATATGATTATTGTTATTGTGATAATTATTGTTTTGATGATTATATTTTTATTATCATGATCATGTTTATTATTATGTTGCTTGATATTTATATTTATTGCTTGATCACACCTTTTATGCATGTTTAAAGGGAATTGATACTTGTAATCACGCTTAATAACATAATTGATAATCTTGTTAGGGTTAATATGATTATAATTCAAGTGATCGCCAATAATAGATTTATTTGTGCATTAATATTCAACCAACATAGATAAACAGGTTTAGGGTTAATCCTATTGATTGCATGTTAATTAAAAAGCGCACATGAATACGATTAGAATAAAGTAGAGGCCTATTATTAGGGCAGGTTCAATCTATTTTAGGTTGGATTTGTACCTTCATCCCCGTACCCTTATTTGGTTCTAGACCTTATGGAGTTGACGATCTCTTGGATCGTTAAGGGGTGTAACCTTCACCTCGTGAACGGTTTACAAGTTCCTAAAAAACTTGTTGGCGAATCTTTTGCTCTATCTTCTTCCCTTTTGGACGCCACCATACTTTAGTGTATGATCACAGTGGGGTTCAAGCTAAGGGGTTAACGCTTGAAATTATTCCCTATGCAGGGCCATCAGCAAGCCAACCAAATCCTGCTGGCAATTTAAGTCCAAGAGCTAGGAAAATCATGAATAGGTTGTCAATGCTTTAGCAAGATGTTTGTTATATGTTGTCAATTTTTGGGTCTAAAACTAGATGTTTGAACTTTATTTTGGTAGGATACATCAATGTGGCAGTGCACTTCTTTTTGGTCTAGGAACAAACCTGAACACATGCATGCATTTTTACTGCCAAGTGGTAGCATTTTGAACTAGTGATGTAATTTTTTGACTATTATAACATACATATATATATGGCCAGTTAATATTATATATGACCAAATATATGATTGAATACATGACTATGATTGTACTCATTAACTCATAATTTGCAAGGGGAAACCAATTATATTTGCGTTTCACATTGATAAACATACAACCATTTAACAAAATCCAACCTAATTCCACCCCATACTGCCTACTTACACAACTTGTAAATTTAACTTTTTCTTCCTAATTCTGACCATTACTCAACTCAAAAGCACGATAATAACTAACATTATTACATACATAAATAAACCTAATTTTAAAATAACCATCATGTAACAGGATAATTCTTTCAATTTTTCATTCATGCTTAATATCTGCACTCGAAGTTGCTCTAGTTCTTCATCTCCAACCTTACTTCCTCGAATATCGCTTTCCAGCAACCACTTGAAATAGCCACAGTCGTTGCACTTGAAGAAACCTTTTCTTGGGTTGCGACTTGTGGTAGAGATCTTCAACTTTGCTACTTTGTTGGGATTGCAATAGAACCTTGATAACTTGTTATTTGGTATGATTTTAGGGTACTTTTGAACCTTGTTTTCGTGATTATTCGACATCAAAGTTAATTATTTATCCTATTTTTATACAAATTTTGTACCATCCATGCTTCACGGGTTGTTTGTGTTTTTGATGTAATGTAGCTATTTTTAGCACTATATATGGACGTGATCAAGCATGAGTGAACAAGGAGAAGGGAAAGCTTGGTTGATAGAGCAATTAAGGAAGAAGGATGAGTGCCTTAAAGAGAAATGAAAAGCTTTTGGAAAGTTTTGGAAGGATTTTTTCACTAAGGTCAACTTCAACTGACCATAACTTTTGTTCTACTCAACATTTTGAAGTGATTCAAATTGGAGATTAAAGTTCATCTTAATATCTTTCCAACGACTGGTCACATACCTTATTCTGATGAGTAACAAAGAAGTTATGACCTTCCAAAAATAAGTTGTTTTGCCAGAAAAGAGCTGCACGTCCGTGCCAATAAGTGGCACGTCCGTGCAAGTCCTTGCACGTCCGTACCAAATGAAGCACGTCCGTACCAAATGAAGCACGTCCGTGCAAGGTCCGTGCAACCTTTGACACGTCCGTGTCGACCTGTAGACGGTTCGTTTCCTCGTGTTCTCCGTCCTTTTACTTGGGGGTTATATAATACCTCTTTGGCTTCATTTGTAAGGGAGGATCTTCTTAGTGTAGTTTTAGCTTAGGTTAGGTGTTTAGAGAGAGAAAATCTCAATTTCTAGAGAGAGAAAGTGGGAAAAACTTGTTGAAAGCTTGGAATATGAAGAATTGAAGGAAGGAGACTTGAAGATTTGATTATTTCTTGCATTATCAATGAGAATTTCTTACTCTCTCTCTTATTTTATTGCTTTAATTGCTTATTTTTGTATCTTTTCTTGTTTTATTACTTGTTTATGTTAAATTAGTGTTTGATTTCATGTTCTTAGTTGTTAGTTATTTATTTAGATTTGCAATTTATTATGATTTGTGACTAGTTCTTTTACTTGGGATGGTTGAAACCATTGATGAATTCACAAATACTTGTTTGCATGTGTTGATTTAGCTAATGTGGGATGTTAATTAGTTGAGCTTAAGTGGTTTAATTGTTAGTTCTTGTAAATGGACATTGCTAGAACTATTTATCTAAGCTTTCTCAACGAAGGATCGAGAGATGAACTTGAGTTAGCTCCCTTATGCTTAATTGACTTGAAATGCCATGAGAATAGGAATTTCCAGTCAAGGGAATGTTTATGTCATCGTGATTATGCTTTAACACTTGTTTTATGCTTTGTAACCACGAGAGTAGGTTGTATTCATAACTCAAGTAATCCCTCTAGCTTGAGAGGGTAGTTGGGTGCCTTAGATGACTTCCCCTAATTTATCCCCAAATTTCTATGTTTTGTATGTTAAATTGTAGTTTGTGAATGACTTAATTGGTGGATACCTTCCCAAGATCCTTTTTATTATTGTTTGTAGTTTTTCTGTATAACTCAAAACCCAAAAAGACTTGACTTAGCTTATCACAAATTGATACTTGTTAGTGCTCCCCTTAGTCCTTGTGGGATCAACCCTTACTTGCCCTTTCTACCCATTAGAGAGACCAAGTTAGGTTTTTATCTTTGGTAGGCTCGACGACGGCCTATCACACCTAGGGCTGATAAATTCCAAGGAACATTCTGAATTGGAGGAGAACGAATTCCTTGAGTTAGACATGTTTACTCATATGAAAAAGGAGGAGAGAGTAATTGAAGAGGGAAATCAAGGTGGGAGAGATTAAATAAAAAACAGAGGTCTGCCGCAAACCCTAGACAAGCTCCTAACTTTTGGAGGGAAAGCTACCCGCTGTAATTAACCAACATAAATTACAACATAATCGTATTTTACTTAACTAACTAACAGCAGCTTAACGGCAGGAATATATCTTGTAACGGTGTCAAAGGTGGAGGGTACAGTGTACAACTTTGTAAAATCGTGGGTACAAGTGAGAAACTTAAAAAATAGGAGGGCACAGCTTAGAATTTCCCTAAAAAGAAAATAATTTAACCTCAAAAGCTATTTCCATGGAGGATCAGAGAACATGGATAAAGGAGAGGAGAGAGAAAGCAACTGAGTAGAGAAAAGGACTAATCTGATCCAAAGAAAACCAAAGTAGCCTGCCTTATTTAGTAAAAGGGTAAAGACGTCAATAAACTTTCTTTAGTTTTTTAGGGGTAGAATAGTCAGTACACTGTTCATAAGAAGATACCCATTTTTTCACCAATTTGGCTTTTAAGAGTTATAGATATACAGAGCTACAATGACGAATAGTGTAGTTATAATTTGATCCCAAATCTTAAACACAAAATCGACCTTAATATTTTAGGTAACTAAGCTATATAGTTAATCATCCACAATACCTTGCACGCACAATAATAAGGGGCTTGCTTATTTATTAGGCTTGGTTGTGAATTGTGATTTGAATCATTCAATGATATAAAAATTACTCCCTTCGTCCCCTTTTGATAGTCCTTATGGACATTTTTCACGGAAATTAATTAAAAAAAAAAGGTTAAAGTACATTGAAAAATTAAATTGACATTGGGTATGCAAAAAAGTAGAGATAGAAAGTAATAAAAGTACATGGGAAAACAAAATTTACATGAAAAAGTTAAATTTGCACAAATAATGTTGCAAATTGGAGGGAATTTTGGTTAAAAAATTACTCGCAATATTAATAGTTGTTGGAAAAAGCAAATGAGGTGAAAATTTTGGGCTAAAAGGACTATTAAAAGAGAATGGAGGGAGTAGGTGATACAAAAATAAATTTAAAAAAAAAGTCTTAAGAAACTCTAACTACTTTACGCGGCAAGGGCGAAGGGAAGGACTGGCCCTGATTTGCTACCCATATATTATACCTTATGGCCCCCCTTAAAATTAGTATATATAATATTCAAGACACATACTTAAAAATAAATAGGAAAATTTAACAACAATAAACCAACCTTTGCTCCATTATCCCAAAATGAACCAACCTTTAAATCTGCCCAAAATAAACACAAGTTTGCTTTTATTCTCCCAAAATGAACCGAACAGGTCACCTTACCTGTTACACTAGGTAAAAATCCACGTGTCATTAAATCATTGGTCAAGACTTCTTTTTTTTTGATAATTTTTACAAACAAAAACAGAAATTAAAAAAAAAAAGCAAAACACCCTTCCAAATGCCAGCCACCCCACTACCAACCACTCGAAGCTTGACCCCCAGCCCCCGGTGCTGACCCGCCCAGAACCCCCCTCCTCCGGTCGTCGATGCCGACTATACTCACACCTTAACCTTCACCCTTCTCGCCACCAAAACCAACATTACTTACCAACAACCATATTCTCCACCTGCTGCACAAACAAAGCAACATCAGCAGCCCACAGTCCCACACCTACAACCGCCAAGACCCACAAATCACGACTCACCTCAACAACAATCGCCACCCCTGAACCCTAATCGAACTCTTCATCAACAATATCAACAACGTTGAGGGACGAGTCATAGTGTTGCTAGCCGACGACAGGTTGCGGGTTGCGAGTTGAGGTGTTACTCCGTTTATGGGTTAAGGTATTACAAAATCAACAACGATGATTATAGCCTTACAGGGGTGTGATTGGTGGCGATTTTGGGCTGTGGTTGGAAGAGGAATGTGTGGTGAATGGTGGTAAGGCAAAGGATGTTTGTTGCGGCAAAGTGGTGGTGATTGGTTTACAATTGAGGGGTAAATTGTGGCGTAAGAGGGTGGTTTCGAGAAGGTGATTTAGGGTTTGAGGGTGGGGTTGCTGGCACCCGAAGTGGTTGGGCGCCGGCCGCCGGCAGACGGAGGGAGGAGGGGTGGCTGGCAATGGATTGGGAGTTGAGTTTTTTTTTTAATTATTTTAATTTTATTTTATTTATTTTAAAAAGATAATAAATGGAAAATAAAAAAAGTGACCGGTTATTCAGGTCACAAGTCATTTGGGTTTACTATGGGAGAAAAAAATGCAAACTTGTGTTTATTTTGGGCAGATTTAAAGGTTGATTCATTTTGGGAGAATGGAGCAAAGGTTTGTTTGTCATTGTTAAATTTTCCAAATAAATACAGCTTGTCAAGTTGGTTGGGTAATGTTGTATTTTCCCAAGGGGGTTGGGTTCGAATCCCATCACCCATAAGCTTTTTAATTAAAACTTCTTATTCAACTTGGGTTTCTAGCACTAGATTTTTTTTTTTTTTTTTTTTTTATTGTCGTAGATTTTAGTGTTTAATCTTTGATTGATGATTTTGCTACTATGAAAAATCATCGAGTATGATTTAACTAATGTTTTTTGGTGACAATAAAATATTAGTACACTTTAATTTTTTCCATCAATCTATTAAAACTTCTTATTCAACTTGGGTTTCTAGCACTAGATTTTTTTTTTTTTTATTGTCGTAGATTTTGGTGTTTAATCGTTGATTGATGATTTTGCTACTCTGAAAAAAAAATCATCAAGTATGATTTAACTAATGTTTTTTTGTGACAATAAAATATTAGTATACTTTAATTTTTTCCATCAATCTGTTGTCTAATAAGTCCGGCCCTCGAAACTTGAAAATCCTGACTTCGCCCCTGTCACGCGGATAATTTACATTTAATCTAGATGAGTACAATTTGATGACCAATTACGTCATTTAATTATTCTACAAAAACTTCCCGTCAAAAAAAAAAACAAAAAAAAAATTATTCTACAAAAACTTAAGGATAATGTTGTCTATGCATGTGAAGGTGCATGGTAGTTTCTTAAACATGAACATTTACGTACGTAATTTTCAACGCGTCAAGTATTATATTAGCTTCCAAATTTGTTGAATTTACATCTTTATATCACACGTAAATGTATACTTAGCTGAGAAGAAAATGAATATTTCTTTCCTATATATAGATCACAAAAATTGTACATAGATATAATTGTTTCTCATTTAAAATCGTAACAAATTAAACTCGATCTTTATATCTTTCAACTTCTCAATCCATCTTTACTCTACGAACAACTTGTTATTCGCAACATGACTGGTCTCCACCGTCACAACAATCACAAGGAGGAGGCACCTAAAGACCCGAAGAAGGAAATGAAGCACCATAAACACCTTCAACATCTCGGCCAAGCTACTACCATTGCCGTTGGTGCTTATGCCCTAGTAAGTGTCGCTATCTATTTGCCAATGAGCAATAATTGTTAGCTACATAATTATATTAAGTTAAATTCAATATTTTTTTTTTGGTGATCAATATAATCTGGTTTTTATAGTTAGGCTTGCTCATTTATATAAGATATACCTAAAGACTACATCTAATAATTTGTTTTAATGACATTCGCTTCACTTATATATGTAAACTAGCATATTGCCCGTGCGAAGCACGGTTTATAAATCAAACTATTAAACCCGTAGGAAAAATAAAAATAAAAACAAAGGTAATTCATTTACTATTAAAGGACTTGGTTACTAATGGTCAATAAAAAAAAATTAAAGGAACGTTATTTTTTTTGAGAACATTAAAGGAACGTTATTTGAATAGTATTTTATGTTATTTGAATTTCTTTTAATTTTTTATAATGTTATTTTATTAATTGAAAAATAATTGAATAATACACCACATAGCTATATAAGAAGTGGACTAATTTATTTATATCTCCCGTTGAGAAAAAACTAAAATTTTCTTATCATACCATCCACATCAGTAGCTACAATCAATCTAATATATACATTTTTTATTTACCCGTCGCACTCATTAAATCTATAGACACAATAATAACCATATATTTTCCTAAGTTAAGCATTGTGCCAAAAACTATATATTAAATAGTCATATATATAACCAACAACTGATTAAATATAGTATACAACACAAATTCTTTGTATATAGGTATGGATACTGATAATTTTATATAAGTAAAATATACGGAGTATATATTACTAAGTTTTACTTAATTATAAAATGGTTAACAAAACTCTTATAATAGTGCATGGACATTTATATATCTAAAAATGTTCTTTTTACATATATTTTCCCCCATTTAATTTTAAAAGCCTTAAAATTGTCTCTTGAATTCGCTAAATTGATTTAAAAGGTTATGTTTATTTCAATATTTAAAGCCATTTACTATTTTTATTTCCTTTTGTTTTAATTTTTCTATTTAGAATTTATTAGACTATTAGGTTTCAAGATCGAAGTCAATATCTTTTTCCCGTACAATCACTAAATCAAAGTCGCTCAACTAAAGTTTTGGACATTGCATAGCTACACAACATCCAACACATTTAATGATTACATGCAAATAATGTTAATAAAATGTTAGTTTTTCCAAAAAAAATTCATAAGTAATAGCATTGTTAATACGAATATTACAATTTAAAACACGAGTAATAGTTATAATACATTTTATATCTATCCCTTTTCCGTCAAATGTCTAATTCAATTTAACTTTTATTTTTCTTGTTTTGATTGGTTATTGGTTCATTTTTTTTTATGCAAGAAAAACAAAAGGTCATTGTAAAACACATTGTATAGAAAATGAAAGGCCGATCAAAATTAAATTTATGTTCACGATTATGTATTTTTTTCCAAGACAACATTTCGGCTCAGCATTCAGTATTTGTTAAGGAGTACAACAAACGATAAAAGTAATTTTTACACTATTTTGTATCTTTATCAAAAACTTTTGTATTCATCCGATTACTTGAATTGAATTTAGAATAACTTGTAGACTATTTTGGGTAACTTTTATCAATAAAGCATAAATAACTTTCATTCATTACATGGTAGCTTTTATAATAGGTGCACAATTTTTTATTGTACATCTGATTTTTTTTAAATGTTTGTATTGATTTCATAATTGACGTCAAACTAAATTCTTATCGATTTTATTTAATTTTCATAAAAAAATAATAATATTAGCCTTTCAAAATACGAAATATTTGTTTCCTTAATTATGCCACTTTAATCATATTGCTTCAAATTAGTTATTATTCTTTAACTTGACTATAAATAAAGATTGGAAAGACTTTATGGATTATTTGTAGTATTGAAAAGTATATATTTATTATAAAAAATTTAAATCAATATTTATGTTAGGAAATCATGAAAATCTTATACATGTATAGAAACTTGCTTTTATTGTTTGAAGTTTAACAAAAATAACTATGTTTGAATATGTAAACAGTAATTATATAGATATATTTAATACTTAAGATAAGCCAATGAGAGAGTGACATTTGTCATCCTCAC
The DNA here is from genome assembly GCF_001683475.1 of Chenopodium quinoa. Taxonomy (NCBI): domain Eukaryota; kingdom Viridiplantae; phylum Streptophyta; class Magnoliopsida; order Caryophyllales; family Amaranthaceae; genus Chenopodium; species Chenopodium quinoa. The sequence continues at coordinate 506,774 of NW_018744828.1, forward strand.
ATTGAGGCGCTTGTCTTTTAGTATAATATAATAATATATAGATAGATTATACATAATAATAACCCTTTTTATCACCCGGAATATTTGATTTCTGTAAGATATTAAACTGCTATTAATTTTCCATAATTTTATCAACCTTCAAACTGTATTATTTTTTATTTTTTATTTTTTTAAAAATCTTTTCATTACAACAAATATTACCTATGTTGGATAAATGAAATATTACTTGTATTATTTTATAGAAATTAATGTACTGTGTTGCCCTTTAAATATATGTATAGCATGAGAAGCGTCAAGCTAAAAAAGATATGGAGCATGCCCACAAGCACAAGGTGAAAGAAGGGGTTGCCGCCGCGGTTGCAGTTGGGGCTGCTGGATTTTCATTCCATGAACATCACAAGAAGAAGGAAGCCAAGGAAGAACTTAAGAAACACAAGCACCATCAGCATAAACACTAGTTATATCAAATTAAAAGCCCTAGCTTATGAACACACATATTACATATAGTATATATATCTATTTTAATTATATGGTCATTTGTATAATTCATGTTATAATTTTATTTGATTGATTATGTGTTGTAATTTATATATATTATATGATTGTTTAATTATTAATTATTACATTCTTTTGCATCATTTGATATAAATTATTGCCTTATTAGTTAATTGGTGGTCTGTTTCAGGCTACTATTTTATTCCGCATTATCAACTTTTCGATCTCATTTTATACTTAACTTCCTCCTTTTTTTTTAAGTTGACAATTTAACTTCTGCATTATTCACAAACAACAATTTGACTAGATTTTATGAGTTATAACTATGATAAAACATAGTCATATGACTTTTTATTTTAATTATTTAAATTTACAATGTTAATATTTAGATATTAATCGTTAAAATTATGCATTAGCAAGAAGTGTTAAAAAAAAAGTATCAACTACCGAGTAAAATACAAAAGGTGGTATTATCTATACAAGAAAATATAGTATTGACGAATAGTAGTAGACTATTATTAGTGCTCTGTGCACCTCGCTCTAATTTAATTTGTATGGGGTCCGATCCAAGGGACCATTGGCTCCCAGTAGTCGGGTACAATATTTGTGGCCTGAGTCCCTACTAATTAATTAAATATTAAACTTATTTTCTAAGGTCCTCAATTAAGTTGTGTACCTTAAGGCCATTTTTCAGTTTTTCCCTAACTATTATAGCCATGCATGATGGCCTTACAAATATCAGATCTGATCTAATCTGATTCGATTCTAACTATTTGATGTATAACTAAACATATTTATATTAAGGAAAGTTCAATCTTGAAAATTTGAATATCTAATTTGAAATATCTAAATGTAATAAAAATGGATTGGATAGCTGTTTTCTTGGATTAAATATCCTTATCTTGATGTTTTCCATACTAAAATTATACAAGTAATTGGTAACTGTTTAGGGTTTACTCTTAATAGGTTTTTAATTTATCAATCAAATATTTTGTTGATTGCAAATTTAAAAGATTGGTAAGAATAATTCCAAAAAAAGAAATTATTGTAGTTTGGAGTATAGATAGAGCTAGCAAGTTAAATTAAGTGATTGGAAGTTAGGAACAATGTTCCATGATTAATGAAGATCCCTTAAAATAAAGATCATTTTCAATAACTAATAAAAATTGACTAATTATTAAATATAGAGCAATTGTGTAAAATCATACTTGTCAATCATTCTTCTATTTGATTATGCTAGAATGCTAGTACTTTGGACCTTGGTCATTATTGAGAATTTTGGCACTTTTGTTTGTGAAAATTAAAATTTAAAAGTAAAATCACCACATAAATGGGAGTAGAGATGTTAAACTTACATGAAGTAGAATTGTTAAGTTTGTTATCATGTCACGAGACCCAAAAAAAAAATGAAAAAAGAAAAAGTAAAAGTAACAAAAATATCAAGAACTCGTGGCTTTAATTATGTTTTGGCAAAGTCTTCAATGAATTACTACACAAAATCATGTGAACAACGAACTTTAAGCTATAAAATTCGGATATATTGGGTAATTATTGTAGCATGAAAGTAGATTATTATTATTGAAAATATTTAAAGAGTATAAATTAAGAGTTACTTCTTACGAGTCTATCGGTACATGTCCCACAAAAAATAGTGAAATTGTCAAATACAATCATTTAATTAAACATACAAATATACAATTATACATCTATATAAAAATATTTTTTTAAAAAAAAAAAAAAAAAAAAAAACTATGTCCCACAAGTAACTTTCAATAATAAATACTACAAGTAATAATAATAATATTATTATTAACACATCACTAATTACAATCAACCAGATATAACCTGTTTGGTGATAAGTAACTAAAGATACAAGCCAAACATATCATTCACGAACTTAATTACAACAAATAATATTTATCATTCACGAACTTAATTACAACAAATAATATTGTAACTAATTAAGATAATAACATGAGGCTTATCACTTAAACACCAATTAACAACATAAGTGTTTTAATTTTCCCCATGACAATACAATAAAAAGAGTACCAAAATAAAAACCATTTTTTTTTTTGTTTTGTTTTTAAGGGAAAATTAAAACATTTAAAAAAAAAAAAAAAAAAAAAGCATAGTATATTAAACTTTAAAGGGGTTGATTAAAATTAGAAGAAATGGTGCTTCTTTTCCTTGCCCTCCGCCTCTTCGGCCTCCTCTCGATCCTCCTTAACACCCTTCTTCTCGTGATGCTCATGGAAAGCAAAACCCCCGGACGCGACCGCCCCAACAGCTGCCACTTCTTCAGCTATCCTGTGCTTGTGTGCATTCTCTGGGTCCTTCTTTGCTTGGTGCTTCTCATACTATGATTTTCATCCAAAACAAATATAACAATAATTAATTTGTGCATCAATAATCATTTTTTAACTACTAATCATCACATGATAATAGGGAAGCATATATTTAGTTAAAATGATAACATAATAAGACAGCTTTTAATTTTACCTCATAAATATGAATATTAATTTGATCATTGTTTTGATCATGATGAATTGATGATATAAGAGTTAATAAATTAAAAAAATAAATTAAAAGAACTACTACAAAGTTGTAAAAAGTTTAAGTAGCACTACCACTTTAATAATTCCAACTAGAATATTCGGCATGTAGTTTCTACTTTTTACCTTTACCTCATAAAATCATAATCAAAATTATCTAAATTACCCTTCATAAAAGTAAAAAGTGATAAAAAGTGAGACCCAAATACCGGAGATTTTAGCCAAAATTGTTAAAGTGGTAGTGCTAGTTAAACTTTTTATATTTTTGTGCTAGTTCTTCTAAAAAAAATTAATAAGTAGTTGTTTTCAAAACACGTGCTTTAATTGGTATTTATTGACAAAATTTCCTTTTACTAAATATTATTTTTATGGAGGTGAGTTGAACGGGACCTTAATGTACACACCATAATCTATTTATAACATTTAAATTGAAGATATTAACCCAAAAGAAATTATTGTAGAAAAAGTAAAAAAAAAAAAAAAAATTACCATAGCATAAGCACCGGAAGCAACAGCACCAAGGCCACCAAGTTGTTCAAGATGCTTATGTTTCTTCTCTTCCTTATCATAATCCCTAGCTGGCTCTTCACTACTCATCTCATCACTATTTTTGTAGCCACCTTCCTCTTCATACTTTTTCGTCTCACCACCATACTCACCACCGGTGGTGTTGTCGGATTCATACCGGTTACCCTCAGTGGACCCATACCCACCACCACCAACACCACCGGTACCAGTGTTGTAGTCTGAGGAACCATAGCGGTTGCCTTCTGTCTCACCACCATAGCCACCACCACCACCACCAGAGCCATAGCGGTTGCCTTCTGACTCACCATAGCCGCCACCACCACCACCAGAGCCATAACGGTTGCCTTCTGTCTCAGTTTCACCATAGCCTCCAGAGCCATAGCGGTTGCCTTCAGTGGCACCATAGCCGGTGTTTTCGGAACCATAACCACCTCTTTCCATTTTGTCTAAAAGAGTTGATAGGGAATTGAAGTGTAGTAAATTTTAAGGATGTACTATCACTGAGCTTAATTACTAGGGTTTGGTATATATTTTGAGTGTATAATTTGTTGTTTGGTTGAATGATGTGTATGATCAAGTTTAAGGAGCTATTTATAGTAAGTTGATGAGTAGAAAATCTACGTATAATACTACGGAAATACCACGTCAATACTACGTTCGTATATTTGGCAAGTTTGAACGTAGAGAATTATTGTGTTGCCAAATAGTACGTATGATGGTTTCACGATTTAATGACGACAATGACAAGTTATTTCTTTTTCTTCTTTTTAACTAAATTTTTAATTTTTGATTTGTTGTTTTGGAAAGGTGTATTGACTCGTCAAATAATAAAAACTTTGAGACTGTGTTTTTTTCTTTCATCTATCCAACATTCCAACTGTAAGATTATCTAGCATATATAGACAACCTTAATATTTTAGTGGGGTTTAAAGCTTTAAACTCATCAACCAAAAAAAAAAAAATAAATAAAAAAAAAAAAATGAGTTAAGACAATCAATGAACTATTCAATTAAATAAGTGCAAGCTTATCTAAAGCTCTTTTATGTTCATTTATAAAAAGAATCCAGGATTTAAAAGTTAACCTGAAAAAGTTTTGAAACTTGATTAGGAAATGAGTTTTAACAATAATAAAGGTACAATTGTACAAAGTCGTTCATGAATTACTCGTTTATTGTATTTGTGTAGTTACAAAAAGACTATTTATTTTAATTAATAAAATCACGATGTTTAGATATTACTTAATATATTTAGCACATTATATCTAAAAATTATTGGACTTTTTTTTTGGCCTAGTTAATTTTTATAATTTCAAAAGTCTAAAGCACATATACAGAGTATAATTTATGAAAAATAAATGTTCAATTATAAAAAAAAAAAGTAATGAAATTGGCTTAATAACTAACGAATAGACGTTATGTTACATATATGATATATCAGAAAATATATCAGACATATTTTCCAATATCTCATATCTCTAACACGTTATGTTAACAAGTTATTTTTCAATATTATCATAACGTGTTAGAGATATGTTAGCTAGGGAAATTGAACTAATACTTGAACAAATTTTGGAGCTTAATAAGTCACAAATTTCAGAGTGTGTTATGTTGAGTTGAACGTTAATACTAAATTTTAAACTAATAAGTACAGTATACAAACAAGGATACTTGACAAAAATTTCACATGAAGGGCGGTCTGTTCTCATCAGATTAAGTTCAGTTCAGTTCAGCTCCTAATTTCCTTCTTTCATAAAATATTCAGTTTAGTTCAGCTCATTTCAGTCAATAAGAACATACCCGAACTCAACGGATTAATTCACTGTAGCTGGTATAGTGAGCTATGTCTCGGACCCAACATTCACATTCACTATAACTCACGTACATAAGGCCTTTTTTTAAAAAAAAAAAGATTTTTTTTTAATTGCAAATTAAGAAGCATCTAGCTACGTCGAACCACTATGCTTCGTGTACGACTTTCCAAACTCACTACGTGTCTCATCTATATCACCTAAAGTCTTTAATATTTATACTGCGAATTATATATATTTTATATTTCATTTAATGTTGTAATTAATTTGAGACAGTGATTAATTCTATGTATTTAACCGATTTGTTTGCCACCTATTGTGTGAACTAGATCGGAACAGGGACCATAGACAATTCATGAACTCATGAAGCATATCTTTCGTCGACAATCTCCATCATTTGAAACGATTTATCAACGGTCGTAAAGTTTAAGCTAATGGGGCAATTGCTATCATATAAGATTAAGCTAGTTTGGTACGTTCCTATTCACAGCCAAGTGTACCCCTTATCTTTAGCCAAGTATACACTAGTACACTACCAATGGATGTGGATATTTGATTGAATTTTACTCCTTTAATTTTATGCTCTTGAGTTGTCCATCTTGTAAATTTGGCCAAATATAAAGATGAAATATTGATATATAGTCTACACTATACAATGAATCCAATGGTGGTTAATTAGTTGTAATTCGTTATTGTTAGTAACAAGTAGTTTTCAATGATTATATACATGAAATATTTTGGTTATTCAAAATAATGTATGATATCATCAAAATTTTATTTTTGTGGCCTCAAAACACCCCCTCGCTCTTATGGACGATCCAACCCTATTAGAGTAGGGCTTCAGTGACACGTTGTTATTCAAGAAATTAATAAAATGTTAATGAAAATCAAGAAACAAGTATTTTATGTGATTCACTAACGAAAAGTTAGTTTTAGCTAATACTTGTATATGTTATGTAATCAATATTGAAATATGAGTAATATTTTCCATATTAATTAATTACATAGCATATCTCTTACGGTTAATTATATCCCATACAAGTGAGAGGATGGAGAGCGCTATTGATCTTGATAATTGTACAGATTATAGAAAAGTGATTAAATTAAACAAAAGCGCAGGGAATAGAAAAATAGACATATTAGTCCACATGATATGACTCATGTGATAATCATTTAACGAGGATTAAATTGATTCAAGACATATTCTAACAACATACTCCGTAACTTTTAGTAGAGGTCTGATCAATATATATATTCATCTTTTACAAAAACATAGTAATTTTCTTTTTTCGATCTTTTGGAATAGCTATCAAATTATCGTGTGGGAGAAGTAAATTAGTCAGCATGAATCATGCATTAATTGTCTAAGTTTTATAATTGTAGCTAGCCTTGAAGGATACATTATCTCTTCAATAATAACAATAATAACGGTCTTACATAAAAAAAAAGTAGCGATGAAACAAGGAAAATGTGACACGAGGTTTCTTATAATCCTATGCTTTTATATCGGAAGACCTAAAATAAGATAATTTTAAGGGCAAAACAAACTAAATTTCTAAGGGCATAAACTGTTTAATTTTGGTATAACTTTAATTTTTTTGTCAAATCTATTTAACACAAATAAAAGACATAATTGGACGGTGGTATTACCCAATCTCGTGGAACTTTGGTGAGTGGCCCACTGTCGGCAAACATCTGATCTTTCACAAAGCAAATTGTAATTGGTACAACTTTGTAATAGTACTATCTTGTGCGTTACATGACTTAAGTTACATCTTACAATATTAATTGTGAATTTAGGATTTTGATATGGACATGCAACGTCATTGTATTCTTAGAGAGTTAAAGGTAGTTTGTTCACATGTGTTTAGCATTATCCAAATTGTATCTCCTTCTTTGAGGTTAGCTGTTAGCTGTTTGATGTACTCGTTATGTATTTTTTTTTTTTTTTTTTTTTTGTGTGTTCCACCTGCTTCACCCTTTGGGCTAATTTGGATTCGGGGATCAGTTCTAGGTGGTTAGGTTCCACTCCCCTCCCGATTGTTGTTGCGGGGGATCGAACACGAGTCCTCCCTACCAAGTGTAGTCTCAATCACCACTACACCAACAACCAATTGGTTACTCGTTATGTATTTAACTGATTGTATTAGCTAGTTTAACATGTCATTTATATAGGTTAACAAATTTATAAATTGATGCTAGGTTTTATTTTTATTTTTTTTTTATGATTCTATATTCCGAATCTTATGCTTTCTAGGCGTTGTTCGACAAAATGTAGATGTAGAGATAACTATTAGTTGTTAACTGTTAGCAATAAGCGTAATTGATATGTAGTATACATCATAATAAAGTGTATAATATATTCTTGAGCCTTAATTATTAGCTTAAATTTTAGTTTAATTGAAACTTTTATGTAGTATTAGAAGTCAATGTGACAAAGAGGTAATAGATTCAATCTCATTTGCCCCTCCTTTGAAAGTGTAATATCTACACTTCAAGCCCATCAAGCTCTCGTATGATATGATGTGATAGAGTTAATATATTGTTGAGCCTCAACCATTAGCTTAAGTTTATAGTTGAATTAATCCTTTAACACTCACTCATAATTTCTTCAAAATTATCCTTTTGGGTTCAAAACATTTTGGGTTCAAAATTCACTCTTAACCTTCTTTCAGCTAGATATTACCAATAAGTTATCAGTTAAATTTTTGTGTTAAACTTTTTTCCCCTAACCTCTCAAACAAAACTCCCCTATATTAAGGCCCTGTTTGGTAGTAGCGTTTGAGGTAACAGTTAGCGTTTTGACTAGTCAAAACACTACCAAAAAAAATTTGAGAGTGTTTGGTAAGGTAGCGATTCTAGTAGCGGCTAGCGATAGAGGTAGCGTTTAGGTAACTTTTCTCAAACGTTAAAAATAGTAGTGTTTAGAAGTAGCGGGTAACGTTTGACAATTTTTTATTACTTTTAAAACAATTATTATATCAATTTTGATATATTTTGGTATTGCAACCGCTACGTTTCCAAACATTCATACTATCAACCGTTACCTTGACAGCTAACCTCTACCCACTAGGTTACTACTAATTGACCGCTACTCGCTACCTTAATAGGTACCCGCTACTTGATCGCTAAAAACTACCCGTTACCATTACTTTTGCCAAACATGACCTATATTACCTTTTTTGACAATTAGCGGTTCTCAGTGTAGAACCGCAATAATCACTGGGGGTTTTTAGTCAAGTACCACAATCACAGTTTGCGGTTTAATTGTGAATTAAGTAACCAAGTAAAATTGACTTTGGCATATTTGCGCATTGAAAGCACAAATGCCAAAAGTGCGTGGTTCTTACCTATTGCTTGCCTACAAAAATCTTATTTTGAAGCATAGGGTACATGGATCAGACATTATGCTCTTATTCATACATGATCTAATAGTAAAGTTATGCAAAGTAATAATAATGCATGTTAACAATTAGATCAAGTTATGTAAACTAAACATATCCTTTTCTAAAATTCTTTGAAAAAAAAAAAAAAACAAAAAAAAAACAACTATGGTACAATGTCCAAACTATGGGCCTCCATGGTTGCCTTTCTCCCATCTAGGTGGATCATTACTCATCATTTAATCAAAGCTCTAACTTTATTATGAAGAGATCAAATTGTATCCTTGACGAGTGAAGTCTATATCCATATCATACTTTCAAATTTTAAAAAAGACAAAATATAATTAAGTTACATTGATTAAGATATGCTTGTATATGTTATATATATGGATCCCTTAAATTTTTCTTTTTTAAAAAAAAAAAAAATTATTAAAAAAAAATTATTAAAAAAAAAAAAAAGATTTTGTATTGTCACATGTATTACAAAACTAATAAAAGTCTAATCAGTTGCTAAGCTAAATAGCTAATCTATCTCTCCATTGTCCAAACCCGTGGATCCACCTGTATTACTGTTACAAATACGGCATATACAATTGTTGGTCATAAACTCATAATTTCTTAACTGTCAACTGTATCTTCCAAATTAAATAAATAAAGAAACTGTCAAACTGCATGAATACTGGCTTTCTCAAGTGGTAGGGAACTCAACAATTCAGTTGAAAGTAGAGGCGTGATGCCACGTCTATGGACGTGAAGGCACTCCAAAATATCATATTCATGATTAAAGTTTTGCGTGGGTCGGGTTGGTACAAGGGCCGATTAGGCACAACTAGCACTGTCAAAACGGTTTGACAGTTCGAGTTCATTTCGGTTTGAAATCGGTTCGGTATTAAATCGGGTCGGTTTGAAATCGGTTTAAGTGTCTCGAAGGTCGGTTTCAGTTCGGTTTAAATAGTTATCGGTTCGATCCGGTTTCGGTTTATACTTGAGCGATTTTTATTCGGTTCGGGTTGTAAACAGTCCGGGTAGTAAACGGTTCGCTGCAGACGGGTTGCGGTTTGTTAACGGTTCAATGTAAACGGTTTTTATCCCGGTTAAAACAGTTTCGGGTTGGAAACAGTTCGCTTTTTTCGATTTAGTTTATAACTAGTTCGGTTTTTTTTTTCGGTTCAATTTATAATTGGTTTGGTTCAGTTTATAACTGGTTCGGTTCTTCTAAGGTTTAACGTTATTTGAATCGGTTCCATTTCGATTTTACTAAATAACAGTTTGGGTCGGTTTTCGGTTTCAAAAAATCGATTGTTTATCGAGTCGTTTGAATTCGGGCAGTTAAATGGTTTTGGTTTGAAATTTGATAGTACTTGCTAACCATTTGGATTTGCTTTGCAAGCGGTTCGGTTTATATACAGTTCGGTGCTAACGGGTCGTGGGTTGTTAACGGTTCAGTGTAAACAGTTTTTATCTTGGTTCAAACGGTTTCGGGTTGAAAGCGGTTTCGGGTTAGAAACAGTTCGGTTCTTTTTCGGTTCGGTTTGATTTCAGTTCGGCTTAGAACTGGTTCGGTTCTTATACGGTGTAACGTTATTCAGATCGGTTCGGTTTCGGGTCATTTACATCAGTTCGGGTCATTTTTGGTTTCTAAAAAACAGTTTTTAATCGGTTTAGTTCTCATTTAGGTCGGTTGTTTCAGGCAGTTAAACAGTTTCGGTTTGAAATTTGACAGCACTAGGCACAACACAAATTTGGCTTAGTCCGACAATAGTTTGTTACAAAGCCGATATGATATGAGAGACATGTTGATAGGTTATGTAGGGATATCAATTTCAAAAGTTGGCATGAACTCGGCATCATAGGTAAACAAATGTATCAACTGATAATGTATGTCGACCAAATTATAATTAAAGGGGAATGATAACACGACACAACTTGTCGAACAGTTCTATCTGTAGCCAATTAGCCAGGTTTCTAATAACAAAATTCTCCTGAGTGTGTTGGGTTTTTTTAGGTATATCAAGATGTCTCGAGTCTATGTCCAATTGTCCTAAATTCTGAGAGCTCTACCTTGCAAAGGTATGTCTGAGAGCTTCTTCTTGCATTGACGTCTGAGGGATCGGCCTGCAAGACAGAGAAGGTTAGCTCCCTTGGGGGTGTGCCTCGGGAAAACCTCTCCTATGCTTAAGTTAGCGAATGGTATTTTTAAAGAGTGAAAGTAGATACAGTGTACTTTCTATGTTATTTGATTAGGGGTTACTCTGCCGATTATAGGTTATTCGGTCATGAGTCACTTGGCCAAGGTTACTCGATCGGTCATGGGTTATCCAGTCAGTATTTTGGTGTGTTGTATATAGTTGTACTTTCATGTGGCAAATCCGTAATAATTAGACAGATCAGTGATAAATACGTACTTTGTAATGATTAATGGTGGATTAGTTTATAGAGGGGTATTTTTGTCATTTCAGAATACTAAACTTTATACATGGACTAGAACCAAACAAGTCATATAGGCTTTTTTTATGAAAGATGAGCACAACACAGGAGTACAAGTTTAGGATGCTATTGTGCTAAACGGATATCCCTATGACCCACAAAACAAAATCAATGCGTATCAACGTCTATTTCGTCATTTACTCACCCAACTAACTTCTCTTTTACTAATTTGTTTACAAATGGTAATAAGAGAGCTTCTAGAATCAAGATACCAGATATTTGAAATATCTTCTTTTGTTGGGTGGATCAGGAACTTGTGCTTCACAATAAACCACTAAAAGTTAAAGTGGACTTACATATGAAGTCTTAAAATAGAGGCAATGTAGGACATATTCATAAAAGTCATTTTCATTTTAAAAAAAAAAAAAAAACGTCGGTAGTTTTTGTGATTATTATAATGCTTTTTGCCCAACTTTTAGAAACTGCGCTCTTTACATCTTTTATGTTTGTTCCAACTAAATTATTTTATTTGAATAGATACGGAGTAGAAATTTACATAATAACTAATAAAATTATGATTATTTATTCTTTCAAAAAAAAATTATAATTATTTATCGATATATCTTATATAATTCAAACTTGTCTAGTATTATGGTTTTATCATATTAACTTCCATAGTTTTAATCAGACTAAAAATACACTTCATCCGTTCTCCTTATATTGCAACAATGCAAATAAAAAAATGTTTCAATATTTATAGAGCGAAAAAAGTGCATAGTAGTATAAACTTTTAACTTGTAATACATCATGTTAGCACAATACAAAATGACAGCCCGGCCAATTTAACAGTGTGATAGCTTAAAAAATATTTACAGAATTACAACACATACAAAGAGGCCCAATTACAATTGCTTTTTTCAGTAACATTATTACTAGTACTACTAGTTTATTTCACAGCTATTTTGTAAAACTTTTAACAATTAACTTTTGCATTGTTTGTACAAATTTCGATCTTAAATTATTTACTAATATTGGATTCAATATTGTTTATATACAAAAGAAGCCTTCCTAGGACAAAAATTATTCATACTTATTAGCACATCATATGATAAAAGAACACAAACCGACGTGGGAAAATCCTTAAACAACTACGGAGTACCATCTAGTCATCTACCTATCTCCCACGAAAATATACAAGCTAACTCATAGGCAACTATATTGCCCTTCCATCTTACAAAAATCCAAGATAACTAAGCATATCAAAATGAACATCATACATAAGATGGAATGAGCAATTTCAGCTTCTCAGTTGTTGATTGCTTTTACCAGTACTTCACTACTTGATAACCAAACTCATCTGCTAGTTTAATGCTCACCAAGACTGTCTTGGCTTCTCAAATTTGCACACTAAGCACACAGAGCTGCCTCGCTACCATCCTGGAGTACGACACCAATATTCACTCCAACTGAGCTGAGTAAATAACCATTAACGTTACCCTTGACTCTACCCACAGGTGGGGCAGACCAGCACTGCAGAACTGCTGAATAACAGGTAGTTGCAAAGAAGGTTTTGTTGAGATCATGTCAACAATAAGCTTATTATAAGCAGCAGTAGCGGAGGGGGTGTGCCAATCATGCTCTCTAACACCCTTGCAACAAGCTCCCCTAACGGCCCAATGTAACACCTACTCTAATTCCTGAAAGACCTCTAACAGACACCAGCTTCCCAAATTGCTAGTTTGCTACAGCTAGAGGACAGCACAATAGAGCATAATATCCACCCTATGGGTCATCCCAACACACTACACATACACACTCACCATGAAGTTAGCACACTTTTGCAGACCGTTATCATAAGTGAAAGCATATGCAGTAGATTGTACCTCACAGAAACCACACAAATCCACAGCTCCTTTGAAGTTCTGAATTTGATCATTCCTGCCCTGAATCCCTGATTTTACTTGACAGTTAACATATAGAATCTCTGTATGAATTATGCCAAATCCTTATAAAAGATGACAAAGGCACAAAGGAGTATTTGACCAACATCGGCTCAATGTTCTAGTAATTCCCCAGGCCACGTGTCAAATGTGTCATGCATCCGCCAATCCCTGACTTGAAATAGTATGACACAATGAAGATTGTCTCATTATTCAATTTGATCCAAATGAGGAATCGAATTCGAATAATAACTGAACAAAAAATTTAGTCTAAAGCTCCAACAAAAAGATTCTCGAATGTGATTTGCTTTGGCTGGCCTATGTCAAAGCATATTGTCGATTCAACCAAAAAATTGGGTACAATGTTTGGAATCATGACTGAAGTGTTCTTGTAATCTCAATCAACTTTCCAAAAATGCTCAATGTATTCCACTGTAGTCATACGTATAACTGGCTTTGAAATCAAATGATCATATATAAATCACATTTCGTATCAATTGAGTGTTATATGAATGACCATAGCAAATGCTTGACAAAAAGCCACCATACAACAAACAATGCACACCTAGTTGATAGGTAGCTGTCCTTACATCTATGGACTCGTCGCCCGATACACATTTGCTAAGATCTCCATTCTCACTTCCATGACATGAGTTGAACTCAGCTTGCTGTGACCAAGTATACTCAAAAGTCCTCTTAACTTGAATCCAGCTGAAATCAATGGGATCTTTAACATCTTTCAAGTTTTTGCAACCTTGAATTAAGAAGCTCCAAACCTTTGGAGTGATAATTGATGTACATTTGTGAAACACTTGAGTTGTGTTATCAAAATACTTATTTTGAGTTTGAGTAAAAATGTAGTGGGACTTAAAGTTATCCATCAAGGAACAGCCAGGGCAATTAACTTCAGGAGCATCTGGAAGATTTCGCAACTTGCCATTTGCAAAAGAACTCCAAAATGGACAGCCAATAGATAGTAAGGACTGTCCAGCATCTATCCAGAAAGTTGCAGCAGAAGCAATCAAAGATGGCTCAGACAGAAAAAGATGGTGTGTTGCACCAGCAAGCAGCAAGCTGTATGCTGCCCTAGTTCTGCTCATGTCAATGCTCAAGTGGTCCATTTCGCCACTAAAATTAGCACGCATGTTGTATGTAGAAATCAATGTAGTGTATGCGTTCAAAGAGAGATAATGAAAGGGAGACAACTTGACATCTATAGCAACATCTCCTTTAGCTTGCCCCAAATGTTGATTTAACAGGCCTTCAGAAAAGAGTCCTTCAAGCTTCTCACAGCATGATACAGGATCACCTACCTCCATATACTCCTCTATAGTACTATCCAACATATCACTCAACAATTCAACCACTTGATCCTTATAATCATTGTCCAGAGTTTTTGAGCAACCTCTGGTAAAATTGGCACAAAACATCTCCTGAAAAAGTAAGACATGTTTTAATCATGATTGGTAAGCATGATTGCTTTTAAATGAAGGAAATTTGGCAAAGACAAAGCTGCAATGGGAAACCAAGGAGATGCAACCCAGTCCAAAAGTAAGGCAGTACAATCAATTGTAGAGGCAAATTATAGCACTACATTAGAGAAATCCAAACAAACTACTTACATGCGTATTTGGTAAAACACCAGCACTTCGATCAGAAAAGTTATGAAACATCCAACTATATATGACTGAATTAATTATTTAATTGATTGACTACAGACAATCCAGGTACAGAGGTACTACACCAAACAACTCTTGCATCTGATCGGCTTATGTTTATAACCATGCTTATGCCTCATACTCCTTACAGCAGCTTTTAATGATTAATGCTTGATTATAAAGTATGGATTTTCTATTTTCATCTTCAATTCATTTCTAATGGTACATCCAGCATACAAATTTTACGTACTTACATGCTCTCTCCATCCCTAAATGTCGTCTTGTTTTACTAATCCTTAAATATTAGAAATTAATGCATGGAGTTTGACCCATAAATCAAATTATAGAACTCAACTTGCACCATTTGTTAGACTGAATCAAATTTTTGGCATCTTCACCATATCAAAACCAACTCATCCCCTTCATAGATTTAAAAATCCATTACAAAATGAAACGAATAAAACAAATAAACCACTAATCCCTTTGTCATTTGTTTCTATTTTTGTGGTGAAAAGCACCCAGTTCGAAATTACAACCAATTTAGAGGGGGGGGGGGTGTTTACTATTTTGTCCATCCTTTGTAACTCATTTACCCATTTCCTTTGGAACTCCATAAGACCAGTTATTCCACTCATATTTCACCAAAGGGGTAGTCATCCAGACGCAACCTAGCATACTATCTTCTTAATACCAAATTGTACCGTGAAAGTTGACTTCTACAGTTCTACTTGTAGTTGTTACTTTTACTAGTGCTTATGGGTCACTCCTCAAATTGCTCAGGTTTCCTATTGCCCATTACCAAACCAAGTCTTGGTAAAACTGTTCTAAGTTCCACTTGGGTTTCTGCTTATCCACTTTCATCCTATTATTCTAACAGTCTAACAGTCTCAGACTTGTTCTTCAACTAATTATGTTGAGATTCTTCCATACTAGTGTTGACTTTTTACCACTCACTAATCCAATGGCTACATAGTACATACTCTGTCCTTGATGATCACACCCACCCCCCCCCCTCTCCCCTGGATCTAATCCTCAGTGATAGATGATCACACCCCCCCCTGGATCTAATCCTCAGTGATAGATGATCAAGATAGATAAATACCAATATATATAATTTATTAGTTCCAACATCGTTTGCTTACTTTTGGGGCTAGACCAAAGTAGACAAAAACAAGTGATGCGAAGAAATATCTTCTCACAACAGAGACAAGGGATTTTATGTAAGAGACCATACAATATATAATGCGTAAGGGCCGACAAAAAGTAGAAATAATATGAAAGACAGAAGAAGTAGATACATAAGCACTCATGTTTCCGGATGCTCCATGCTCCTAGAAACAAGTATTTATTCTTCTTTAGACAAATGAAACACTTGCAATACCAAGCACTGTTAAGGTGCTTACATCATCTATATTTAATAAGACCAAGACTATCACACTTAAATATGTCTAAATAGAGCCATATTGCATGTCCTGCAACATCCTAAATGACGCACAACCTAGATGTGTTGGACCCTAAAAGGGTTTAATGACCCTTAGTCCTCTCACCAATCAACTTCCATTGAAATGGGCCTTAATTTAGAAATAATTTCATAGCTAATGTTATAAAACAAAAACCCTAGATCTGTCGATTGAAAGCCAAATACACAAACCTTCAATCAAGACACTAAAGCATTGGTTTGAGGTGAAGCATTAATCCACCATCTTATTACTCATCAATGGTAGGCCAAGCTGCTTGTCAGCATTCTTTTCCAACTAGATGTGAAGTAAGTCTCCATCCTTTCATTTTCCTTCTCCTTAATTCTTTACTACCAGCTCCTTTTTTAAATAATTTCTTTTCTCTGATTATTATCTCTCTCAATCACCTTCAAAACAAGGTGTAATTTTATAATGTCATGAAAACTCTCAAAACTAAAGGATTTGAATACCTACTTTCATGAGAGTACTCAACAGGTCTTATAATTTTCACCCCATAAACAAGGTCGCTTTTTATTAATCTGACCTTTCACATAATAGTTTTCTTTCACAATTATCGCTGTAGGCAATTAGTAGGATTTTAAAGATCCATGTTATGAACTCATAATAAATTTCTGAATCACCCAATGAATCCATGTATCATTGAATTATACAACTTAAAAATCTGATCCATGGCTTTGCACCTGGTCAATCCTTATCCATAATCTAGGTTAACATGTCTGTGCTCGCGAAGGTGAATTTAGACTCATTGTACACATGCATGTTATTAATGAGATGATAACTTGGACAAACAAATATTTTTAGGAGCTTGTCTTGTAAATCACGTAATACAATATTACAACGATGTATGAGACAAATTAAATGTAGTTAAAAAGGTTACTGAAAAGGAAATGTATACTACATATAAGAATCGTAAGGAATCCTTAATGATAGGACTACTTGTATAGCATTTCGGGTAATATTTGAGATATGCAGAGATAATATACGTATAACATTTTGTGTACCGGTGATTTAATCGCCGAGGTCAACCATGCCATACATATGTTACCTCTCTGATTTAGCAACCTTAAATTTCTAGAACCAGTACAAAATGACATGCTCATCGTTAAGCATAACAGAACAAACTCAACAAAGCCATGCAAGTTTTATGCAAATTGTAGCAGCAACTTTAGAAAATAAAAGTGCTTCTTGAAAAAAGACCTACCTGCAGAGCATGATCAACATAATCTTGAGGTACTGCGCTACACCGTTTACAACTACACACAAATTTGTATTCCAGCAACAACTCTGATTGCCTCAGCGCCTACAAAATTGATAGAAAACAAATTATAGCACAGATTTGCAAAGATCTAAAGAATATTAGGGAGAAGCTGTGTTCTAATAATTTTTAGAGAACAATACCAGGAATCAACATAACCAACAAAAATAAAAGATAACACGACAAAATACGAATTTTACATCTCAAATTTGCTTATTACTTGTCGTGCTTTCTCCCTCATAAAATACATTCACATGGTTTTTGTCCATAACCTCTTTGGTTAGAGATTCCTGAAGAGTCAGTCGTAATATGTCAGCTAGTAAAATTGCTTGTAAGTCAAAATAAGGCAGCTATATCTACCAGCAACTTTAGTTTTAAGCATGCCGAATTGTTCAACATGATGAAATGGATTTTTTCATGTGGTAGTAGCAATTTGAGTATTTAGTACGGAGTAACAATCATCACATGTGGAGAGAGAGAGAGAGAGAGAGAGAGAGAGAGAGAGAGGGGGGGGGGGGAGGGTTCTTTTGTAACAAACCATGGGATTACTCATGACTGGATAACTTACATGAGGAGGGGAAAGCACGGCCTTGAAGAAGAACACTAGTGGAGCAGCAGTTAGCAGAGCAACAGGACAAATGACTAATGGGATAGCTGTTGGGTAGGTAGGATCCTTGGTGACTTGGCTTTTGTGGAGTGAATTATCTACATATAAAAAGGGCGGGGGGGGGGGGGGGGGGGCAGGAAATAGGCAGCTTATGTGTGCAGAAATTGGGTAATGAGAGTGGTGTCCTAAAGCCTCCAATGTTGGAAATCTGTAACCAGAAGTTTGTTTTTTTTTTTTTTTTTTTTGACAAAAGAGCTAAGGAAAAAAAAACTAATACTGAAAATACAGCAATTGCCTATGACGACCACACCCAGCCAACCAGTGAGCCGAGTCTGACACACCAACAGGGAACGAACAGCGTCACGCAAGTCTTGAATGAGCCACCAAACTGAAATGTCTAAAGACCCTCGAGACGAGAGAAACGAAATGACAGCAGCACAATCCGTATGAATCCAGATCTTCAAGAAACCCTTGCGCGGTGCAAACTGAACTCCCCATTAACTCAGAATGTAAAGCAGAACTCGCCATAAAAGCCCGACTCCCACCACCTAGGACCTCCAATGAACAAAGGTCACGAATAACCCAAGCCTGCCTGCTCTATAGGTAGAACTATCCCAAGCCCCATCCACAATCAAGCAAGGTGTTGGGAAAACATTAGGTTACCCCTGCAAGCAAAGCCACGGGACAGCCGACAAACCCGAACCAACAGCCGAACGAGAAATCGAAGAGTTCTTCTGAACACACCGATAATACCATTCCTTAGCCATATTCTCAATTGTACCGCCAAATAGCCCAGAGAATAGCAAATAAAGCCATAACCTTGTTTTCAGAACCAGCCGAAGAATAACGAGAAATAGAATCAGCCAACCAAACCCCAAAAGGTGAAGACTGAGAAAACACCCAAGGAACGGACGAACAGACGGAGAGTCCCTGAAAGTGTGTGCCGTCACCTCCAATTGAGTGTGGCAAAAAGCACAAATTGGATCAACTGGACAACCACGAGAAGATAGGAGTGCAGACAACGGAAGAGCGTCCTGTAACAACTTCCAACCAAAACATTTCCAACGAGGCAGAATAGGTAACCTCCAAAATTTCCGCCACAAGGAAGACAACAACCAGAAATGCTAGACTGGCATTGAAGGGCATAAGCTGATTTTGTAGAAAATACACTGTCCCTAGTGAATTTCCAATAAACAAAATCGTCCACTAGACGCCCCGGACGATCCAAAGACAGAATCCTCATCGCAGAATGAGAATCAAACAGGTTGTGAAGAACCAAAGTATCCCACGCGTAAGAACGCGAATCAAATAGAGAAGAAACAAGAGACGGCATAGCTGCCTCCGATGGCTGGTCCTTAAATTGGACCGGCCCACCCAGAACCCAAGAATCCTCTAGAATCCGGACTCTAGAACCTGAACTGACCTTCCAAACTAAACCTCTAGATAACATCGAAAAACCATAAAGCAGACCCCTACAACCCCAAGATGGATGAGAAACCAAAGCAGCCTCCCTATTCCTCAAAGAAGGATATTTTGCAAACAACAGACGAGAAAACCAGCAACTGAATAAGACGCCAGCTTTGCTTAGCTAGCAAAGCAGAGTTGAAAGGAGCAACACTACGAATTCCCAAACCTCCCAATCCCTTTGGGAGATGCAGCAAAGCAGAAGATTTGATAGCCATCCCTCGACTTGAAGAAGAAGATTTCCACCAAAACCTAGCTAACAAGTTATCTATCTTGGAGCAAATAGTCTCAGGAACTTTAAAAATCGATAAAATGTGTTTACACGAAGCTACTAACACCGAGTTAATTACAACCAATTTTGCAGCGGAAGAGAGATGCAAAGACGCAAAACCCGCAAAACCACTTTATCTAAAAGAAAATTAAACTCCGAGCATTTACTTCGCCCCTGATCAACCGGGAGCCCCAAATAAGATCCGAGCCGGGATTCAGAGCGCAATCTCAAACAGTTAGAAAGATGGTCACGAAAATCCTCCGGCATATTAGGACTAAATTTAACAAACGATTTATGCATATTAAGCAAAAATACTCTTAGTATTTCTGTGCTTGTGTTCATATAATCATATTTGTAGATGGTTCATAACATCTTTGTACAGCTGCCGCAGCAGGGATTAGTAATCTCACTATAAGATTGTACCAGAAAATACTCTCTTAACCCAAAATATGAAATTACTACTCACAAAATCAGAACTCATACGCACTTTGATTAGTAATTTTACTGCCATGTAAAAAGGATACTTTGTTCGAATCCCAAATTCCTAATCATGCTCATCAAATAATTTGACACTTTCACCAAAACACTATACCAGCTTCCTGCCTTTGCTGATTGATAAAATATAATGTCCTGTTTCGGATCCATGATTACAGCTCAGACCTAGAGGATACTGGGAAGTAATTTTCTTTATAATGTATCTTAAAAATAGCATAATGATGCACAAAACATAGAAAGCTCCTTTGCCACAGTCAAATTATTCTTGCTTCTCTACTACAGTTATTCCCTTAATCCTTTCCATGCATGAATAAAACCAACCTATTTTTTTAGAACTCTTCCAAATAAATGAGGGCGTCTATAATATAACAGCCCTTTACTTGTCCATATAGTTTGTTAAAGAAACCCATGAACCTACCCCCTCTGACCCCTGATACCAACATACCTTACTAAGATATATGCTGCACATAATGATGCCTCTATATCTTCTTTCTACCTCTTGCTTCATCAATTTAACAAATGCCTATTTTCCCTGCATTTTTTGTACCAAGTTCATTGCATAAGTCTTCCTAGCTATGCATAAAATCACAAGTCACTCGGACCAATTAACATGTCTGTGATGTCGTGATTATCACGTTATACATTTGTTCAAAAACCTAAAATTAAGTCTTTCAGCATTTCCAATATCATGAAACTGTTCATCCCATCCAGGATCCGCTTCACAATAACTTCCCTACACTCTTTGCCAGACCATCCAATACAACATCTAGATGGACTAAAAATATATTGCAAAAGAAAAATGCAACCCACATTGTTTATGACATTCCCTTAAAACATAATTAGAGCACTCCTAAGAGAATACCACAAAGATATTAGAAATAAATCTTTGAATACAAAATATAAACCAATTCTCATAGTTAGAATTCCTCTTTTTTTAAATAACTGTAGACAATCTCTTTGACTTTAATCACTCTGTTGAGCTCTTCTGCATATAATATTCAATTATACAACAATTTTGCCTCATGCTCTTCAATGCCATTTTGCAACTTTTCACCCTAAATTTATCCAGTATTGAAGCTGGATAAACAGTATATTAGCCTTTAAAAAGTTTTGTTATTCTATTATTCTATGATTACAATGCCAAATACGGTATTTATACATTATTAACTCCCGTATTTGGCATAATCAACACTACCAGCTTGAAAGTACCACTAATTTATCCACAAGGCTAAACTAAGATCTTCAACATCACCAAAACATGATATTGTCATCCACTCATCCGTCACACCAATGCATATACTTTCACTCCAAAAAAATGCAACATAATATAAGAAGGAAGAGGTAATCATCAATAACATTAGAAGGGTACCGTAGGCTTCAACAAATCGGTATATGTAATCGTCACCTCCTCTCCTCTTTGAATTCCCTTAATACTTCTAACAATTATTCTTGGACCATAATTCCCAACTCCTACATCTCATTCAAATCAACAAAATCAATCTTACTTTCTACAATAAACTCAATTACCAAATGCAAAACCTTTTTCATTAAAAAAAACTAACCTTTAGCCAAATTATCAGTACTACCACCTCTACCTTCCATCTACATAAAAATACACAAAACAACACTATAATTAGATCCCAGAAAAAATGAAGCAACACTAAGACAAAAACAAATTCAAAAGACGAAAAACAAATACATTAGCTGCATCACCACAAGGGGAAATCCGCATTGCCGTGGACGACACCAAAGAATCATCATCCAAAATCGGAACAAACCGAAAACAAGAATTTGGAGAACAGCTATGATTAATCCAAGAGAAGCGGCAATCATAAACCCCAATTCCAACCCTAACACCATTAAAATGAATTTCAACAGCATTAGTAATCACCAAACACAAAACAGCCTCCTCCAACTCACAACTATCAAAATCGGAGTCTCCTTTATCCCTGATTGCCCGCGCCATGGCCATAACCCTAGCTCCAACCCTAACCCTAGCTGAATCCCGAAATTGATCTCGATTAGTGAGGACACCGAGGAGGCGAGGAGAGAGAGAGTGGGAGTGAGAAGGGAGGAGGTGGAGGAGGCGGAGAGAGAGTCGGAGGTCGGAGGAGTCGGAGTGAGGGAAGAGAGAAGGGTTGGAGTGGAGGAGAGAGAGAAGGTGGTGTTCGGCGGAGGAGTAGTGGAGAGATGCGTCAATGGTGGAGGAGCAGCCGCCATTAGAGCAGTAGTTGATGAAGGTTGCGGTGGTATTGGTGGTGGTGGAGAGAGGAAGGGAGCAGGAGGAGCAGTGAGAGGAGAGAGAAGAGTTGTAGAGAGAGAAAGCTAAAGGTGGTAATGGTGGTGTTATGTCTTCTGATACTTGGATGTCTTCTTTTGCTCTCATTTCCATGCTTTCTTTGGGGGGGATTTCTGGTTTTTGAGTTCTTTCCCGGGAAATATAGTTACTGCTCTTAGGCCCTAATCTTTAGAGCTGTTTTGCTCTGTTTGGCCCTGCTCTACTGAAATTTGCTCTACTGAAATTTGCTCTGCTGAAATCTGCTCTGCTCTGCTCTAGGTTAATATCAATTAATAATATTAATGAACCAATAATTAATAATACTTAATAATTAAAGTGCATAATAATTAATATTTAAAAATTATAATAAAGTAGCAGTAGTAGCAGCAGCAGTAGCAGCAGTAGTAGCAGTAGTAATAATGGTAGTACAATGCGATAATGATAGTAATAGTAGTTAAATTAAATAGTAATAATAATAATAATAATAATAATAATAATAATAAATTAATAATAGTAGTTGTATTAATATTAATAAAAATAATGCTGAAATCTGCTCTGCTCTGCTGAAATCTGCTCTGTTGACCCCTGCTCTACTCTGCCTAGAAGCTTAAAAGAACAGGGCCTTACTAGTACTTGGCTACTTGCTCAAAACAAATCTTGTGTTATCTAAGGATAATGTTTGGAAAAGTAAGGGCAATTATGACAATTGCTCAAAAGTATTTTGGCTAGACGTTAACTATTGGGGAGGCACTACATTCACACTCAGTGTGTAAAAGGATCTTGCACACTCCTCTCTCATTGGTTAGAAAGACATCTTAATATAATGGGCCTCTTAAATTTTCATTCAAAATTTTAAAATGATTTCTGAAATTTTCAAATTCAATTTTCAAATGTAATTTAACTTTCCAACCACCTAAATTAATAATTGTAATTCCCAAAACAGGCATCACCTTCACTCCTTCTTTTATCATACAAAGTATTAAGCCATTTCATCATCTTATATCCTTACTTTTCATGCTAAAGTCACGAACTATTTGATACTACTTTTAAATATGGCTTTACTAATATAAATATTTGTACAAAATTATGTAATTTTCAAGATGATTATCAAAACATTAAGAAAAAACACTTGAACATTATTATCAAACTAAACAAATACTCTGCACAAATTAGCAATAGTTAATGATTGAAATTACAAATTTTACTTTGTTACCACACAATATATTGGTATAAAACATTTTAATACAAAAGATCACAATATGACAATTGAATATTTATCCATCAATATATATTTAAAGTGTTACTAACAATTCATCAAGAGTAAAAAATAAAAAAAATCAATGAAGGTTTCAAATAAATTCAAAAGGATACTTATTAAGAAAGGAAGTTAAATCTATCACCAACCACATCTCTATAGCAAATACATATATATGATCCTATAAGTGTTTGATGATCCATTCAAGTCTATTGGAATTATAGAATAGTCCACTTCAATACCGTTCATCTTTTAGAAAACCCTTGAACCCTATGCTCTCTTATTTAGAAAAAGTCATGGCATACGAAGTTTATGATAAATTTTATGTGTTCTATTCTCTTCATCTTACAAGAAATATTCATCAAAAATAATTTTAATTTATTTAAATAATTTTAGTCTAGTAAAAATAAGTCCAATTCATTTAATTTTTTTTATCAATAAAAAATCAGTAACTTTAAAGAGCAAATATATATATATATATATAAGGAAGTAGTAAAGTTAATTCCCCAAAAAGAGCAAATATAATAAGGAAGTAGTAAAGTTAATTCCAGTTCAGAAAAAATAAGATGAACAGAACTAAGTCTATTAATGGGCAATCCCCCAAAAAGAGCTAATATAATAAGGAAGTAGTAATGTTAATTCCAGTTTAGTTAAATTAATTCCAGTTCAGAAAAAATAAGATGAACAGAACTAAGTCTATTAATGGATGAAACCTTAAGCTTGGCACATTCTTAATCCATATATCAACAGGGAAGCCATGTAATTTTTTTTTTCTTTTTCTTCTTTGTTTATTTTTTTTCTGGGGCTAGTCCCTTCTTGTTCATCAATAAAAAAATAAAATTGTACGACAATATTTCGTTATAAACAAAAGATTAAGAAAAAAATAGTGAACGATAAAAATTAACTCAACAATACTATAAAAATAGTTTAAAAAAATGAAATAATAGTATTTCCTTTAACTTACACCTTTTAATAATGAATTCAATAATGCTAATTTTTTTTAAAAATTACTATTTTCTTTTGAAAATACTAAGAGACGTAAAATATACACAAATTGCAGATCAATGCACTTAGGTTGTAGCATTTGAAGTGAATGATAAAAGTTATGCCCTCCCTATATAATCCCCACACATCAACCACCATTGTTTCAAAAAAAAAAAAAAAAGTTGTGTAGCTCACTTGTTAATTTTGGTACGTGGTCACTTGATTTTCATCTATTTAATGAACAAAAACATAAACTAGACACATTAATATAGGCGCGGGTAAGATATATGACAACTAATCTATCAATACGAAGGGTTACTCATAATAAATAATTAAACCAGTGGTTATGATTTTTTTTAAAGGGTAACGGTTATGAAAAACTAGCGAATGTTTAAAATTAATTAACTCAAAATGATACTATGCAAAAAGGAAGGCTAAGCACCTGTTCACTTCACCTTACAAAAATAATAATAAGTAAAAATAATTCCAGTTCAGTAGAAATAAGTTCAGTTCAGTAAAAATAATTTCAGTTCAGTAAAAATAAGTTCAGTTTAGTAAAATTAATTTCAGTTAAGTAAAAATAAGTTCAGTTCAGTTGAGTAAAATTCAGTAACTATAAACAAGAAATATAATAGAAAATTAGTAAAAATAATTAGTTCAGCAAAAATAATTTTAGTACGGTAAAATTAATTTTAGTTCAGCAAAAAAAAATTTCAGTTCAGTAAAATTAATTTCAGTTCAGTAAAAATAATTTAAGTTCAGCAAAAATAATTTCAATTCAGTAAAAATAATTTCAGTTCAGCAAAAATAAAGTGAAGTGAATGGGGCCTTAGTCCAATATCAATTGTATGCATCGCTACTGATAATAAAAAAAGTGCTCCTAAAAAGTGTTAATTGATCCTTTAAACCTAGCCGCAATTCAATTGACAAAGTTTTTTTTTTTTTTTTGTACACAGGATTTGTGCTACTAATAATACACCAAGAGTTAAGATAAAGCAGGGAAAAGTTAAAATTGATATAAAATTACAAGCTAAAATGGGTAAGATAAGTTTAAATACATAAATGCGCCTAAAAATAACCCTTTAGCATTATACAAGCAAAGTCAATACTTATTGAATATATTCAAATCATAACATAAAAAATAAAAAAAAAATAAATAAATAAATAAAATTGAATAAGAAATAATTTAACTTCAGTAAGAATAATTTCAATTTAGCAAAAATAAGGTAAAAATAACATGACCTAGCCTAGTGGTTACTAATAAAATAAACCAGATATTATTAAAAATAAGTGATTCAAATTAACTCAAAATGATACTAGTTAAAAAGGAAGGTTAAATCTAACATAAACTGCATCTTAACTACTAACTAGCATAGTATCTGTGCAATGCACGGTTTATAAATTAAATTATTAATCCTATAGGAAAAAAAATAATTCAATTAGTAATAAAGGGTTCATTTACTAATGGTTGATACTTGATACAATAATAAAGGAACGTAATTTGAATAGTATTTTAAGTTATTTGTATTTTTTTTTATAAATTCAATTTATTAATTGAAAAATAAATGAATATTGCTCCACATAACTATGTATTTAAGTTGACTATTCATTTCCTATCTCCTGTAGAGAAAAAAAATAAATTTTTTTGTCATACCTTTCGCTTCAGTAGCTACAATCTAATACGAAGTACATGTTTTACCTGTCGAGTTCAGCAAAAATAAAGTGATACTAATAAAATAATTTCTCATAATTAAAGTGCTTTACTTATTAAAAATGAAATAAAATTATTCAATTGTATTCAAGCTTTTTCATGGAATTCTCTTTAAATAGAAATTGTAAATTTTTTTCTCCTTGTATTCTTTCAATGTGGGACAAGTTCAACCAAGTAATTAAATTTTGTTAACAAAATGTGTTACGAATAATTCATCTAGGATTACAAAAAAATTGTAGATGGTTAAACTTAATTCAAAATGATACTAGTTAAAAAGGTACTCTCTCCGTCCCTAAATTATATTCCAACTTCTCTCTATTATGTGAGGAATAAAATCTATTAAAAATAATAATAATTATAATGATAATGATAATGATAATGATAATGATAATGATAATGATAATGATAATGATAATGATAATGATAATGATAATGATAATGATAATGATAATGATAATGATAATGATAATGATAATAATAATAATAATAATAATAATAATAATAATAATAATAATAATAAATGTGAGGAATAAAATAATAAATGCTAGAAATAGGAATGTAATTTAGAAACGGAGGAAGTATGTAACATGACTATTCGTTGGCTATTAGGGCAAATTTGATATCAATATCCACCTTTGTTATGGCATACCTATTATCTATTCGTTGGCTATTATGGGCTTATGGCAACAGCATACCTAAAAATTTTACAAGACTTTAAACAAAATATCTTCACAAGAGACAAGACCAATCCACCCTTTTTTTTTTTTTTTTTTTTTGTGTGTGTGTGTTCCACCCGCTTCACCCTTCAAGTTAATTCGGATTCTGGGATCAGTTTTGGGTGGTTAGGTTCCACTCCCCTCCCAATTGTTGTTGCAAGGGATCGAACATGGGTCCTCCTCCCCAAATATAGTCTCAATCACCACTAGTCCACTACACCAACAATCAACTGGTACCTTTATTATGGCATACCTAATATCAATATTAATTCATGATATTCAACATTATCCCGGTCGTTGTATGATGATCACTGACGTGTAACTTAATTCTCTACTTACTATATGTTATGGGTAAAAATCTGCAAGAGTTAGTCAACGACAGTCAATGAAGGTCAATGACGAAGACTCCCCTTGACGAAGCTGCAAGCTCGACGACGCATGAAGACATCGACGGAAGACAAAGTCAAGTAACGGCTCCCTATTTTTTAGGAAGAGGATAAGCAAGGATTTAGTCCAACCTCAGCCAAATCAGTCCGTTGGAATTCAAAACAGAAGAAGAATATTTTCAGCAACTAACATCCGAAAATCATGGGCATAATCTTATCTCCTTGCAACGGCTAGGTTCAACCTAGCAAACCATCTATATAAAGGGCAAGGCAACGACGAGTATAGGACATTCTCATCCAACGATACACATCCTACATCATATCTTGTAAACTGATATTATTATTTTTTTTGGCATAGTGAAAGTTTGGTAGATCCTCATTCTACCCACGGTTTTTACCTTCATTGGGTTTTCCGCGTCACCAATTCCTCGTGTCATTTATTCTCTTTTTAGTCTTGTCTTACTTTTGATTTTGCTTAGTTGATCCGTAGCCTAGATTTTGATAATCAATCCCACCTAACAAAAATTAGCATAAACACTTTACATCAACCCATGATCCTATACCGATGTTAAAAATGTTTTTTTTTTTTCGCATGACATAATGCTACCAAATTATTTTATTTGACCGTCAAATAAAGTCAAATTGTTATGGGTACTATTACTAGCCCTTTTGTATTAATCGATTAGTCATTGACTTTATTTGACCGTCGTTGACTTATACTTATAGATTTTTACCCATAACAATTTGCCCCTAATTGCTAAATGTGGATTGCCATATTCACTTTTGGCAATTAAAAACAAAATAAAAAGCGAAAACAAAAGAAAAAAAGTAAAAAATGCAGAAAAATTCAAATTACATGGGGGCGATTCCGTCTTTTCATTTATCATGCACATTCTTTAGGGAAGTTACTCCATTTTTCCCACTTTCTTACTCTAACCGTCATTTCACTCTTTAATTGCTGCAACACGCTTCGCGCTTCCCCAAACTTCCACTCCACTTCACTCTTTTCTCTCTACTTTCTTTTTCTTTCTCGGAGTTACTCGGGTGGTTGAGCGGCAGCGATTTTGAACTTCCGGCATATTCAATTTACCAGGTAATTTTCTTAATTTCTTCCTTTGTCAGTTAATTTGGGCTGAATGTCGAACGAAATTCCCAAAAATAGAACTAGGTTTTCTCTTCGCGTTATTGAAAAAAGGGGAACTAGGTAAAATCTAAAAATCCCTCGCTAAAACCTCCAATATGTCAGCCGACGAAATGACCCCAGAACAGCTAAAAGCTGCTTATGAGAAAATTCAGGCCGACCTTGAAGCATCTAGGGAATCTAATGAGCGTCTCAGCAAGGAAAAAGAAGCGTCAGATTCTGATGCAGCTGCTCTCCGCCAGCAATTGGAGTCCGCCCAGAGCAATCGTCGTCGCCGACCAAGGCAGTTAGACCTGATCCCCAGAATGCCGTCACTGGATGTCATTGAGTCTCCACATGACACTGATACTGAATCCAGTGACGGAGAAATGGATTTGGACCCCCCAATCAGGAATGCCGGGCAAGGGACCATTCGGACTTCAGGAGACGACCAAGGCAATCCGCAGCCGGACCAGACTAAAATCCTGCTCCAGAGGTTGGCTGCCTTAGAAAAGCAGAATTCCAGGGTCCTGTCGATGATGAAGAAGATGTCCGGCGTGCCGATCCCTGTCCAGCGAGAAGCTCGAGATGGATTCGCCGCAACCCCATTTTGCGACGAGTTGGCCCTGGCCCGAATTCCCAAAAGATTTTCGCTCTCGACGTTTATGTCGCTCTACGATGGAATGACATGTCTCGAGCAGCATGTCGAGTACTACAAGCAGCGAATGTGGCAAGCTTCGATCTCGTTCGAGTGCTGGAAAGCGTGCATGTGCAAATCTTTTGGTGCGACGCTGACAGGCCCCGCCCTCAAGTGGCTCAGCAAACTCGAACCAGGTAGTATAACTAGTTTTGCTATGTTAGTTAACAAATTATATTCCCATTTTGAAAGTAGCAGGCAGTTCGACAAGCAGACGAGCGATCTGTATCAGATCGTCCAGGGTCCCAAGGAGACCATCAGAACTTATTGGTCTGGGTTCAACAAGGAGAAAGTCTCGATCAAGAATGTCGACAATAGGACTGCCATTGAAGCCTTCCTCCGCGGATTGCATACGGACTCGGACCTGTACAAGGATATGGTCAAATATCCATGCTCAACATTTGAAGAAGTCCGGACCAGAGCCGTTGCTCAAATACGCTTCGAAGAAGATATCGCCAATCGCAGCTCCTACCCAAGTTCCAGAAGTTCGTCCGATCGGAAGGCCCCAAGCAACCCAAGAGGATCGTGGCGACATCAGCCCTACGAGGCAACAGGTAGATCACGCTCTGTTAATGCTGTGCAGATCAAAGATATCCTCGACGCCCCGTAGTACCCCGAAATATTGGAGTATGGCTTCGACGTGAATATCGTAGCAGTAGTGAAAGAGTTGGAGCCCTTGGGAAGTAAAGTGCGCTGGCCGTCAAAGAGCAACAAGCCGGAATCGGAGAAGGATATGAGCAAATGGTGCGAGTTCCATAGCGATCATGGCCATAAGACGGAAGATTGATACGCCCTGCGAAGAGAGGTCGTCTTCCAGCTGAAGAGAGGCAACCTCAAGCATCTATTGGGGAAAAAGAAGAGCAATGACGCAAGTCGCCATCAGCCAGAAACGACGACGACAGCCGGACCTCCGAAGCCCCCTGTACCTAAGGTAATAGTTAATGTTATCACTAGTGGTTCCGATATTTGTAGACTAACCTATTCTGCAGCAAAGAGGATCGCAAAGTCGACGATAGATAATGTAGATGTCCCGGACGAGATCAGAGACCCCCTGGAAAAGAAGCTGGAGGCGATGTCAATTACTTTCGATGATGACGACGTCAACAACATCAACAGAGAGCATGAAGACTCTTTGGTAATTTCTTTGGTCGTCGGGAATTTTCTGCTTCGAAGGGTGCTGGTCGACGGAGGAAGCTCCGCAAATGTCCTGTTCAGAAGAGCCATGGAAGACATGGGATTGAAGGATAGAGACATCACCATAAGGTCGACGACTCTGGTCGGTTTCAGTGGAGAAAGCATGTCAACTCTTGGAGACATAACCCTTCCAACCTATGCAGGAGGCCTAAACCCTCAAACCAAATTCAACATCGTCGACTGCCCATCAGCCTATAATGCCATACTCGGACGACCCTAGATTCACCGATTGAAAGCCATTCCTTCCACCTACCACCAATCAATCAAATTTCCCACCCCATGGGGAGTCGAAGAAATTAAAGGAGAACCCCGCGAAGCCAAACACTGCTACAAAACAACCCTTAAACCAACCATGAGAACCGCATAACAATTACAGCATGGCCCGACACCAGACAATCCCAACGACCTCGAAATTGACGAAATACCTTTAGACCCCAAAAAGCCTGATCAAACCGTCCGTGTCAGAGCCAACTTAACACCTGAACTCAAAAACAACATCCTAGCCTTTCTCCGAGAGAACAAAGATTGTCTCGCCTGGTCTCATAAGGACATGACTGGTATAGACCCGAGCATCATCTCGCATAAGCTGAACGTCGACCCAAATCATAAGCCCGTCAAGCAGAAGCGTCGAAAGTTTGCTCCGGAAAGAAATAAAATCATCAACGACGAAGTGCAACAGCTGATCGACACGGGAAAAATAAGAGAAGTTAAGTATCCAGATTGGCTCGCAAATGTTGTCGTCATTAGTAAAAGAACGACAAGTGGAGAGTATGCATCGACTTCACCGATCTCAACAAAGCATGCCCTAAGGATTCGTTCCCGCTCCCGCACATCGACGCCATGGTAGACGCAACACTAGGTCACGAGCTCTTAACATTCATGGACGCCTACTCCGGATACAACAAGATCCTAATGCATCCCGACGATCAGGAGAAGACGGCCTTCATGACCGACAAAGGTATATATTGTTATAAAGTCATGCCATTTGGACTAAAAAATGCAGGTTCGACGTACCAGAGGCTAGTCAACAAGATGTTCAAGGACCAGGTAGGAGAGACAATGGAGGTATACATCGACGATATGCTGGTGAAATCTAAGAAGTCGAAGGACCACGTCGATCACCTCAGACAAACCTTTGAGGTATTGCGAAAATATGGTATGAAACTTAACCCTACTAAATTCTCATTTAGAGTGTCTGCTGGAAAATTTTTGGGCTATATAGTAACACAAAGGGGAATTGAAGCCAGCCCTGACCAAGTCAGAGCCCTAATAAATATTCAATCCCCCCTAAATGTTAAAGAAACCCAAAAATTGACGGGACGAGTGGCAACATTAAATCGCTACATCTCTCGATCGTCAGATAAATGTCATCTATTTTACAAAGTTTTGAGAAAAATTAAAGATTTTGAATGGACTGACGATCATGAGAAAGCTCTGCAAGATTTAAAAACATACCTAATGACGCCACCCCTCCTGTCGAAACCCAAAACTAACGAGCCTTTGCAGCTTTATATTGCCGTCAGCGCAGTCTTGACGAGAGAAGACGACGAAGCTGGGCAGCTTCCGGTTTACTATGTAAGTAAAACCTTACTCCCAACCGAGGTAAGATACACTTCCCTAGAAAAGTTAGCCCTCGCTTTAATCACTGCTGTTAAAAAGCTAAGGCACTATTTTAAAACCCACCACGTAGTGGTGATGACTAATTATCCGCTTAAGTCTGTTTTGAGAAAACCAGATCTGATTGGACGTTTGGGTAAGTGGAGCATTTCGTTGAGCACGATGGACATCGAGTACCAACCCAGAAAAGCAATAAAATCCCAAGCCCTAGCAGATTTTGTGGCTGACTTCAGCCCCGACCTATAGGCTATAGCTGACAAAGAGGTAGAAGAAATCAACAACGTCCAGAGCGAAAGCAAATGGATCTTGTTCGTCGATGGATCGTCCAACCAACGAGGGGCTGGCTTGGGAATGGTGCTAAAGTCACCATAAGGGGACATGATAGTAAGGTCTGTATCTTGTGATTTTAAAGCAATTAACAATGAAGAAGAATATGAAGCTTTGATTGCAGGAATGACCGTTGCGAAAGACCTAGGTGCCACAGCCTTGGATGTATACAGCGACTCCCTCCTCGTCGTCAGCCAGATAACAGGTGACTTCGCAGCAAAAGACTCCAAAATGTCAGCATTCCTCGACATAGCAAAAGAAAAAGCCAAACACTTTGATCCTTTTACCATCTCTCAAATTCCAAGAGACCAAAATGCCTAAGCCGACGCATTGGCAAACCTAGCCTCCGCCCTCAAAAAGACCACCTTCACAAACATCCCCTTAGTCCATTTGCAAAATCCATCCGTATCCTTTAAAGAAATCCTATCAGTCGACGACGTCAACAACGACGACGACTGGACCAGACCCATCATAGACTACCTGACTAAAAATATCCTACCCAGTGAGAAAGTAGAATCACGAAAACTAAAATACAAAGCCTCCCGATACCACATCATTGACGGAGTCCTGTTCCGCAAGTCAGCGTCGGGGTCATCCCAAAGATGCATCCAAAAACATGAACAACAGTCCGTCCTCAGCCACTTGCACGATGGGATATGCAGTAGTCACGTCGGAGGGAGAAGATTAGCTAAAATTGCAAAACGACAAGGATACTTTTGGCCAACGCTTCATGAAGACGCAGTACAATACGTGACCTAATGCGACAGCTGTCAGCGGTTCGCCAATACCGTCCATAAGCCGTCAGAGCCCCTCCACCAAACATTATATCTATGGCCCTTTATGAGGTGGGGAATGGACATCGTTGGAAAGCTACCAGCGGCACCAGGACAAAGAGTGTATATGTTAGCACTAACCGATTATTTTTCTAAATGGATTGAGGCAGTTGCTTTGAAACAGGTGATGGACAAGGAAGTCATTACATTCATATGTACTAACATTATATGCAGGTTTGGAATTTCGTCGGTGATCGTCTGTGACAACGGGTCACAGTTTATTAGCGACAAAACTCGTTCTTTTTTGCAGAAATTTTGCATAGAGTTGAGGACGTCGACACCAAGGTACCCCCAAGCCAATGGACAGGCCGAGTCCAGCAACAAAGTCGTCATGGAAGCCATCAAGAAAATATTAAAAGCAGCAAAAGGCAAGTGGGCTGACGAGCTCCCATCAGTTCTATGGGCCAACCAGACGACGCCAAGAGAAGTGACGGGGCAGACGCCCTTCTCCCTTGTCTATGGGTGCGAAGCCGTTCTCCTAGTCGAGGCCGACTTCCCAACATCAAGATTCGGTCTCATGACGGAGGAGAGAAATCAAGAGGAAATGGAGGACAGCTTAGACGCAGTTGAAGAATTAAGAGAAACAACGCTAATCAGAATGGCAGCACAACAACAAATCGTCGCAAGAAGCTTCAACAAAAATTTCAAAGCCAAAACATTTCAATTGGGAGACTGGGTACTAAGGAAAGCATTCCAGAATACAAAGAATCCGGCCGACGAAAAGCTCATTCCCCCATGGGAAGGACCATATGAAATTACCCAAGTCATCGGCAACGGTGCTTATTGGTTAACCGACCAGCAAGGTAACCCCATTCCACGAAGTTGGAACGCAACTCATCTCAGAAAATACTACTTTTAAACAGACAGTCGAAAACGTTCGTCGATGAAACAGTAATGTTCTAAGCAAAACGCTCACCTTATTTCATTCGTTTAAAGTTTCTATTCATGACTAAGGGTACTGACTTAAGCATCAGAGGGCCATTGGCCGTGCCAACGGCCAACGGTGCTTTTACCATGTTTTTTTTGCAGTACATCGATCGACGAAGCATTTGACTAAAGGAAAAGAAAAGCGCGGCTTTAACCCAACTGTAAAAAGCAAACAACGACAGACGTCAGCTACACTGACATCCTTCAAAAAGATGAGTAAAGCTGTCGTTCAATCGACAATCTAAGCACGACGAAGCCCGGGGAAAAACCTGACCTTAGCGTCTGACGCCAAACACCCGATACTTGATCCATGAACCAGTCTTCAGGGTTCAGCATCGACGCTGGGACGCAAGGGGCATTGGCAAACAATGCAACGATAGGCCTAAAATCACAAAGTCTTCGACAAAGCGTACTGTGTAGCTACACATCTATATTTAAAACGTCAACTCTTGTTTAAACATGTTATCTTAAAGTTAATAAAAAAGTTTTTCGAAGTTTTTGGAATTTAACAATTTTATTTTTTTGACTTATCATTTTTAGCAAACAGATTTTAATTGTGTTTTGCCTTACGTCCACAGATCGCGACTTGAGCAAATAACGAAAAGCAAAGGAATACTTAGCATATAAAACAAAGCAAACTGTCAAAAGAACCACTTGCCCTTAAGTGGAACAAAAGCACAAAGACACAAGTCACCAAATTAAAATACAAGTTTTTGAAGCAAAAACAAAAGATTGTTTAAAAAGTATACAAAGCAAAAGTTTGAACCATCATAGACGACGACCTTCATGCATCAGTCCCGTCGGAAGAAAGCCCATCGATGACCTCTTTGACGATCTCATCAGCTCGAGCATTGTCATCAACAACCTTGACCTGCGACTCCTCGGTACCACCGACGGATTGGTCAACAGCAACAACAGGCTGATCATCGACAATAGCCGGCTGGTCGACAGCGATCACAAGCTGATCCCCAACGGCGGGAGATTAGACATCAATCGCAGCAACAGACGAAGCAATAGTGACGGAGGGGCCAGGACCTGAATCCTGCTCGTCAAGGGTCCAGCCGTTAGCCAGAAAACGATCGATCACCTATTGAGGACGCCCCTCTGAAGCCTTCCCGTCCAAGAATTGTTTCATTAACTTTTCTTTCACCTTAATGTCCAACTCAGCATAATCATCTAGCGCATCGTCCAAGTCCTTCTGCGCCGACGCTAACTCCTCTTGTACTTTCATCAGAGCTTCGTCCTTAGCTGCAATTACCCCAACTTTGTCTTCCAACTGCTTAGCCTGCTCCGTTAGCTGGTCCTAAAACTTTTGACGCTCTTTCCCCATGTCCTCTGATTGAACCTTTAGTTGTTTTTCAAGGTCGTCCACCTTCTTCGTCGCTTCATCCAAATCCTTCTTAGTCAGCTGAAAAACATTAACCGCAGTCTTGCGTTGAGCTTCACTATTCTTGGCTGCACTATCCAGCCTCTTCATCTCCTTAGCCAGCCCAATCACCCTCTCTCGCAGCACCAAGGAATTTTGCAGACACTGATCATACACGATACAAATCATAAACCCAAATATTTAACCCCAATAGGCAAAAATTTTGTACTTACCAAAAAATTACGTAAAGATGAGCCGTAGCCGCCTCAAAAGCCAAATCCAAGGCAGAAGTACCGGCCAAATGTTCCCTCGAGCCTAGAAACAGCAGCTGGTTTAGGCCGGGAAAGAGAGAACAACGATCGTCCCTTCGAAGGTCTAAGAAATCTGTAGGAAAGCGCGCCAAGATGTCAGGGACGACGGGTTCCTCGTCAACCATCTGTTGCTTGCGTGGAGGGGACGGAGATAAGGTAATAGTGCCAAACTTGTCGACGGTCCTCTGAGTTGCCGGAGTCTGAACGGGCTCCGATTTCTCCGCCACCTCGGACAGTCGTTTCTCCTGAGGATTCAAGCCCCGCTTCCTCCTCATTTGCAAATCGGCCTCTTGCTGAGTCAAGCTCCGACCTCGACGAACGCCTTGAGCAGCCGACTCTGGCAGAGCATTAAGACATGGTTAACTACAAAGCAACGACACAATAACGAAGCAACGAAAGTCGCCTTGCGCTAAGTAAAAACTTACGAGTTGGCATTGTCTCTTCGGAATCTTCTGCTTGTTTTGATGTGCTCACTGGAGTGCTCTGTCCTTGCCCCGCTTGGTCGCCCGTCGACTTCTTCTTTCGCACAAACGTTCTTGCTGAAGGACTGATGGCAAGGAATTCTTTCACCTTCGACGAAGAGGTCTCCGATGACTCAAGAAAGCCCAAGTCCAACTCTGCATAATTAGAGAAAAGATCAAACCATTTAGCCAAAATCAAGCTAGAGGAACAAGAATACCATAAAAATACTTACCCTTCCTCGGCCATCCCTCCGTCAACCACAGTCCGTCATTACCCAACGACACCCTCTTAACAAATAAGAGCCACTTTTTCCAACCCCTGTCATTCACATCGTTATTCAAAACCAACCGACTTCCTTTTTTGCACAGACTGACGAAACCACTTTCAGCCATCTTTATCTCATACCCTACCGCCAAATCTTCCAAAGTAAAGGGATCCTTCCAATCTTTTGGTCAATTCTACTATTACTGACAAAATTCTCCAACAAGAAGGCATCAGCTGTCCAGGACTGATGCCTAGAACTTCAAAGAAAGAACGAACCAAGGGCGAGAAAGGGAATTTAATCGTCGTCTCCGCAAAAGGGTATCTAAAGAAAACAACGAAATCTTCGGGACAATCCTCCACCGTTTAGCTGGGCCTCGGAATATAGGCAGAGGTAATGCCAGGAAAGCCCACCATCTTGACGAAATCACTCGTCATGTTCGGAGCCATCAACGAATTAGAGACTTTGAGTTTTGCTGTGAAACAATCGTTCCTCTTTTTTCAACAACGCGAAGAGAAAACCTAGTTCTAGTTTTGGGAATTTTGTTCGACATCGTGCTTAAAATTGATTAATGCAAAAAGAAGTTAAGTAGATTACCTGGTAATTGAAGATGCCGGGAGTTCGAAATCGCCGCCGCACGCTGCCGCCAAACTACTGGAAAATCTCGCAAGAGAGAGAAGAATTGGAGAGAGAAAAGTAGAATGGAGTAGAAGTTTGGGGAAGCGCGAAGCGTGTTTCAGTAATTAAAGAATGAAGTGACGGTTAAGAGTAAAGAGAGTGGGAGAAGTGGAGTAACTCCTCTGAAGAACGTGCATGATAAAGGACGAAATCGCCCCTCTAAATAATTAGAAATTTTTACAGTTATTTGATTTTTGTTTATTTTTTGTTATTTTTATTTTGTCTTGCATTTTTATTTTTTAAGTAATTGCCAAAAGTGTATAGTTATCTACATTTTAGCAATTAGGGGCAAATTGTTATGGGTAAAAATCTGCAAGAGTTAGTCAACGACAGTCAATGAAGGTCAATGACGAAGACTCCCCTTGACGAAGCTGCAAGCTCGACGACGCATGAAGACATCGATGGAAGACAACTTCAAGTAACGACTCCCTATTTTTTAGGAAGAGAATAAGCAAGGATTTAGTCCAACCTCAGCCAAATCAGTCCGTTGGAATTCAAAACAGAAGAAGAATATTTTTAGCAACTAACATCCGAAAATCATGGGCATAATCTTATCTCCTTGCAACGGCTAGGTTCAACTTAGCAAACCATATATATAAAGGGCAAGGCAACGACGAGTATAGGACATTCTCATCCAACGATACACATCCTACATCATATCTTGTAAACTGATATTATTATTTTTTTTGGCATAGTGAAAGTTTGGTAGATCCTCATTCTACCCGCGGTTTTTACCTTCATTGGGTTTTCCGCGTCACCAATTCCTCGTGTCAGTTATTCTCTTTTTATTCTTGTCTTACTTTTGATTTTGCTTAGTTGATCCGTAGCCTAGATTTTGATAATCAATCCCACCTAACAAAAATTAGCATAAACACTTTACATCAACCCATGATCCTATACCGATGTTAAAAATGTTTTTTTTTTCGCATGACATAATGCTACCAAATTATTTTATTTGACCGTCAAATAAAGTCAAATTGTTATGGGTACTATTACTAGCCCTTTTGTATTAATCGATTAGTCATTGACTTTATTTGACCGTCGTTGACTTACACTTATAGATTTTTACCCATAACAATTTGCCCCTAATTGCTAAATGTGGATTGCCATATTCACTTTTGGCAATTAAAAACAAAATAAAAAGCGAAAACAAAAGAAAAAAAGTAAAAAATGCAGAAAAATTCAAATTACATGGGGGCGATTCCGTCTTTTCATTTATCATGCACATTCTTTAGGGAAGTTACTCCATTTTTCCCACTTTCTTACTCTAACCGTCATTTCACTCTTTAATTGCTGCAACACGCTTCGCGCTTCCCCAAACTTCCACTCCACTTCACTCTTTTCTCTCTACTTTCTTTTTCTTTCTCGGAGTTACTCGGGTGGTTGAGCGGCAGTGTGCGGCGGCGATTTTGAACTTCCGGCATATTCAATTTACCAGGTAATTTTCTTAATTTCTTCCTTTGTCAGTTAATTTGGGCTGAATGTCGAACGAAATTCCCAAAAATAGAACTAGGCTTTCTCTTCGTGTTATTGAAAAAAGGGGAACGGTTGTTTCACAGAAAGAATCGATGTCTCGACCAAAGTCTTCAATGACGCCCAATATGACAAAAGAATTTGTCAAAATGGCGGGCTTTCCCAACACTACCTTTTCCCATATTCCGGGACTGGGGCAGACGGTGGAGGATTTTCAGGAAGGTTTCGTTGCTTTTTTTTAAGTATCCTTTCGTGGAGACAGGAATTACGTTCCCGTTTTCGCCTTTGGTCCGTTCTTTTCTTGAGGTTTTGGGTATCAGTCCTGGACAACTGATGCCATCTGGTTGGAGGATCCTGTCGCTGATATCAGAGAAGACGAAGGACTGGGAAGATCCTTTTACTCTGGCGGATTTGGCCATAGGTTACGAGATAAAAATGGCTGAAAGTGGGTTTGTTAGTTTATGCAATAAAGGGGATAGGTTGGTTTTGAACACCGATGTGAATGACAGGGACTGGAAGAAATGGTTTCTTTTTATCAGGAAGACGTCTTTAGGTGATGATGGAGTATGGTTGACGGAAGGGTGGCCGACGAAGGGTAAGTGTTCTTCTCTCGAATACGTGTTCTATCGGACTAAAACTGGCTAAATTGTTTGGTCTTGGTTTTACTTGTGCAGAGTTGGATTTGGGGTTTCTTGAGACGTCGGAGACATCTTCGGCAAACGTGAAGAGGTTCCTAACACTTAGCCCTTCGGTGAGAACCTTTGCAAGGAAGAAGAAGGCTGTTGGTGATCAGTCGGGACATAAGCAGGTAACACCGACGAGTACTTCTCAACAAGTCAAAGATTCTGAAGAAACGATGTTAACTCGTAAGTTCTGCGTTGTCATTGCTTTACTCTCGTCTTGTCATTGTACCCTTACTTATGCATTCGTCTGTCGTACTTTGTGTTGTGGCAGACTCAGCTGCTCAAGGCGTTCGTCGTGGTCGGAGCTTGACTTAACAAGAATACGACTTACGAATGAGAAGGAAGCGGGGTCTGGCGTCTCGTGAACAGCAGCTGTTGTCTTCCGATGAGAAGGTGGAGCCTATTTCGACTCCAACGTCTAGGAGAACAGTCAACGAGGAGGGAACTATTACACTGTTGCCGACTCCTCCGCGCAAGAATCAGAAGACTGACGACGATCCTCCTGTTCCCGACATTCTGGCGCGCTTTCCCGCCTATTTCCTGGATCGGAAGGACGACCGACGTTCTCTTTTCCCTGCCCTGAACCAACTGCTGTTCCCTAAGTCTAGGGAGGTCTTGGCTGGGACTTCTGTATTGGACATAGCCTCTGAAGCTGCTGCGGCTAACTTATACGTAAGTCTCTATTTGGTTTAGTTTTTATTTATCGGGGTTAATTCTTTGGTTTGTAACTGGGGGTGTGTTTGGCCAGTGTTTGCGAAATTCTCTGGTGTTGAGGGACAGGGTAATCGGCTTGGCCAGAGAGATGAAAAGGTTGGACGGGTGCTGCCAAGAATAGTGAAGCTCAACGTAAGACTGCAGTTAACGTGTTCTAGATGACCAAGAAAGATTTGGACGAGGCGACAAAGAAGGTGGACGATTTGGAAAATCAGCTGAAAGCTCAATCGAAGACAATGAAGGAGGAAACTCAAAAGCTTAGGGACTAGTTGAAGGAGCAGGCCAAGCATTTGGAGGAGAAGGTTGGGGTTATTGCTGCTAAGGACGAGGCTTTGACGAGGGTTCAGGAAGAGTTGGCATCGACCCAAAAGGAGTTGGAAGATGCGTTGGACGACTATGCCGAGTTGGGTATCAATGTGAAGGCGAAGCTGATAAAGAAATTTCTTGATGGGAAGGCTCCGGAATGGCGCCCTTAAGAGGTGATCGATTGCTTTTCGACCAACGGTGGGGCTCTTGAACTGGAGGAGGATGCTGCAGTTGCGTCGACTGCGGATTCTAGTCCGTCGGTCATCGTTCCTTCACCTTTTGCTGATGTCGATACTCAGCCTCTCATCGTCGGCGATCAGTCTGTAACCGTTGGGGACCAACCTGTCGTTGTCAAAGATCAACCTGCCGAGGGTGCTGAGGAACCGCAGGTCAAAGGTGTTGACGAAAAATGCTCGTGCCGATGAGATCGTCAAAGAAGTCGTTGATGGGCTCTTTGTCGAAGGAACTAATGCTTGAAGGCCATCGTCTATGATGTTTTAGACTTTTGCTTTGTATGCTGACTAACTTTTGCTTTCGTTGGAAAAACTATATTTTTATTATCTTCGTACTTTGTTCCACTTGAGGGCAAGTGGTTTTTTAATTTCTTCTGTTTGTATGACATTGCTCTTTCATGCTACGTATTTCTTGCTTTTCGATGCTACTTGATATCGATTTGTGTTCTGTAGATATGAAGTCAAAACATAACACTAAGGTTTTGTGAAAAAATATGGCTAAGTAAAAACAGAGGTTTGAAAAGGATGACATGTCAAGGGTATGCAAAAAAGATTTCAAATTTTTTTTTACTTTTATTAATGTTTGAATAATGTATAAACAGTAAAATCATAAAAATGTTTAAGCGTAAAAGTACTTCTATCACTATACAGTGTCCTCGTATACTTCTATCACTATACAGTGTGCTCGTCGGAGGTTTTGTATTTTAGGCCTATCGTTGCGTTGCTTGCCAATGCCCCTTGCGTACTAGCGTCGACGCTGAACACTGAAGACTAGTTCATTGTTCAGGTATCGGGTGTTTGGCGTCGGACGCTAAGGTCAGATTTACCCCGGGCTTTGTCATGCTTCGATTATCGTTTGAACGGCAGCTTTCCTCATCCCTCTTTAAAGGATGTCAGTGTAGCTGACACCTGTCGTCGTTTGCCTTTTCTATATGTTTGGATTGTGACCAAGTTTTTTTGCTTTTTTGACTACGTGCTTTGTCGGTCAATGTTTTGCAAAACCAACACGGTTAAAGTACCGTTGGCCGTTGGCACGGCCAACGGCCCTCCGATGCTTAAGTCAGTACACTTGATCATAAAAGGAAACTTTAAAGGAATGAAACGAGCTTGGAATTTTAATAGGATGTTACCTCTTAGTCGACGAGTGCTTTTAACGATTACTTAGAAGTAGTATTTTCTGAGATGAGTTGCGTTCCAGCTTCTTGGAACGGGGTTGCCTTTTTGGTCGGTCAGTCGATAAGCGCCATTTCCGACGACTTGGGTGATTTTATATGGACCTTCCCATGGAGGGGAAAGCTTTCCGTCGGCCGGATTCTTAGTGTTCTGGAATGCTTTCCTGAGTACCCAGTCACCTAGTTGGAATGTTTTGGCCTTGACGTTTTTATTGAACCTTCTTGCGACGATCTGTTGTTGTGCCGCCATTCTGATTAACGCCGCCTCTCTTAATTCTTCGGTTGCATCTAAGTTGTCCTCCATTTCCTCCTGATTTCTTTCTTCCGTCATGAGACCGAATCTTGACGTCGGGAAGTCGGCCTCTACTGGGAGAACGACTTCACATCCGTAGACCAGGGAGAAGGGCGTCTGCCCCGTCACTTCTCTTGGCGTCGTCTGGTTGGCCCATAGGACTGCTGGGAGCTCGTAGGCCCATTTGCCTTTAGCTGTTTTTATCCTTTTTTTGATGGCCTCCATGACAACTTTGTTGCTGGACTCGGCCTGTCCGTTGGCTTGTGGATACCTTGGCGTCGACGTTGTTAGCTCTATGCAAAACTTCTGCAAAAAAGAATGAGTTTTGTCGCTAATAAACTGCGACCCGTTGTCACAGACGATCACTGACGGGATTCCTAACCTACAAATAATATTAGTCCGTATGAACGTAATGACCTCCTTGTCCGTCACCTATTTCAAAGCAATTGCCTCAATCCATTTGGAAAAATAATCGGTTAGTGCTAGCATATAAACTCTTTGCCCTGGTGCTGCGGGTAGCTTCCCGACTATATCCATTCCCCATCTCATGAAGGGCCACGGAGAAAACGTCTGGTGGAGGGGTTCCGACGGTTTATGGACGGTGTTGGCGAACCGCTGACAGCTGTTGCATCTGGTCACATATTGCACTGCGTCTTCGTGAAGCGTCGGCCAGAAGTATCCTTGTCTTTTCGCAATTTTGGCTAGTCTTCTTCCTCTGACGTGACTACTGCATATTCCGTCGTTCAAGTGGCTAAGGATGGACTGTTGTTCATGTTTTTGGATGCATCTTTGGGATAACCCTAACGCTGATTTGTGGAATAGGACTCCGTCGACGATATGGTATCGATCGGCTTTGTATTTGAGTTTTTGAGATTCCGCCTTGTTATTGGGGAGGATGTCTTTGGTTAGGTAATCTACAATGGGTTTGGTCCAATCATCGTCGTCATCGACGTCATCAATGGGTAAGATTTCTTTGGTGGACACGGATGGTTTTTGCAAGTGGACTAAAGGAATATTTGAGAAGGTGGTCTTTTTAAGGGCGGAAGCTAGGTTTGCTAATGCGTCGGCTTGGGCATTTTGGTCTCTTGGGATTTGTGAGATAGTGAAATGGTCAAAGTGTCTGGCTTTTTCTTTGGCGACATCGAGGTATGCTGTCATTTTGGAGTCTTTGGCTGCGAAGTCACCTGTTATCCGGCTGACGATGAGAAGGGAGTCACTGTAGATATCCAAGGATGTGGCACCTAAATCTTTTGTGACGATCATTTCTGCAATCAAAGCTTCATATTCTGCTTCATTGTTAGTTGCTTTAAAATCACAAGATATAGACCTTACTATCATGTCCCCTTGTGGCGACTATAGCACCATTCCCAGGCCAGCCCCTCGTTGATTGGACGAGCCGTCGACGAACAGGATCCATTTGCCCTTTTTCTGGATGTTATTGATTTCTTCTACTTCTTTGTCGGCTAAGGCTTGCTAATGGGGGTGAAGTCAGCCACAAAATCTTCTAGTGCCTGGGACTTGATTGCTTTCCTGGGTTGGTACTCGATGTCCATTATACTTAGGGATATGCTCCATTTGCCTAATCGTCCTGTTAAATCTGGCTTTCTCAATACAGACTTAAGTGGGTAGTTAGTCATCACCACTACATGGTGGGTTTCAAAATAGTGCCTTAGTTTCTTAACAGCAGTAATTAGAGTAAGAGCTAACTTTTCTAGAGACGTGTACCTTACCTCGGCTGGGAGAAAAGTTTTACTTACGTAATAGACCGGAAGCTGCCCAGCTTCGTCGTCTTCTCTCGTCAAGACTGCGCTGACGGCAACAACGCTGACGGCAATGTAAAGCTACAAAGGTTCGTTAGTCTTAGGTTTTGACAGGAGGGAAGGTATCATTAGATACTTCTTCAAATCTTGCAAAGCTTTTTCATGATCTTCAGTCCATTTTGTTTGACGGAGGTGATCGACGTGGTCCTCTGACTTCTTTTATTTCACCAGCATATCGTCGATGTCTACCTCCATCGAGTCTCCTAGCTGATCCTTGAACATCCTGTTGACGAGTCTCTGGTACGTCGAACCTGCATTTTTTAGTCCAAAAGGCATAACTTTGTAGCAATTAATACCTTTATCGGTCATGAAGGCCGTCTTCTGCTGATCGTCGGGATGCATTAAGATCTGGTTGTATCCGGAGTAGGCGTTCATGAATGTTAAAAGCTCATGACCTGCTGTTGCATCTACTAGGGCGTCGATGTGCGGTAATGAAAATGGATCTTTGGGACATGCTTTGTTGAGATCGGTGAAGTCGATGCATACTCTCCACTTGCCGTTCTTTTTTCTAACAACGACGACATTAGCGAGCCAATATGGATACTTGATTTCTCTTATTTTCCCGGTGTTGATTAGCTGTTGCACTTCGTCGTTGATGATTTTGTTGCGCTCTGGAGCAAACTTTTGACGCTTTTGTTTGACGTGCTTGTGATTTGGATTGACGTTCAACTTGTGCGAGATGA
The DNA here is from genome assembly GCF_001683475.1 of Chenopodium quinoa. Taxonomy (NCBI): domain Eukaryota; kingdom Viridiplantae; phylum Streptophyta; class Magnoliopsida; order Caryophyllales; family Amaranthaceae; genus Chenopodium; species Chenopodium quinoa. Next base: position 551,637 of record NW_018744828.1, read on the forward strand.
TAATCGGATCTATTCCAGTCATATCTTCATTGGACCAGGCGAAACAATCTTTATTTTCTCGGAGAAAGGTTAGGATAGTATCTTTGAGTTCAGGTGCTAGGCTGGCTCTGACACGGACGGTCTGATCTTGTTTTTTAGGGTCTAAAGGTATTTCGTCAATTTCGAGGTCGTTGGGATTGTCTGGAGTCGGGCCATGCTGTAATTGCTATGCAGTTCTCATGGTTGGCTTTAGGGTTGTTTTGTATATGTGTTTAGCTTCGCGGGGATCTCCTTTAATTTCTTGGATCCCCCACGGGGTTAGGAATTTTATTGAATGGTGGTAGGTGGAAGGGATAGCTTTTAGTCGTTGGATCCATGGTCTGCCTACTATGGCATTGTAGGCTGAAGGGCAGTCGATGATGTTGAATTTGGTTTGAGGGTTTAGGCCTCCTGCGTAGGTTGGTAGGGTTATGTCTCCGAGAGTTGACATACTTTCGCCACTAAAATCGACAAGAGTTGTTGACCTTTTGGTGATGTCGCTGTCTTTCAACCCCATATCTTCCATAGTTCTTTTGAATAGGACATTTGCGGAGCTTCCTCCGTCGACCAACACCCTTCGAAGCAGACAATTTCCGATGACCAAGGAAATAACAAAGAATCCTCATGCTCTCTGTTGATGTTATTGATATCGTCATCGTCAAAGGTAATTGTCATCGCCTCTAACTTCTTTTCCAAAGGATCTCTGATTTCTTCTGGGACATCTTTATTATCTATTGTCGACTTTGCGAACCTCTTTGCTGCAGAATAGGTTAGTCCACAAATATCGGAACCGCCAACATTAACTATTACCTTAGGTACGGGTGGCTTTGGGGGCCCGTTTGTCGTCGATTCTGGTTGAGGGCGATCGGCGTCGCTGCTTTTATTCTTCCCCAAAAGGTGCTTGAGGTTGCCTCTCTTCAACTGGAAGGCGACTTCTCTTAGTAGGGCGTAGCAATCTTCCGTCTTGTGGCCATGATTGCTGTGGAACTCACACCACTTGCTCATATCTTTCTCCGACTCTGGCTAGTTAATCTTCATCGGCCAGCGGACTTTGCTCCCCAAGGGCTGCAATTCTTTCATCCACAGCCACAATGTTCACGTCAAACTCGTACTCGAATATCTCGGGGTATTGCGGGGCGCCGAGGATCTGTTCCACCTGCGCAACATTAACAGAGCGTGATCTACCTGCTGCCTCATCGGGCTGGTGTCGCCATGATTCTCTGTGGTTGCTTGGGGCTTTGCGGTCGGACGAGCCTCTGGAGCTTGGATAGGAGCTCCGATTGGCGATATCCTCGTCGAAGCGCATTTGGGCCACTACTCTCGTCCTGACTTCTTCGAATGTTGAGCATGGGTACTTGACCATATCTTTGTACATATCTGAATCTGTATGCAATCCATGGAGGAAGGCTTTGATGTCAGTTCTATTGTCGACGTTTTTGATCGAGACCTTCTCTTTGTTGAATCGAGACCAAGAAGTCTTAATGGTTTCCTTGGGTCCTTGGACGATCCGATATAGATCGCTTGTTTGCTTGTCGAACTGCCTGCTACTTTCAAAATGGGAATAGAATTTGTTAACTAACATAGAAAAACTAGTTATACTACCTAGTTCGAGTTTGCCGAGCCATTTGAGAGCGGGGCCAGTCAGCGTCGCGCCGAACGATTTGCACATGCACGCTTCCCAGCACTCGAACGGGATCAAAGCTTGCCACATCTGCTGCTTGTAATATTCGACATGCTGCTCTGGACAGGTCATTCCATCATAAAGCGACATGAAGGTCGGGAGCGACACTCTTCTGGGAATCTGGGCTAGGGCCAGCTCGTCACAAAACGGAGTTGCTGCGAACCCATATGGAGCTTCTCTCTGAATAGGGATCGGAACACCTGGCATTCTCTTCATCATTGACAGTACCCTGGATTTCTGCTTTTCTAAGGCGACAAACCTCTGGAGCAGGATCTCTATTTGGTCCGGTTACGGGTTGTCCTGGTCATTCCCTGAAGTCCGGATGATTCCTTGCCCGCTGTTCCTAATTGGAGGATCCGTATTCATTTCCCCGTCACTAGATTTGGTGTCGGTGTCATGTCGAGACTTAACGACATCCAACGACGACATCCTATGGATCACACCTAGGTGTCTCGGCCGGTGACGACGATTGCTCTGAGCGGACTCTAATGGTTGACGAGAGTGGCTGCATCGAATTCCGATGCTCCCTTTTCCTTGCTGAGACGCTCATTGGATTCCCTGGCTGCTTCAAGATCGGCTTGAGCTTTCTCATAGGCTTACTTCAGCTGTTCTGGGGTCATTTCGTTGGAAGACATATTGGAAGGTGAATAGGGATTTTCGGATTTTACCTAGTTGTAGCCCCACGGTGGGCGCCAAATTGTTTATGCTTATTTTCGTTGAGTGGGATTTAATATCAAAATCTAGGCTACGGATCAACTAAATAAAATCAAAGATAAAACGAAATGAAAGATAATTAAGTGGCACAAGGGATTAGTGACGCGGAAAACCCAATGAAGGTAAAAACCGCGGGTAGAATGAGGATCTACCAAACTTTCACTATGAAAAAATATCGAAGGTAACAAAATACAATATATGATTTGAGTATGAATATCGATATTCCCTTCTCTGTCGATATTCTTCTCATTATATAGGCTATTGCTAGGTTAAATTCTAGTCGTTGCAAGGAGGTGAATCGGATTCCATGATTTTCGGATAGTGGTTGTGCAGAATATCTTTTCTGTTTTTATCCTCAGTGAAGGGAGTAGGCTGAGCTTAGACTTGGTCTACCAAGCTTATCTTCCCTTAAGAAATAGGGAGTCGTTACTTGGGTCTGTCCTCCGTCCTTGCTGAAGCAATTTGTCCTATTTCAGCCTTCGTCAAGATGAGTCTCCGTCATTGGCTTTATTTGACCGTCGTTAACTTATACTTATAGATTTTTACCCATAACAATTGCTTTATACATTAAATCTTGTGTTGTTAACTTATTCACAATTGCATATTAAATAATTACATATTTATATATAACTTTTTATGATCAAATTTATATTCATTTTTTTTACAGTCCCCTAATCTAAAAAAGAGATGTTTCTTAAATATTTTATCTTATTAAATTTGATTTCATATATATATATATAGCAAGAATAGCCTATTACTCCTAATATATATGTAATTGAAATAGTGTTAATTCATTATTCATTCATAGAATTATGCATGTCTAATAAATTAAATTATATATGTTCTTTATAACATTGATATACTTTTCATTTTCCTTGATCAACTAAATTTTGTATGCAATACATTCTACAATAAAAGGAATACAGAGTACATATTGATATTCTCCGTATGTAAAAAATATTCACTTGTATTAATTATATGTTTTTATTGCATCACAAAAACACTAATAGTAACAAATTATATATTCTGGTATCGAATGAGAAATATTATTAATAAAACTTGTTTGGGTCCAATTTAGTCCAATTGGGCCTGGTCACTGAATGATCCAATTAAAAGCCCAAGGTTAAGGTTCAACTCTCCAAATGTGCTAAAGTCAAAAATCAACATCCTCAAAGCCATGTCAAGGACAGTCAACGGCCCAATCAGCTTGGCCCAGCCCAACTGACTTCCGGGCCCAATCCGCCTCCTTCATTAGCCAAGGTATAAAAGCCAACAATTTGGTCAATTCTTGGTAAGACAATAAAGCCTCAAGCAACTAAACTCTTGCACAGCTTTCTCTCTCTAATATACTGACTTAAGCATCGGAGGGGCCTTCCTCGGCGTCCCCCCGAGGCTAGTTTACGTGTATTTGTTGTGCAGGAAACCCTCGGCTCCTGCGTCGTTCGGACCGAGACCAAGTTCCCTCAAGATAAAAGGATCTTCCGAGATTCGATTGTTTTCATCCGAAACAATTTGGCGCCGTCTGTGGGGAACGCTACTAAATTTCGCGTCAGTCATCAAACACTCCGGCAGTCGCCATGACTAAGAGTGGAAAGAGTTCCAAGAAGGCTAAGAAGGGAGGAGGCCAGATTACGGTGAGGGAACGCCAGCCGGTTTATCCCTCCCCGGAGCAAGCCTCTTCCGAATCGGAGGCCCCCATTTCTCCGGAAAGGGAAGCCTCAAGAGGTCCTAGCCTCCAGGAGGAGAACACCTCGCACCACACTCGGCAGCCGGGGCCATCCCCGAGACCGAGTGGCTCAGGTGCGAGGAACTCCCCGCCGCGCCATAGCGTGCAATCCAGGTCACATCCGCGGGAGACTCCTCCCTCCGGACCCTCCACCGAGGAAGTGGCCAGAGCAGTGGCCATCTGCATGGAGTTCCTTAAAGCTCAAGGGGCTCCAATCCAGATGCCTGATGATCACCAGCCGAGAAACCTGAAAAGGAGGATCGGTCAGGATGATGGTGGACAAGTTCCACCACATAGAGAGCTCGGCCAGAGGTGGCGAGGGGACACCCGAAACTCCAGTAAGGAGAGGAGGAGGAACCCTCAACCCTCTGACCACTCCGAAGCTCAGAATTCCATGGGGCCCTCCAAGGACCCGGAATTCGCCCGCCAAAGCGTTCACGAACGCTTGGGTTCGAGGGAGGTGAGTGTGCATAGCCGCCTCACCTTCCCAGAGGATACCGGACCCCACCCAACCTTGTCTCAGCCGGGGACGAAAACCACTTCCACCTCTGAGAGAGGAGGGAGCGAGGTCCCTGAGGCTGGGTACAAGGGGAAGGCGGTCATGGTTCCATCGAACTCGCCCTTCCAGAAGTGGATTCTGGAAGAGCATGTGCCAACGGTCAAAATCCCGGCACATATTACTTACGATGGTACCTCAGATCCTAAGGATCACATTGCCTCTTACGAGGGGCACATGTATCTGAACCCGAGGTCTGAGGCTACCTGGTGTAAATACTTTCCTACGACCCTCAAAGGTGTTGCCCAATCCTGGATCACCAAAGGGCTCAAGGAAGGCTCCATAACCGGTTGGAACGACCTCTCCAACAAGTTCAAGAGCAAATTCTCTACGGCCAACCGCCGAGAGAAGACCACTGCAGAGCTAATGAGTCTGCAGCAGGCGGAGGACGAGAGCCTCCGCGACTATCTGACTCGCTTCAGCAACGAGTCATCCGGAATCACAAGCCTGGATCAAGGCCTGGCCGTGTTCGCGCTACGGAACGGCCTCCAAGCTGGAAAGTTCCTGGACTTCATGGTCATGCATCCCCCGCAGACCCTGGAGGAAGCCTTGGAAGCATCGGATAGGTTCATCCGAGCCGAGGAGTGGAACAGATCCAGGTCTCAGTCTCGTCCGAGAATTGAGAAGCCGAAAGGGCAGCAGCCCGAAGTCTCGGCGCAGAGGAAAGGGAAGGCTAAGGCCTCAGAACCGTCCTCTGCTGCCGAGCCGAAGAAGGAAAGACACTTTCCCTACACGGGAAGGTACGATTCATACACTCCACTCTCCCTTCCCCGTGCTAAGATTTTCAGCACGACGAAGGACGAGGGGAGATTCAAAAAACCTCGTCCGTTGCCTCCCTGGCATCAGACGAGGGGAAAGGACCAGTGGTGCGAGTTCCATGACTCACCCGGACATCGCACCGAGGACTGCGTCCAGCTGAAGGACCAGATTGAGGATCTGGTCCGCAAGGGGTACCTGAGCCAATACCTCGCGGACAGGCGCGAGGAGAAAAAAGCTGAAAAAGATTCTCGGCAGGACCTCAACTTCGCTCGGAAGAAGGATAAGGGACCTCAGGGCAAGGAGTCCCTCGACATCCTAGTTATTTCCGGGGGAATCTCGCGAGGCACAGCCAAACGCCAACTGAGGGGTCTAACCCATCAGATTCATCAGGCTGAGCTTCGGCAGTCCCAGTCACCGGCGCCGAACATCCTGTTCACAGCCGAAGACTGTGAGGGGGTGGTATACCCCCACGATGACCCACTAGTAATCATTCTGGGCATCGCCAACCGCAACGTCTGGCGGACCCTCGTCGACGGCGGTAGCGGGGCGAACATCCTCTTCCGAGGAGCGTTCGACCAGCTGAGGATGGGAGCCGAGCACCTGGCCCCCGCACCCTACCCGGTGTCTGGATTCAACGGCTCTTCCTCGTATCCTGACGGGAAGATTACACTTCCTGTCACCATCGGCGAAGGCCGAGCAGCTAGGAATATCATGGCCGAATTTTTGGTCGTAGATGCTCCATCTGCATACAACGTGATCATGGGGAGACCCCTCATTCACGGCATTCAAGGAGTCGTCTCCACGTATCATCAAATCATGATATACGTTTCAGACGAGGGACGCTCCGAGAAAATAAAGGGCAGTCAAAAAGAAGCCCGCCGATGCAATCACCTCAAGCCATCCACGTCTCGCCGAGGCGACCGTGGCGATGGGGAGGAAAAGCACCGGGACCGAAACGCCAAAAAGCCGAGAGGCTCAGACGTTTCGGCTAATGAAGCCCCAGACAACGAGAAATCTGATGGGGGCCAAAAGGCTGACTCCGCCTCAGAGCCGAACGACTCTGATGGCCAGCCGCGGTCAGGAAAGTCTGCTAATATTGATAGCAGGCCGGAATTCGAGGAATCCAACTCTAAGAGCATGGAGACGGATGACCTGACCGAGTCAATAGAACTGACCGTAGGAGATCCGAACAGATGTGTTAGCATCGGGTCGTCACTGGAGCCAAACACCCGTGCGGCACTCGTCCAACTCCTACGGGCCAGTGGAGACGTGTTCGCCTTCTCAGCCGCAGAAATGCCCGGGATTGATCCGGACTTCGTCTCCCATAGGCTTAATGTCGACCCCTCCAGTCGACCCATTAAGCAGAAAAAGCGGAACTACTCCGCCGAAAAGAACCAGAACATCGCAGCTGAGGTCGATAAGCTCCTAGATGCTGGGTTCATTGAACCCTGTCAGTATCCGGAGTGGCTGGCCAATGTTGTAATGGTTCAGAAGGCAAATGGTAACTGGAGGATGTGCGTTGACTTCACGGACCTGAATAGGGCATGTCCCAAGGACTCCTATCCGCTGCCGAGGATCGACCAACTGGTCGACTCGACAAGCGGGCATGCTCTGCTCAGTTTCATGGACGCATTCTCGGGATACCATCAGATCTTCATGCACCCCGAGGACCGAGCTAAAACAGCGTTCATAACAAGTTCCGGGTTGTACAATTACAGAATGATGCCCTTCGGATTGAAAAATGCGGGGGCAACATATCAGAGGTTGGTTGATCAGGTTTTCGCCGAGCAAAAAGGCCGAAACATGGAGGTTTATGTTGACGACTCAATCGTCAAAAGCATAAAAGAAAAAGATCATGTCACGGACCTAGCCGAAACCTTCGCCACCCTCAGAAAATACAAAATGAAGCTGAATCCGAAGAAATGTGTCTTCGGCGTGAAGTCAGGCAAGTTCCTCGGCTTCATGGTCAGCAAGAGGGGGATTGATGCAAACCCCGCCAAAGTACAAGCTGCTTTAGACCTCCCCGAGCCGAAGACAAAAAGGGATATTCAGCGTCTAGCCGGGAGAATGGCTGCCTTGTCCAGGTTCATCTCACGAGCCTCAGACAAAGGGCTCCCTTTCTTCAAGGCGCTGAAGCTCCAAAATTCAAAAGGCATTGAATGGGGAGACGAACAAAAGTCAGCCTTTCAGCAGCTCCGTGAACACCTGGCTCAACTCCCAACACTGGCAAGGCCAGTCGTAGGAGACATCCTATACTTATACGTGGCGGTCAGTCCAGCCACGGTAAGCGCGGTGCTGCTAAGGGAAGAAGAAAAAGTTCAACAGCCGATCTATTTCGTCAGCCACACCCTGACGGATGCCGAGACGCGCTACCCATTGTTAGAAAAAGTGGCTTATGCAGTGGTGGTGGCTGCTCGGAAGTTGCGACCCTATTTTGATTCTCATCAAATAGCGGTTCTAACTGATCAGCCGTTAGAGAAAGTCCTCGGCAAGGTTGAAAAATCCGGTAGACTAGCAAAGTGGGCTTTCGAGCTCACCGAGTTCAGTATCGGTTATCAGCCGAGAACAGCCATCAAGGCGCAAGCCTTGGCAGACTTCTTGGCCGAGTGCTCCTATCAGGAGACTCTGGATGCAAGGAGGAAAATCTGGACCGTCTTCACGGATGGGTCCTCCACCGTGAACGGTTCGGGGGCAGGGGTCGTCATCACCTCTCCCGAAGGCAAAACCTTCGAGTATGCACTAAAATTTTCATTCAAAGCCTCTAACAACGAGGCCGAATATGAAGCAGCCATTGCTGGCTTAGACCTGTGCGTATCGTTGGAAGCCGAGCATGTCTACCTCAAGACAGATTCTCAGCTGGTCGCCAATCAGATCCGGGGGGAGTATGAGGCTAAAGAGCCTTCAATGGCAGCTTACCTCACAAGGATCAAATCGACAATTGCGAAGCTGAGATCTTTCGAAGTAGAGCTGATCCCAAGGGGTCAAAATGCTCAAGCGGACGCACTCTCCAAACTTGCAAGCTCAACTCTGACTGAGTTAAGCCGTTCTGTCTATGTGGAGGTGCGCCGAGAAAAGAGTGTAGCCGAAGCAATATCAATCTGCTGCGCTGCACTCGAGCCGAGCTGGATGGATGACATCCTGGCTTATAAACTCAGGGACGAGCTCCCCGAGGATAGGAATTCGGCCTCCAAGATAAAGCGGATCAGTTCACGATTCCTCGTCTTCGGCGGCCAACTCCTCAGAAAATCCTTCTCCGCTCCATTATTGAAATGCGTGGGTCCAGCGGATGCCGACTATATTCTCCGAGAGATTCACCTCGGCATCTGCGGAAACCACATAGGAGGGAGAACCTTAGCCCACAAAGCTCTCAGGGCAGGGTATTTTTGGCCTACAATGATCTCGGATGCAAAGAACATGGTCAGAAAATGCGAGAAATGCCAAAAAATTTGCACCGGTAATCCATCGGCCATGCCTAGATCTCCAGCCAATTCTTAATCCTCTTCCATTTGCACAATGGGGGTTGGATATTCTGGGACCCTTTCCCGAGGCCCCATACAAAAGAAAGTGGCTGATAGTCGGAATCGACTATTTCAGCAAATGGATTGAAGCGGAAGCTGCTTCAAGCATATCTGAGCAAACTGTCAGACAGTTCATCTGGCAGAACATAATAACTCGGTTCGGCATCCCAAAAGTTTTTGTGTTCGACCACGGCAGACAGTTTGACAACCTGCCCTTGCGCCGATACACTGATCAATTCGGGATAAAATTGGCTTACTCCGCGGTTTGCCACCCTCAGAGTAATGGCCAAGCCGAAGCCGCAAATAAACAGATCCTTAACGCTCTCAGAAAAAGAGTAGAGGATCAAAAGTCCAAGTGGGTAGAGGAACTTCCGGGAACCCTCTGGTCACTCCGGACAACCGAGAAGGAGGCAACGGGGCATTCACCTTTTCAGCTGGTGTATGGATCCGAAGCAGTGCTTCCAGTGGAAGTGGGCTCAGAAAGCCTACGAGTGAATCTCTTCTCAGCCGAGGAAAATGAGCAGCTCATGAAAGAGTCCCTCGACTTCCTTGACGAGATTAGAGATCTAGCCCGAGAAAGGATGGCTGCACACAAGCTCAGAATGAGCAAGTCCTACAACCGAAGAGTCTATCAACGACCTCTCAGAGTTGGGGATTTAGTTTTGAGGAATGCTGCAGCTGTTCAAAAAAGTCGCATTCATGGCAAACTCTCAGCATCTTGGGAGGGACCTTATGAAATTTATCAAGAGCTTCAGCCCGGTACCTTCAGACTCAAACAAATGGATGGCACCGAGCTGAAAAACCATTGGAATGCCGATGTGCTCAAAAAATACTATGTGTAAATCCTTCGGATAGTACAATCTATGTAAGTACACTGATTTTGTTTATAAAAAGGCCATCGAGCCAGTATTCATTCAGATTGCGTGTATTCTTTAAGTCTTTATGCTTTCTACGGTTTTTCAAAAATTCAAGGTTTCATTCGGCGCTGTCCGGGGTATTGCATAATGATGCCTTGTACCTCGGCAAGCCGTAAAACCTGCCAAAAAAAGATACAAGCCCGAAGTATTGCATAGTGATGCCTTGTACTTCGGAGAATCTGTTCCTTTGGGCAAAAAGGCCATAGACTTATCCGAAACATAGCCTAAAAAATAGGAACTGATAAAGCCCCGAAGTATTGCATAGTGATGCCTTGTACTTCGGATGAATCAGTTCCGGGTGGTAGTTGCAACTCTGAAGTATTGCATGATGATGCCTCGTACTTCAGATAAACTGCTGCCCCGGCATGGTGTTTCGGATAGTTGTTCCCTTGGATGAATTGAAGAAAGTGTCACAAGAGTACCATCTCTAGAGTGAAAACTCTCAGGTGGGAAATCAGTACTTTAAAAACAGATGTAGAAAATAAAGCAAAGTGTTCAAAGATCCTCGGCTTAGCCGAGAAAAATTATCAGCCATTCCAGAATTCAGAAGACCTCATCTTCAGATTTCTGGGGGGGCAGAGGGAAATAGAGAAATGGCACAACTGATCTAATACCCTTCAGCTCAGCCGAAGTTTGATACTTATGTCAGTTTTTTCACAAGTTGAAAACATCCGAGTACAAACGGCAAAAAGAAGTCTCAGCAGAAATGATTCTCGCTAGCCGAAGTTCTGCACTTAGCAAATATTTGAAAGATCATTCAAAGAAAGCAGTAAAGTGCGAAGACTGGTAAAGCGAAGAGAAGAAAAAAAAATACACAAGAAAGCTGAGAAAGTGAACTTCTTTGAAATAAAAATGTTGAATTACAAAAATAGTCGGCAGCCGCCCACAAGCGGAAAGTAACAGCTGCCGAAATACGTACAGGCAAAATAAAAATATAATAAGCTGTTGTACGATAAGGCAAGCTGAAGCAAAAAAAAAACAAAAGGCAAAAATTCAGAAAGCGGCAAGTCTAAAGTTGAGCGCATGATGAACCGCAAGATTCTGAAGACGACTGCCCGAGTTCCTATGCTTCAGCCTGAGGATCAGACTGATCAGCTTCATTGGGCCCAATGGTGGTCTCAGCTCCAGCAGCAGAAGAAGCAGGCTTTGCACTTTGCCGAGCCTCCCTTTCCCTCTGCTCAGCCTCCAACTCCATCCTCTCAGCTTCTTCCTCGGCTTCCTCAGCCTTAAGGATTTCAGCTTCGATTGGAGTGGCATACTTCATGTGAGGGTCTTCGGGATCTTGGACCCATTCAGCACATTTGGACCAGTCCAGCTTCGGCTCAGCATGAAGGCAGACCCTTCGGCACACTCTGAACCCGTTTCTAAAACCCATTTCATACTCTTCTTGGGTATAGATACGGACTTTGAGTAGAGCCTCAGCATCGGCCAACTTCTTCTTCGTCTCCTCCAAGTCTTCCTCGGATCTCTTCAGCTCATCGACGAGCTTGGAGGAGGAGCCTTTCAGCTCGGTAAACTCTTGCTGAACCTGGGAAGCCTCGGCCTGAACTTGGACCATTTCTTCCTTCTTGGCAGTGAGCTGATCCTCAGCCTCTTGTAGCTTAGCTCTTTGAGCTTCAGCAGCAGCAGCAGCCCTTGAGAGTTGGACATCCCTAGCTTGGAGCATCTCTTCAGCAGCCATTCTGCTGGCTTCAAGAGATTCTAGCTGATGCTGCACTTCAGCCAGTGCAGCAGCTCCTTCTTGGATTCGGCTCTCGATAGCAGCCTTGAACTTGGAGATGTCCACCCCCAGGTGCTCTTGGAGGAATTTTTCCCCTTCCATCAGTGAGGGAAAAACTTCCTTCTCCATAGCGTCGCAGAAGGTCTGGAGGGCTTCAGCAGCCTTTTTCTCGTACTCCTCAGCCTTCTGCTGCTTCTCTTCAGCTGCTGCCTGCTTCAGCTTAGCAAGCTTTAGCTCTTCCTCGGCTACCCTTTGATCGTGCTCGGCAGCGTCCACCCTATCTTGTAGGGAATCTATCAGCTCTACAGTGAGAGTCTGATTGTGCACGAACTGAAAACAGGGGCACAAGTTAAAAAAGTAAAAAATAATAGCTGAAAGGTTGAGTTCAGAAAGAAATCAAGGCAAGGAGAATTACCTGCATCATCAGCAGTTGGTTGGACCTGGCAGGGTCAGGAACTGATCTGCTGGATTCGCCCATCCCAGCAGTGGCCTTCAGCGACCAAATCCTTGCCCTATCTACTTCGGACAGGCCAGCAAAATCGCCGAAGTAGGCTGCAGCACCTTCTCGGTTCTGACCCCATATGAGGTCCCAGATGTGGTCTGGGACTGGAATTCGGGGGGCCGAGAAACCCATTTCTCCAGACTGCAGCGTCTGGAAGGAAGGGAAGGATGACGATGGAGCCTCTTTAGCTTTGGGTGGCTCAACGTCCTCCTCCTTCTCAGAAGAGTCAATTATTGTGACCTCTTCTTCTTCAGGTGTGAGGACGAAGGCCCCAACCTCTCTGGCAATGTCCGCCGTGAAACCCTCAGCACTGGGCATCACGGCGTCTCCATCCTTGTCCTCGGCGGCACTCTCTCGAGCTTCTTCCAGAACCTCTCCCTTAGGTTTGGGAGTTCTCTGATCCACCTCCATCTCGGGGGGTGGCGGAGAGGCCCTTGGGGGTGATTGAGGCGGTGGCCGGGGAACCCTCGGCGATCCATTGCCTTCCTCGGGTTCCCTTATTTCAACGCCGATGGTCATCGGCCTCCGCTGAAAGTCATGCGGGCCGATGATGGCCATTCTTCGGCGCCTCTTCTGAAGCGGCTGCTCGTCCATACCCGAGTCTGAAGACTCTTCTTGTACTTGGTCTTCGGGACGAACAGGGGCTTTCCCTTCCCTGTGTCTGCTGCTCTCTTCAGACTGTAAAGGGCAGGCAGGGGGAAGAATGTGAGTAAAAAAAAAAAAAAAGAAGAAGAAAGACAAAGTTAAGTCTAAAGGCTCACCGAGGTCTTCAGCAAAGCCTCGTCTTCTTCAGCTGCCCTAGCCGCAGCTTCTTCAGCAACTCTGGAGGACCCTTCTCCACCTTCACAAGCTTCAATAACCCGTGCAACCTCTTCGGCTGTACGGGCAGCTTCAGCTTCTTCTTCCAGCAGCTGAAACAAGGGATCTCTCTTCTTCCACCAAGGCTTCTGCCTCTGATACAGAGCAACAGCCTCAATTTGGAAGTGGGAAGAGTCTAGGTGAACCTCTCGGCGCCTTGGTTCAGTGATAGGGGGAGCCCGATCAGTTACGACTCGTTCTCGGTTGACGCCAAGGCGAGCGTAATCAATGCCGACGTTGGTCTCGTCCCATTCTGAAAAAGAAAAGGGGAGAAGTCAATTCAGTTAGTTCGGCACATCACAAGAAAGCAAAATGAAAGAAGAAAAGAGATAATTAAAAGGCCTCGGCCCCAGCCGAAGAAGATTACCATCCCTAAACTTTCGGCTGAGGCCGACAGCTGCCAGCATATTCTCTTGGAAAACATAGTGCGTATCGGGGAGCCAAGTCTCCGGGATATGCTGCATTCGGCCGCTGCCTCCCCGGTTCGGCAGCTTGCCGAAGATGTTCTGCTGATTAAGGTTCGGGTCTGGCCCGCTATCTTCGGGAGGACCTAAACTTCCCATATCAGGATCCGGCTCGGCAAGATACCGGGGAGCGCTGAAAACGTAAGGGTGGCTCGGCTCCGTGGGTGCCCTAACCCAAATCCATTGACCTCTCCAGTCCTTGTCTGAAGAGTCGTTCGGCCACATGGTTAGGAACGGGGGCCGAGACTCAATCCGATACCACCCAGAGCCATGGCATCCGTGCCCACTTTGAATGTTTGGCACTAGCCGATGGAGCCTTTTGAAGCAATGCAGGTTCGGCACGTACCTGAAGAATTTGCAGACCCATAAGTACGTCATTACCCTTCGGATGCTGGTGGGGGTCAGCTGGCACAGGGAAATGTTGTAATGGATCAGCAAGTCTCGGACGAATACGTCCAAAGGGAACCTCAGCCCGTACTGGAGTTGTCTTGTGTACACCCCCACATACCCCGGGGGTGGACGGTGGATTCTATCGGAGGCCGTGGGCATTCGGCACCAATACCCATCGGCTTCAAGGATGCCGTAATGCAACTCAATTTGCTCGGCAAACCGGTACTGATCAGCATTCTCCACCCACCATGAGTAGGGGCGGTTCTTTATCATGGCCGAAGCTACTTCGGCATCCTCCCACTCTGAAAACCCTGGGAGGATATCCCAAAGGACAGCGGGAACTTCATCATCCCGTCCTGAAGCGCTCACCCCCTCAGCCCTCTGAGGAGGAGCCGAAGAAATGGGAGTCGCCCTAACCCCTTCAGCAGGGTCAGACTCTGTCCTTCGTCCATTCCAGGTCCCAATCCTGTCCCTGGGATCGGGGATTAGCCTTGCTCTTCTTGGAGCACGGGCTCCACCTCTAACTCCCCTCACCATTGACGAATTTCGAAGGAAAAAGTCGAAAAAGGGGAAAGAGTGCAAAGTCGAAGAAAAATGAAATAAAATCAAAGGAATTTACCTTGATCTGAAGCAAAAGTCGCCGATTTACGAATTGGTAGTGACAAGTCTCAGCTTCTAAGCTTAATGCTCGGGGAATTTGCGAAGTTTTGATGCGGGCTCTTGAGCGTTCTTGAGAATTCTGGGTTTGTGTTGATGAATGAGTGGGGAGAGAAGACGCGCCTCTATTTATATCTCCAGAAATGGGAATTCAAGGAGTCTGCGTTTCAATTTCTCTCAAGCACCCCACTAAGTAACCGTTAAACACACGACCTTGCAGTTAAATCGCCCACTACCCGTCCAACTTCCGCAATTATCCACATTAACTGTTGTTATCTCATTAATCATGGGTTAATTATGGTTTAAATTCACATTTTTGGATTAACAAATCATTCACTTCCCTCCTTTTCTGATTAAATCAAACCCGACCCGTCATCCTTCCAAATCGGGTCTGGGGGGCAAGTTGTTTGGGTCCAATTTAGTCCAATTGGGCCTGGTCACTGAATGATCCAATTAAAAGCCCAAGGTTAAGGTTCAACTCTCCAAATGTGCTAAAGTCAAAAATCAACATCCTCAAAGCCATGTCAAGGACAGTCAACGGCCCAATCAGCTTGGCCCAGCCCAACTGACTTCCGGGCCCAATCCGCCTCCTTCATTAGCCAAGGTATAAAAGCCAACAATTTGGTCAATTCTTGGTAAGACAATAAAGCCTCAAGCAACTAAACTCTTGCACAGCTTTCTCTCTCTAATATACTGACTTAAGCATCGGAGGGGCCTTCCTCGGCGTCCCCCCCGAGGCTAGTTTACGTGTATTTGTTGTGCAGGAAACCCTCGGCTCCTGCGTCGTTCGGACCGAGACCAAGTTCCCTCAAGATAAAAGGATCTTCCGAGATTCGATTGTTTTCATCCGAAACAAAACTCATTGAGGCATTTCGTTGAACACCTTGTAAGCGACAATCGTAAGAATAATATTGTAAGAATTACAATGGTTTCCTGAGTTATTGCAAACATCTTGGTCTTTGGGTTTGAGTCAAATCATCCATTATTATTGCACAGCCACCATGAATTCACCCAAGTAACCTATCCCTTTTTCCAATAACAGACGAAGGCAATATAAAAAGGAGGAGAGAGGATAATAAGTTTAAGAGCAAACACAATGGTTGCCCACAATCATTGTGGTTATTGCTTATTTTATTAATTTTACATCTTCCACCTCACCTATAACCACTCTTATACCCATTTAATAATCAATGTCTTCCAATAGTTAACCACATCTTTTTGGTTATACATTTTCTCTCCCCTACTTTTACCCAACCCCACCACACAATATCTCTCTTAAATCCTATCATATATAACTAATACACTTGGTATTAATCAATCAAAACTAATAATTATTATTAGCATACATTAATTAAATAAAATGACTTATGTTTAAAATTAATGCATTATATTATTTAATTAGTAAGTAATTAGTCGTTAATTAAGAAATACACAATAGTTGCAACTTTACTAAATTCGATAATAGTACATATTCTATCAAATAACAGCAATCTTTAAAAGATAAAAACACTACTAAAATTCTGTCGAATTGCGACCGTTTTTCTACGACCGTCATGAAAACGGTCGCCAAAATTGATATTTGCGACCGTTTTTTAAGCGGTCGCAAATTTGCGACCGTTTTTTAAGCGGTCGCAAAATTACGATCGTTTATGGGCTATAAAACGGTCGCAAAGGTAATTAAATATATTTTTAAAATAAAATTCATGTAAAAATTTATTCAAAATTAAATTAATTATGTTACGACTATTAGTAGCGGTTGCAATATGTGTTAATTACGACCGTTTGAGAAACGGTCGCAAAATGCGTAAATTACGACCGTTAAAAGTGTTTTTTTTTTTAATTTTAAGAAAAAGGGTATATAAGGAGATCACCCAAACCCTAGTATTAGAACAACCGTCTCACGCATCCTCTATCCTCTCTCTCTCCTCACGCATCCTCTTCTCCTCTCTCTTTTCTCACACCCTTCTTCTTTCTCTCTCTTCTCTTTCCTCTTTCCACCTCCTTGTGAACGACCCTCATCTCATGAATCCTCTTCTCCTCATCTTTTTCTCCTTCTCTCGCATCTCTTCTCTTCACCAACCCGAAATAGAGCAGCCACCGTCACAAGCAAAGCCAACCGTTAAAAGCAACAAGCTAGTTTGGTGTTTATGGTCAAATTCGGCCTTAAAAATTCCAGATCTGGAGTTTTCTTGGTCGAATTTGACCATATTAACCTAAAGAGGAAGATAGATTATGAAAGGTATGTTTATTTTTCTGAAAATTTTGTTTATTTTCAAATTTTTTGGTTGAATTTCGTATTCCGTTCGAATTTCCATGTTTGTTTGATTTTGTTATCGATTTTTGTTAGCGTTTTTGTTCCAATTCCTTTGATTTTGGTTTTCTTTTGAGTTTTTGTTAATTCTGTTCGAATTTGTTCTTTATTTGTTCGAATTTCATAGATTTTTGGTTTGATTTTAAGCTCGAACTTGTCGAATTAAGGTTCGAATTTGTGGGTTTAATTGTTGAATTTTGGTTCAAATTATGAGGGTTTTGTTTCGTTTTTTGTTTGATTTTTTGTCGAATTTTTTGTTCGATTATGTGGGTTTAATTATTCTGGGTTTTTTTTGGTTGAATTTTTGGCCGATTTTTTTATTTAATTTTTGTTCGTTTTTTGGTTTAATTCTGAGCATTTTATTTGTGGGTTAATTGTTTTGATAAATTTGGATTTTTGTTCGAAATTGTTTGATTTTTGTAGGTGATTTTTTTTAACTGTTTTTTTGTGTTAAGGGTGAGTGGTGGAGGGTATTGGTGGTTGAAGTTGGGCAAAGATAATGGTGGGTAGAGGGCGACAGAGGCGGCTACTGGTTGTTTAGGGTGGGCAGTGGTGGTGGTTTGGGTGGGATCTTGGTTAAGGGTGTGGGTGGGTGGGTTTTTTTTTCTTTTTTTTTTGTTTTTTAAAAACTTTTAGCGACTGCTTATGACGGTCGCTAATTTCAATATTTGCGACCCTTTCATAAGACGATCGCAATTTTTAATATTTGCGACTGTTTTTTTTTACGGTCGTTGAAAATAGTTAAAAAGGCCGTTAAATATCTGCGACCGTCAAATGGTCGAATATTTTTTTTTGCGACCAAGATAATAACGACCGTCATGTTGCGACCGTTAATGGTCGCAATTATGTTTTACGACCGTTTTCACTATTTTTTGCGACCGTTTGCGCCAGTCGCAATTTGGCCAATTTTTAGTAGTGAAACGAACCGTGCTTGGGTACAAATACAATAATTTAATATTACGATTATACAACTATTAACGCAAATTATTTTGCCTACTGTGAACACCGAATTTGAGCCACATATGTTCAACTAAGTCTTTCTTTAAGGCTTTATGCATAGCTTCATCACGAACACGAGCTCTATTAGACATATAAATTTCCAAACTTGCAATTCGGTTGTTGCTATTTTCGAACTGAAAAGGCTCTTTAGTGTTTCTATTACTTGAAGACACGTTTGTAGCTTGAACATATTCATTTGGATCATAATACGTTTTATACGTATCTCTTTCGTCCTCAACGATCATAGTGTGCATAATAATACATGCTATCATTATTTTTCCTAACATTGATGCGTCACGAGCTAGCGCAGGATTTCGTATTATTGCAAAACGAGCTTGTAATACTCCAAAAACACGCTCAACATCCTTTCGTCTAGCTTCTTGTAATTTGGCAAAAATACCTTCTTTTTCATTTTGTGGTAGTGATATTGTAGGAATGAATGCTGCCCATTTAGGATATATACCATCAGTGAGATAATACCCCATATTGTAATGATGGTCATTCACAACATAGTTAATAGAAGGTGCACGACCTTTAAAAACATCGTTAAACAAAGGGGATCTATCAAGAACGTTAATATTATTACGACCACCTGGTGTCCCCAAAAAAGCATGCCAGATCCAAAGATCATATGATGCCACAACTTCCTATATTAATGTGGGCTTACCTGGTCTTCCAGAAAACATACCTTTTAATCGAAGTGGACAATTTTTCCACCGCCAATGCATGCAATCAATAGAACCTAACATACCTGGAAATCCTCGACGTTCACCAATTCTTAGTAGTATTACTAGATCTTATTCATTGGGATTTCTAAGGTATTCATCACTAAAGTAAGAGACAATTCCTTCCACAAAATGTTGTAGTGAATCTCTTGCAAGAGATGCACTAATTCGAATGTAGTCATCTACAGAATCAGCAGAGGTGCCATAAACTATTAGCCTCATAGCAGCTGTGCATTTTTGCAATCCGGAGGCACCAAATCTTCCTGTAGCATCTTGTCTTTGTTGAAAGAAGGGATGACGTTCTTCTAAAGTTTGCTTTATTCGGAGAAATATATGTTTGTTCATGCGAAATCTCCGACGAAATAACTATGGGGGAAACACAGGATGGTCAGCAAAGTAGTCATTCCATAAACGATTGTGTCCATCCTTACGATCCCTTGGAACGGGGATCCTTGGTGCCCTTGGAACTTGATTTAACATTTGATATACTTCAATTGGATTGGACATAAAAAATTCATCCATCATTCGGTTAACAAGACGATTGGCTTGCCTTCGTCTTTCATATCGTTGTGTTTGACTATTTTTCTTATTGGATGAAGAATTAGAAGAGTTGGAGCTTTCGTCGGATGACATGTTATTAAAACCAAGTTGATATGAGAATGGAAGGTAGAAGTTTTTTAGGGGAAAAGATGGATGGTTAATCAAGTGAAATGTATCTCATCCATTTTATAGAACAAATGTATTGGGTACGTAGTCATCTTTATTGTCTTATATGGTGAATTTAAAGTCTTGCATGCATGCATTGATTCAGAAAAAAATTAATAATTTTTCAGTAATGTAGATGCATGCATTTGTATTGTCAATATCACCTTAACATTGTTATGTACGTAAAAGCAATGTAATGTTACTATTAACTTTTCAGTGTTAAGTATATCAGTGTGCAGTGTTTATCACTATTACCTTTTCAGTGTTAAGTACATCAGTGTGCAATATTTATCACTATTACCTTTTCAATGTTAAGTAAATCAATGTCTAGTATCTAATATTTGCTTTTCAGTGTTGGGTACATCAATTCTTTTTCAGTGTAATGTAAATCAATTTACATATTTTGCTGTGAAATATCAAAGTGAATTGATGGGTTTATTCAAATCAATAATAATTATATGTATATAAAGCGTATCGTATAATACGATTTTAATACTAGATATGTAATAAACTTGTTTTTTTTATATTAATAATAACATTACAATGTAACATTCATTCATATCCTAAATCAAAAACACATTAAAAATTGCAAAAATAAAAATTGAACCTTAGTACATAAAACAGAAAACTAAAAAACAAATTCAACTAATAAGCAAATTCAACTAGTGGAAGGACTTCCATGTATTAAGTTCCTGTATGACAAAGTGTGTGATGCTTGTGTTAGAGGAAAACAGACTCAAGTTTCTGTTAAGTCCAAGAAAATGGTAAGTACCAAAAGACCTTTGGAACTTGTTCATATGGATCTATGTGGTCCTATGAGAATCCAAAGTAGAAGTGGTAAGAGATACGTTATGGTTATTGTTGATGACTTTTCAAGGTTTACTTGGGTTTTCTTTCTTGTGAGTAAAGATGAAACGTTTGAGGAATTTGTAGCTTTTGTAAAGAAAGAACAGAGAAGAACAGGCAACCCATTGATACACCTCAGATCAGATCATGGCACAGAATTTGAACATTCAAAATTTGAAGAATTTTGCACTGAACATGGAAGGGATCACAACTTCTCTGCCCCTAGGACCCCTCAACAAAATGGAGTGGTAGAACGCAAGATCAGAAGCCTTGAAGACATGGCTAGAACAATGCTGATCTCAAGTGGTTTGCCTAGGAACTTCTGGGCAGAAGCAGTGAATACATCATGCTATATTCTTAACAGAGTATCAGTTAGAGCCATTATCAACAAAACTCCTTATGAGCTGATCAAAGGGAGAAAACCTAATATTTCTTACTTTAGATCTTTTGGTTGTAAATGTTTTGTTCATAACAATGGTAAAAGGAACTTGGGAAAGTTTGATGAACGTAGTGATAAGGCTGTATTCTTTAGGATATGCTTCTAATAGTAAAGCATATAGAGTTTATAATAAAAGGACAATGTGTGTTGAGGAATCTGTACATATTATATTTGATGAAACTTAACAGTCTTTGAATAATGTACATGAGTGTGATAATGATTTCGAAATTAGACTTGTCCGCAAGACAGATCCAGATGAAAAATCAACATCATTGCAGAAGCAGCAAGTGGAAATTGGTGAGCAAACAAATCTGGAAGCAAATGAAGAACCAGAAACGAAGAATGCTCCAGGAACTCCTGCTCAAGAACAAGATCAAAATCAGAATGAGGAGAATCCTGTTGAGGTTCCAACTGAGCTCAAGAACAAGTTCCTACAGAAGAACCAGTCAACAATGATCAGGAAAGATTGTATCCAGTGAAGGACTTTACACCTAAACGATGGAAACATCAGAAATCACATCCTGTTGATGCAATCATGAGTGATATTACAAAAGGAACTCATACTAGATCTCAACTTTGGAACTTCTGTGCATTCTATGCATTCCTTTCTTCTATGGAACCTAAGAATTATGTTGAAGCTTTAACTAACGCAGACTGGATTAATGCTATGCAAGCTGAACTAAATGAGTTTGAAAGAAATAAAGTATGGCATCTGGAACCTAGACCCAAAGATAAGAAGACAATAGGTCTAAAGTGGGTGTTTAGGAACAAGCTAGATGAGCATGGTATTATTGTCAGAATTAAAGCAAGACTGGTTGTACAAGGTTTCAATCAACAAGAAGGAATAGATTATGAAGAAACATTTGCTCCAGTAGCCAGGTTAGAGGCTATTTGTTTACTTATTGCTTTTGCTACATATATGGGATTCACGTTGTTCCAGATGGATATGAAATGTGCTTTTCTAAATGGTTTTCTGAATGAAGAAGTCTATGTGGAACAACCTCCTGGATTTGAAAATCCAGAGTTCCCAAACCATGTCTACAAGCTTGACAAAGCTCTTTATGGGTTGGAGCAAGCTCCTAGAGCATGGTATGAAATATTGTCAAAGTTCCTATTACAAAATGGTTTTAAACGTGGCAAAATAGATAAAACTTTGTTTTTAAAATCAAATGGAACTGACATATTAGTTGTACAAATTTATGTTGATGATATTTTGTTTGGTGCAACTAATGAATCTTTGTGCAAGTATTTTGCTGACCTTATGAGTGGAGAATTTGAAATGAGCATGATGGGAGAATTAAATTTCTTCCTCGGACTGCAAATAAAGCAATCTGAGAAAGGAATCATGATCCATCAACAAAAGTATATCAAGGAACTGATCAAGAAATACAAACTTGAAAATGCTAAGACAAATGATACTCCAATAGGTATTGAAACCAGATTGGATGATGATCCATCTGGAACTTGTGTTTATCAACCTATGTACAGAGGTATGATAGGTTCTTTACTTTACTTAACAACTAGTAGACCTGACATATCTTTCAGTGTAGGTTTGTGTGCCAGGTTCCAAGCAAACCCAAAGGAGTCTCACCTGAAAGCAGTAAAGAGAATCCTTAGATACTTGAAAGGAACTGATAACTTGTGTCTCTTCTATCCTAGAAGTGACTCATTCGATTTACATGGCTTTACTGATGCTGACTATGCAGCTGATTCGGTGAATAGAAAAAGCACTTCAGGAATGGTACAATTCTTAGGACCTTGTTTAGTTTCTTGGGGTTCCAAGAAGCAAAACACAGTTGCTTTATCTACAGCTAAAGCTGAATACGTGGCAGCAGCAACATGTTGTTCACAAGTACTTTGGATAAAACAACAGGTTAGAGATTTTGGTCTTATTTTTGAATGTGTACCTATCTACTGTGACAACACAAGTGCTATATGTATTTCTAAAGATCCAGTTCAGCACTCTAAGGTAAAACACATCCACATTAGGCATCACTTTCTAAAAGATAATGTGGAGCAAGGGAATATTAAATTGGAATTTTGTAATACGGAATATCAACTTGTAGATATTTTGACCAAACCCTTGAACAGAGAAAGATTTGAGAAATTGAGACTGGAACTTTGAATGATCAAGCTGAATTGATTGCTTCTGAAGTTCCTAGATATGGCAAAGTCAAAAATAATGGAAATAGAGCAAAAAGAGCATTTAGTACAATCTTGGTGTGATAAGCATAGCTGAAGTGTCACCGTTGTAAACTACCAAAGGTAAGTTCATTAAATTGCTTAACTGTGTTAGTTATTAAATATATACATTGCACATATGTAAAAAGCGTGTTCCAATTGTGTATTTATAGAAAGTTTCTTTTAAATTAAATGAATTTGAAAAGAAAAGTTTTAGAAAGATTCATCCAATAATTTCAAAATTTCAAAATTAATTAAATTTGTTCAATTAATGACTGAACAGTGAAACCCCTTAAATTCCTTCACACCGCTTCATTAATTATAAAAGCTGATTTCACCCACTTCTTTCACCTCACTGTCAAATCAATTAACTTCTTCTAAGTAAAAACCCTCTTGAACTTTAAAACCTTCTCCAGAACAACAATGGTCATCATTGCTGAAATTGTCTCCTCAGAAAACTCTCAACACTCCGAAAATACCATTCAAGAAGAAGCATCTCCTTTAGCCATGGTGAACCACAAGTCATCTTCTACTTCAAACAAAACTCCTGAAAACCCTAAAAAATCACCTCCGAAACCTAAAGAAGTTGAAAGTAAGAGTGATCAAGGAAAATCCTCTGTCTCAAGTATTCTTCAACGGCTGAAAGAGTGGAAGGAGAAGAAACAAAGTGGGAAGTCTCTTGAAGAGCAAATCGAGGAAGTGGACGATTTTGCTCAAGGTAAAAATTCAAAAGAGACAAAAGAGGAGAACGAAGAGGAAGAAGAGATGAGTGAGGGAGAAGAAGATAAAGAAGATGAGAACAATTCAGAAAAGGAAGAATCTGAAAAAGAAGATGAAGAAGAGGAGGTAACTGATCAAGTGGAACTTGAGTCACAGGCCAGGGAGGTATGTTGTAGGACATCGCATTGATTTAGTTTGGTGTAGGAAAGCAAGATTTTTAGAATTTCTTGACTTAATTAAGTTTCAAGGCTGGGAATTCCTGTTGTCAAGAGTTTGAGCAAATTATTTGTACCCTATTGCTATGACTGAATTCTGTCAAAATTTTCAAGCAAAACTAGGAGTAATTTCGAGTGCAGTTAATGGAATTAAAATTGAATTAAACATTGAAACCTAGGTAAAATTCTGAAAACTCCTACTGAGGGTTATGAGTCATATATCAAAGGGAAGGGCAGTGTCAAAGTAGGAAACTACTTGACATGTGATATTGTTGAAGCTCTAGGTGGTCAAAGGGGGAAGAAGGTCATGAGTCATGATGATCTAAGTCCCATGAATAAATTGTTGTTTAATCTTGTCAAGAAAACTATTCTGCCTCGAACTGCTAAGAAAGGGGAAGCTTGTTTGATGGATATGGCAGTGATCTTCTGCATATCTAAGAAGATTAAGGTTAATTTTCCCTCCTTAATGTACCAGCATCTGGCACACTGTGTTCCTAGTAGGACAAAAGTGGGGTATGGAGCCATTTTATCTACTGTGTTTGAGAATGCTGGAGTAGTTCTGAAGGGTAAATATGGGGCTTTGGATGAAAATCCAGAAAATGTGATCAATGAGGAAACTTTAGCCGGGTTAAGTTTGGAGGTAGTGAAAGGAAAAAATCAGAAAATAGAAAAGGGAGAGAAAAAGAAAGAGAAAGCGACTGGGAAAAGGAAGAAAAAGGTTGTGTCTAAGCAGCCTGTGAGAAAGAGTAGGAGGATTTCTGCTAGTGTTGTTCCTCAAACCAGTATGGAACAACCACTGGAGTTGGATGTTGAGGAAAGTATCCTCGATGGGCAAGTTGAAGAATTGGTGGACAGGATGGAAAGGGTTGAGAATCAGGTGAAGGATTCTGCTGGAAAACTTCAGATGCTGACCCTGGAAAGGCTGGTGCAGGAGCAAGGGAAGGAGTTAAAGGAACTCAAGAAGCTGGTGCTAAAACAGGACAAGGAACTTCAAGAGCAAAAGAAGTTTTCAAGAGTAAGAACTGAACAAGGCTCTACAGGAACAAAAGGAGGAGTTTCTGGTGAAACTCAGGAGTCTTGAAGATAATCTGGAAGCTTCTGCACAACAGACAAAGGAAGACTACAAGAAAATTCTGGAGTTCCTTGAAACTTAGCCTACCCTACTCCTTTTCAATCTATATTTAGCCTAGCCTATTTTCTCTGTCTTAGTCATGAACAACTTTAATTTCTGTTTTTAGTGTTTGAACAATTAATTTTGGTTGTAAATTTTCTAAAATTGTTCAACTGGATGATAAATCTTTTGGTTTTCAATGATTAGTTGGAACTTTGCTTATACTTGTGTGTTTATGTATGTATTGAACACTTATGCAGAAAGGTAGAACTTGCTTGAGGTTGCTTAGCAATACTGCCTTTAGTTTCCCACACTCGATGAATTGCTTGTGGGGCTGTGGCTAGATGCTTAATACCTTGAAAAACAGGACTTTTTGATAATGCCAAAAGGGGGAAAAGAAGAAGCAAACTTGGAGGCTATAGTTGTTCTGGGTTTTAGTTAATAAAGTATCAGAAATCTCTTCTCTCTGATATGATACTTGAGTAATTCAGTTAGTTTTTAGTTTATTTCTGTTTTTAGTTTATATCTGCTTTTGCTTATTTTATTTCCGTTTTTTCTTATTTTTGTTTTATTGCCTTTAGTTTAATTTTTGTTCTGTGAGTGTTTACTTTTTGTTTATAAAAAAAAAATCAAAAATACGACCTTTTATTTTGTTTAACTTGTTTTAGAGTTTGCTTAAGTTTGTCATCATCAAAAAGGGGGAAATTGTTGAAGCATAATGGTTTTGATGATGAGGAACTTAAACTAAAAGCAAACTCAACTAATAAAGATTCTCTAGTGTGTGATTAGTCAAGGTGCAGAATAATCTTGGTGATTGAAGAGCCATCTGAATCTAAGAAGACATGAAGAAGATCTTTATTGAAGAAGTTAAACAAATCAGAGGAAGAGTTCTCTAACAAGAACTAAGTTCCCTAACAGGAACGTTCCCTAATAGGAACTTGAAGACTAGCAGTTAAGTTCTTTGGTGGAACTCGATATGCTTGGAGCCCAAGTAATTCATCTGATCAAAGTGCGGCGCAACAATAATAGTTAAGGTTTTATTGTTAATATGGTAAGTAGGTTAGTGCACGAAATTTATTAGAAACGTGATAAGTTTGCTTGGTAAATGAAATAAATATGGAAAATAATAAAAGATAGATTTTCTAAAAAGATTATTTTTCTCTAAAGTCGGTTTATTAAAAAGATAAGTCTTCTTAATAAATATCTTTTTATACTTATTTTCGGAAAAGATTTTATTTCCACTTGATTTGCTAAAACCGTGTTTAAAAGATAAGTTAAGTTAACATATTTATCTTTTTAGAAAACCTACTTTCTATACAAGTGTTGCTTGTATAAATAGTAGAGAGCAAAATGATTTAGGTTTTTTGTGAGTTTATGCGTGGAGAAATCACATTACTTTAATTGAGTAATTTTCCCAAGCTTTTAACTTATCATATTAGTTTCATTGCTTACCTATCATAATAGGCGTCTTATATTTGTATTGGTTGTGTTATTTGGGTGATATCTATAGTTTGTTACATACAGTTTTGTGTTAGCTTCTTGGTGAGGCTGTGAGTTTTGTACTGGGGTGGTACGAGTGTTTTGTGCTTTGGCAGTACGTGTAGTACTTTGGTGGTACGAGTGAATCTAAGTGTGGTGCTTAGATTGGGTAGGATAGGGTCCTATCAAGTAGCAAGTCCAGTGAGGAACTTGTGAAATAAAGGTCTGTGTCTAATAGGTTGTAACTTGGTGTTTGCCCTATTATAGTGAAGTGTTTTGTGTTTGAAATCCCTAAGGTAGGATCGAGGTTTTACTTCCAGTTGGGCCCTAGAAGGTTTCCTCGTAAAATCTGTGTGTTTTCTTAAGTTCCTATTCGCATTGTTTATTTATCCGCAAAAAGTAGTCATTATGAACTCTATACAATTCACCCCCCCTCTTGTATTAATTGCCTCAACTAACAAAAGGAAATGAAGTGAAAGTACTTGGATTTGAGAAATTGATATTTTGTGAACCATAATTCGAAAATTGTTGAAAATTTGTATCTAAATCTGAGTTGAGATAAATTGGAATGTTAGAATAGTAAGGTTGAAGATTTGGATTATTTTGGGGTTGTGATGAGTTTTGAGATTTTGTGGGTGTTTTTTTTCTATTAGATTTTGGAATATTCATCTCTTACACAATTTGATAATAAAGAGAGTAATATTCACTAAAAAAATTATTTCAAAATACCTCAATATTAGGCTCATTTTATAGAGAAAAATAAAATAGAGCCGTTGGTGTTTTTTTTTTTTTTTAGAATTGTATTTTAAAAATTATGGCCGTAACAAAATTACAACAATAATAAAAATCAGAGCAAATCTCAGCCATTGATTAAAGAAATAGGTGCCACAATCCTATTCTGCCACATCATCAAGGGTGTCATAAAAACCATCCCACTTGCAATATTATAATCCATAACCAACCACAAATAACCGGTTATCAAAATAACCAGGTTATTGAAATATTCCCCCAACTTTTTCTCTCTCTTCAATTTTTTTTATTATTTTTTCACTTTATCTCTCCTAATAACCAACCCAATTGGTTGTCCATTGGGCATGCTCTAAGTTGATTAAAATGAAAAAAATATTTAAAAAAAATAATAAAATTGAGAAGAACAGAGTTGGGATGAAATTATGGATTGATTTTTCAAAAACAAAAAATTAAATCATGGTCTCATGGGTTGAATAAGAAGATAAATGAGATACTTTCTCTCTCCTAATTAAAATTACAAGCTATGATGGCGCCATCCAAATTTCTCCCGATGCAAAGACTACTTGTGCAGGAAAATGCCAAAAAAATTCCCTCTTAATTCTCCCTCCTAAAATTTCAGCTTCCCTCTTCTTTTTTGTGGGACCTGCTGAGTTGTCCAAATTCTATTTGTAGTGTGTAAAATTGATTTGTACACTGAGTGTGAATGTAGTGTTATCGTAACTACTGAGTTGTTGACCGTTAACTTCGAATTTTGTTGACTTTTATCTCTCCTCATTAAATTTCTATGTCCTCAGTTCTGTAAATAATTTTTCTCTCTCCACAACAAATTGTTCCTCTCTTTCCTCAGGAGTATCACCATTCTCACCACTGGAGTACTTGGGATGAGTATGGATATTTTCATTTAAATTTTTAATATAAGCCTATATGCCATTCCCAACAAAGCAACAAGCAAAACAAAACAATTAAATACAAGTTACAATTAAGAACTTGAACCTGGGTAATCCACCATTGGAGTGAATTACCAATTTTGGGTCATAAGGATGAAGTTGGAATGGTTTCCTTCGACACAAACTGTCGGTAAGGACCTGAGCCACCGGTGTGTCAGTATGTAGTATGGTTTTATATCAACCTCCAAAAACAAATTTTAAAAATTGAATCCCAATTTCTCCTAATCAAAATGTCATAAATTTCCTGTAAATACATGTGCTATGTGCTACAGAGTAAAAATTAAAAACAAAAATAATTTACGGTACCAAGAACGATTCCAGAATCATCCCAGAGAAATGTGTTGATAGTGTTCTCCTGGTGTTTATCGAAATTGACTTTGGTATGGTTGTTAAAAAAAAAAGAACTTGGTAGCAGATAGGAGAGAGAAGAATGTCATTAGTCCCGACCTCCGATGGCGGTAACAACGGGTCGTTCTTCGCAGAAGTAGAAATGGGAGCTGTAACACCCCCAAATCTCCCTCTACGGAAATACTAGTATAATACGTATAATTATACCATAGAGATAGACTTGGGCGTATTAACGCCGCGTGATTACGCAAGGCTACTCAAAGTACTTAACTCAACAACAAAACTTGCAGCGAAAACTCAATTTTCTTTTATTAACACTTATAAAAATAGTAACATTGTTATGAGTGCTCAAAAATAAATACAAGACTAACATTCCTTAACTAGGTGAAGCAAATCCCTGGACTCCCATATACTCATTCATGACTCCACCTGAAAATAGTCAACACTGCTTATCATTACGGTAAACAGGGCGAACCAAAACAAATAAGAAATACGGATTAGCAAAATATGCCAAGTACGATAAGCGCAAGATAGTGTAAACTCAATTTATTTGCAAACATGCTTTTAAAACCAATTTCAATAATTAATCCAATAAATTCAAAACTCATTATTCCAAAACCGATTCCAATGATTCAATATTCAAAATAATAGTTAATAAAACCAATTCCTTTATTAAGAACCAATTCCTTTTAATCCAATTCCTCACCCAAGTGTGCACACCCCCCAAGCTAGTCTCCTTATATTACAAGGTTATTCTTGAGGAAAGACCCGGTCATACAAAGTCCAAGGCCTTATCAATAAGCCAAATCCGCATAGTGGAATTACTAACATGCTTATAAAGCATTAATAATTATAATTCAATTGTTCAATAAATCCTTTTAATATACAATAGTTTCCAATATTATTTAAACATGATAATTAATCCAACCCATTCAAAACACGATTTAAAAATCAATCATTCAAATACTTTTATTAAAATAAATACCTTCAAACATAATTTATTTCAAAATCAATTTAATTCAATCACCAATCAAATCATGTAAGATATGTTATTCAAACCCATTACTTTCAAAGGTATCTAGCCACCTAAACATACCTTGATCCACAAAAAAAGAACCTCAAGAACCTTGATTGAACACACCCTACAAATAAATATAACCTTAATCAATAAGGTTAACAAATAATCACAAATAATTAAATTAAAACCTCCCAACTATATGTACATGAACCTTTCAACATAAACATTATTAAAAAAAATCTGATTTTATATAATTAAAACTACTCATAATAATTATTTATAAATCCCCAATAATAATAATAATAATTGTCAAAAAAAGAAAAGATAAGAAATCAAGGAAAAGAGAAGAATTGGATTTGCGTTGGAAAGAATAGGCAGAATTTGCAGAGGCTATAAATCCTTTGATATAAATCCTAATTGGGTTATTCTTGAGCCTAACCTCAAGAATTTTTTGAGAGAAACAATATTTTGTGAAACGTCAATACCCCAAAAACTGACCAGAAGTTCCCAAAAATTGGCTTCAAAGATAAACGGGATGATTTGTGTAAAAAGAGGAGAAGAAAAGTATAGAATTGGTGTGAATAAGTGGAAAGAATTAAGGGTCTATTTATAGTGTTGAGGGTGTAGAAAGGATAGAGTTTAAGGTGTGATATGATTACTAGAAAATGTGATAAGTTTTTGGGATTGTTAAGGTACTTGAATCAAATTAAGTCTAGATTAATAGTTGCGTTAAAAGATAAGAAAATTTAAATGGATATACATATGGTTGGGAGAAGAAGGATAAGAACAAAATGAGATAATGAAGAAGAGAATTAAATTAAGTCTAGATTAATAGTTAGCTTAAAATATAAGAAAATTTAAAAGGATATACATATGGTTGGGAGAAGAAAGATAGGAACAAAATGAGATAATGAAGAAGAGAATTAGAAGTTTTTTTTGAGGGAAAACGTTAGCAGCAAATTTATTTCAGATCAAGTTCCGCTAAGGTAAGGAGGCCCTGCGGAATAGAGTCAATACAAATAAGTTCCGAACAATTACGAGTGTCCCATCAAGCTACAAGGTGGGCCACCGTATGTCCTGCTCTATGAATATGAGACATATGAAAAACATGAAAAGAACTAACAATGTTCCGAATATCATCATAAATTAGCCATAAAGGTGAAGAACCTCCTGCTTCTCAATTTTGCTAACAACGTTCATTGCATCCCCTTCAAGCCATACCTTCAAATGCCCCATTCTTCTCGCAACCTGACATCCGAACCTGACAGCAGCAGCTTCTGCTTCTTCGACTGACAAGAGAATTAGAGGTTAATTATTTAAAATATAATAATTAACAAACTAAAGTGATAATAATAACTCTTCAAAACATGATCAAATCACGTTTCACAATTATTATTATTTATTTATTATTTTTAATATAAAAATGAAAATAATAATAAAATAATTGAATAAATAAATATTTTAGATGATATAAAATTAGTTAAATACATAATTTATATTAGATATTTCTCTTGAAATAGTTAGTATAATAAAATATGGACCGACCTTAAAAAAAGATAACTAAACCTATATCATTAATTTAGAAATCCGAAAATAATTAATTATTCAAATGATTAAATACTTATATTTGGCGCCAAAATTCAAATATTATTTTGGCTCAAAATAATGAATTTAATAAAATACCCTTTTATAAAATAATTCATAATTAATTAATTAGAAAATACGTATGAAAATACGGGGTATTACAGGAGCTGACTCTTCTGCTCCCAGTGTTTGCGCCACCATTGTCCAAGCTTCTATCGTCTTCTAGATGACATGGAAGGACATGGTTGAAGTTCTACAAATTATGGAAGGACATGGAAGGCATGGTTGAAGTTCTACAGAGCACCGTTCTGAGTTGGAAGTTGGGGGGAAAGCTATTTTTGGGCGTACTCGTGGGAGTCGATTTTTGCACCTGTTCAACTTCTTCTCTTATTTAATTGTTCTCTCCCCTCTCTCTTCTGACAAAGTTACTTTAATTTCTCTCTCCATGGTAAAAAGTTAACCTCTCATAGAATTCTCCGTTTAATCTACCGTTAACCATACAGCTGGCATCTGAGCACATGGGCATTCTTTAATTTTTCAATTTTTTACGGATTTCAAGGCAAGGTATTTGCAAGATTGCCATTTGATCAACATATTTCGTTTATCATTTGAATCAACCGAGGCTCCCTCCTATTGTTTGTTACTTTGTTGGTAGAGCCCTTAAAACCTTTAGAAGGATCTATGAGATGGAGTAGTGGCACCGCTCTCACCTCGTATTCCTAAGGTCTAGGGATAAGGCTTATGGGACTCATGGCTTACCCTTATCTCCCCTCACAAATGAGCCCCTTCTTCTTACCAAAGAAAAAAAAAATAAAATTCTTTAGAAGGCTTTTTGTCAATATTTTGCAGGTCATTGGGTCAAGTTTTTTTTTGAACCCATAGGCAGAGGTAAGGGCAGGGGCTCTTTAAACTTTTTGAAGGCTCTTTATCATATTAGAATTTAAGGCTATTCGTTTCTAAAAGTTGTTCGACTATTGTTTCTTAAAAAAAAAAAAGTTCTTTGACTACGCACGTTTGTCAATTTTTTTATTTATTTATTATTATTATTTTTTGAAGAAATGTCAATATATTATTATGATGTTGTCAATAATGCATTATTATGCATTATTTTATATTATTATTATTTTAATTATCCAACGGAGTAGTAAAGACGAACACAAACACAAATTGTGTCTGTAAGAACCGGTTGAAACAATGCAGGCTACGGTTATTTTGATTAATTATGAACTAACTAGGTAGGGTATTTGGCGCTTTCAACAATAGCTCAGGCACTTGAACACTAGAATTATATGCATAAGCTGATAGAATTGTGAGCATTTGAGGGCTTATTAACACCTACCAATTATTCTATGTAGCCACAAGAAATTCAACCTCAATCCAAACTCAAACAAAAGAAATGCTGAGATATCATGATACTCGTTGATTTTTACATAAACCAAAAATATATCTAAGCTGGTTCACGGTTACAATATATAAGACAATAATTTCATTTCTCTGAATCTCAAATGCATTTTCCTCTTTTTGAGTGCTTATCTTGCTAGATCAAAGGCAACAATTACGTGCACATACAAAGCTGCCAAAGAATCACTATGTATCAGGCGAATCTCAGAATCATGATTTCACTGCCAAAGAAGTCTCAATGCGTTGGATTAGCTTATCTGCAGGCAATGCACCTTCCTGGATTTATCAACAGCATACAATGCAAAGTGTTAGATTATCAGAGACCCTATGACAAAAACTGGAGCTAAGCTTCACAGTATAGGCCTAACGACATAGCGATTTTATGTTGTAAACAAAACATAGTAGCAACTCAACATCTCAACTGAGCACCCAAAATAATGATTCCCAAGCCTTCTTCATATAGAGAGGATGGAAACCTAGACTCAACTTAGGAAAGTATTTTAGCATCTAACAAGATCTAAAATACTAACATCAAAAAACATAAAATTCTATCCTAAACTAATATGGAGTAAGTAATTACAATTAATATATAAGCAATCTCTTATTATCCTTGTACAACCAAGCTAATGAAACTATCTTGTTTCTGATTGATCTTAACTTTTCCAATTTTAGTCTGTTTCTGAAAGACTTAACCACTTTCAATTTATTTCATTTTTAGCAAACTCTTTTTACTATATTATCCTTTTACCCCGAAATACTTTTATCTTTCCACTTACTCTATCCACCTTTTGTCTTACACTCCACATACGGAGTATTTACACTCACTCACTTGAACACTTGAACCACCTTTTTCAGTTTCTCTTACACCCCACCCTCCCATTTTCCTAATTGTGTATATAGTAAGTAATGAGATTAAACTGAAACAGAAGTAGTAAACCAGGAAACCACAACTTCCTTGCACCACACAAAGATATAGGCTGCAGCCTCCATTGTGGTCTCTATTGCAGCGTTACCCACAATGCTTTTGCATTGTTTCTTGCTTCACTTACTTTGTTCCTTCACAACTCAATCAGAAACCCACCTCACGTCTTGGGAAGTTGGGACCCATTGATGTGTTGACTTTCAGCCTAACAGTTCCTTCATTTTACATTTGGGTGCTCCCTAATCCGAGAGCTACAAACCTTCAAAGCTCTTTATTGTAAAACAGAGAGGTAATATATCTGGAAGTTCCACATTTGTCACATCTTACACGAATCACACCAGTCTGCCCCAAAGATCAGCAAGGTCTAAAAAACTGCTAAACATACTCTGCTACCCTACCCTATTCTCAAGTCCCTATAAGATCTCAAACCCAGGTTTCAGACCTGGAATTCAGAGGCAGCACCAATTATGCTGACCTTCTGACAACCAAGTGGCAAGGTTGCTGTGCAAGAAATATCATCTCAATGATTTTTAACAACAATTTAAAAGTGAACCTCACAATCAAAAGCAATAAGCATAATTGACTTACAAAGCGATCACAAGGTTTCCCATCCTTGAATAGAATAAATGTAGGCAAAGCCTCAATCTTGTACTTGTCAGCAATTTCTGGATATTTCTCCGTATCAATTTTAACCACCTGGATTTTGTCTTTCAAAGTGGTATTCACTTGTTCAAGAATAGGAACCATAAACTGACAAGGACCACACCTGTATCAGGGACCATCACATTAACTTCTAATGAAAACTTTTCTACATAGGAAAAGTAAAATGTTCCTGCACATAATGAAGTCCCAAAACAGATAAATTTAACGTAAATTATACCCAAGATTTCATTTGGTTGGAGAAACACGTCAACTACAAGTACATACTTACAAGAGCAGGATTTAGGAGTTGAAAGAACTATTAGAAGTGCTGTAATTTTACTGTGATTATCTTTTAAAACTGTTATGCTTTTAGTGCAAGAAATTTGAGGGGTGATTTCTCAAATTGGATAATTTTCTGATCACATAAAGCATTCGAACTAAGGGATTTTTGACTTTTAGATGATCAGAAGTACCACCCCCTCGCCCCCCCCCCCCCAAAAAAAAAAAAAAGAAAAAAGAAAAAAAAAGTCCAATAATAAAATGCAGATACATCTGAAGTCACAGTGGTTAAGAATTTTAGTTCTACTCAGTTAACAAGATACTGTTTATGAAAAATGCTTTAGTTGAAAATTTTGGTAGTAAAAGCATTCAGGCAAATACACCGTCATAAAAGTCCAAGCAGGCATTTTAAAACTTTTGTGTGGATCCAAGACTTATCAATTTGGAGCTATCAATTGTGTCAAAAAACATATCCTTTTATTGCTTTTGGAAGGGTATAAGACAATACATGAAGCAACAAGCAAGGCCAGCTATTGTCTTCAACCCTTACCAGATCATTTCTTCTTACTCAAAACGAGTAAAAGCGAGTTAGGCATAATAATAAAACCTTATAAAAAAAATATAGAAATCAATCACAATGATGAGTCAAATAAATTAACTTAAGTGAAGCAACTACCATGTAGCGTAGAAGTCAACTAAAACTGGTTTGTCAGAGTTGCTGAGCAACTCATCAATGGTAGTAAATGTCTGCTGCTTTGCTTGTACCTACAGATTTGAAGACCAGATTTCCTTAATAAATATAATGCGTATGCACATTTAAAAAATCAAAAGTGTTGCAATCAGTTTACAAAAATAAGAAACACGCCTATTAGAAAACACATAATAAAGTGCTTTACGATGGACTCCTCTCCTCTCCTAACTGCACAGCTAGTTTCCATGAATGATAAGGAGAGTGTTCATGATTCCAAAAAGTCATCAGCACTTACAAATAAAAATATTGGAGTGAATCTTAAAAGGAGGCGGTGAACAGGTCAACAGTACCAGCCACAATATAGAAAGTGAAAGACTTTCCATTCAGCAATGAACATTAGAGCAAATATTTCATATCTTTAATGGGGTTTAAAGCATGAATCTCACCCGAGCTGAAAACCATCTTTTATAATCCATAATAAATTCCCACATACAAAGTCCAGGACCATCACATTTGGCAGTTTAAATTTTATGGGCAGCTTTGACTAAAGACAGTCTTGTTGAATTTAAACACCAGCTAGGGAGGGATGGTGGACTCGAAAAGTAAGGCTTAGCAGGTGAATTTCCAAAGAAGTTCTTCTAAACATAACCTACCAGAGCAAAAAGGTATTTGACTCAGGTCCATTACAAAGGCAATAACCTAGCATGAACACAAATAAAAGGCGACATAAATAAATCAAACTTTAATAATCCTTAAGTTGCACATTTGCAGCTTTATACAAAAACAACAGAGATAGATCACTCTCTCTAACTTGTCGATTTATGTGAGTTTCTAATGGACTAAGTTTACGAAAAAAAGCTTCAACATTATAAAAACTAATTACGCAACAGAAACCCTCCCTCTCCTTGTAAATGGTGTTCAGTGGTTCACATCGGATCCTTGCAAACTTTCATTTTAACCTACTTCAAATAGATCATGGGGTTCAAAATTCAAAAACCTCTAAACCCAAGACACATGCTGACTATAAATCAGCCTCAACCATTATAACACCTTCTCTAAAGCATTTCCACAAAGAGCCTAACAGAACTGGAAACTAGATGGCAGATGATAATTTTTACTGTTGCATGAGAAAACTGATATCAAACTGCTAAATTTCAAATAATTGTGGCTTTGAGTCACCACCCTTGACAAACAAGTAAATTATACATCACTGCCAAGAGTGTCAACAAAAGGTGCACTTCATCTCCACCATACTTACAAAACCTGATGAATGAAGCATAAAAGCCTGATACTTTCGACACCATTCGAAGTCATAGACACGCAGGAACGTTCCAGGCCATTAGGAGCCTAGGAACAACAAACAAACAACACTATGGATTCGATAATTACATATTCCGTGACCTCAGTTGCTAAATATCAGAAATCCTAAATCATTTCTTTCCACAATAACAAATTAACACACAGAAGTTTATATATTCTGTTGAAACCCATTGTAGCCCACTTGTGAGTGTCCTACATTGGAGAAAGAAGAGAGATGGTTCCACTCTATAAGGTTGAGGAGTTACTCCTACTATTGTCAATTAGTTTTAGTATGGAAGTTCGGGTTGCCCGAGCCCATTTTATATTGTCTCGAAATTAACATATTCAGCATTAGAAACACTTTTCTTTCAAATAACAAACAACTTCCAACTCAACATTATTTCTCCCCAAAAAAACAAGAGGTATGAATATATTACCACCGTCCGAATATAGTTGTCACATTAATAGTTCAAATTATAATATCAAAGCGACTATTAATTCTATAAGGAGTAGTACAATACTAGTATTAATAAAAATTGGATATTCATTCATTCCCAGAAAAAATATTGACAAATATCAAACCCTAGAAATCCAAAACAGCATATCAATTCAAAATTAAACAGAAATTGCAATCAATCAGACCAAAAAAAAACACAAATTACAACCACCAGCAATTAAAATATTGCAATTATTACCAGAGGAAGAACTCTGGAAGGTTGATGAGAGAGAGAGCGAGAATTTCCAATACGAAGCTGACGACGAAGCTGCCATGGAAATTGTTGTTGCAGAGAAGACAAAGAAGAAGAAGAACACTTATTAGCAGTTCTTGTTGTAATTGAAGAGCAAATGAAATTGCAGGAATGGTCGGAGGTTAGGGATGAAATGGTGGTGGAAGGTAAGGAAATCGCCATTGCAGGAACAATCGAGGTTTTTTTTAGAGAGAGAAAGAAGAGAGAGAGAGAGAGTTGGGGAAACTCAGACGTTGAAGATGACGATGTATAAAAATGGGTAGTTGCTGTTGCTTAGAGGGAGTCTGCGAGGATGATTTTCTTACCTTTGTGAGTGACTGAATGAATGTGGCTCTGTTTATGTACAAGTGGACCAGACCTTTTTTAAAAAAAAATAAAAATTACTTCATACTCCATATAAGAGAAACACAAATTTTCATACTTAGTCAGGGTTTACTCGTCGGGAGGAACTCGCTTAGGGTTTACTCTTTATTATAACTCGATCATTACTGGTTTAATGGTGTGGACGTGTGTGGCTAATCACACCAAAAAAAGTATTTTAATTTTTTTTAACAAACCAAAAAGAGTTGTAAGAGAAAATGAATTATAAAAATTAAAAAATAGTAATACGAAGTACTAATGTACTATGTAAAAAGGTTTTGATTTTTTGAAGAAATTCAATATGTTCTCTTAAATATACAAATAGTGCAATGTTTTGATATTATCATCTTAAGGATGTATACATTTTCATAAAAAAAATAAACACAAAATCAAATAAATTAAACTATTTATATAATATTATCCGGAATAAATAAATAAATAAATAAATAAAATTCTAAAATTTCTGTTGAAAAAAAATATACAAAAAAATTGTTTGAATCAATTTAGAGTTATTTATAAGTTAATCTACATTTCGTCATTTCTAGACTTAATAAGAGAAAATAAATTGATCGTAACAACGACTAGTGTAAATGTGTAAGGAGTACACGCCATATCTTCTATCAACCCATTCATCAGTTACCAATTCTGAGAAAATGTCTCAGCTTCAACAATTTTAGAAAATTTTTCATCTTATAGGTATACAATCATTACAAGCTTTTACAACTGGATCTGATGAATGTAGCCACAAGGCCAAAAGGATGAAAAGGGATATCATAACACCTAATCACCTATATAAGAAACAAGATTGTGAGTCGATCTCTATGAATACACTACGTCTAAAATTGCATCCATCTCTTACACATAACAGCTTGCTACAAATGTAGAAGAAAAAAAGAGTGGTAAAAAATGTTACAAAGTTGATCACAGCTGCTGGTTGCAGCAACAGATTACCCATCACTAGCCCATATTAACGTGAAAATGATGATTGCAAAGGTGGAGATAGTAGTCACCAAAGGGAATAACCACATAATCTTACTGCTTACTCCCTGTCTTTCCTGAGTTCCTAACTCAACTTCATTCAGAAGTTTCTGCACCTCTTGTATGTCGGAATCTTTAGCAGCCTGGATTAGCTTACCTTGTATCTTTTCTAGCTTACTAAGTCTTTTCATTCTAGAGACGTTCTGAGATGACCATATAAAACCTGTCATTTTCCACAAGAGGATACCAACGTAGATAGCTACAACACAATCAACACTGTAGTGATGACGCTCCCTGACTTCTCTCTGAGCACTGTGCAGGACTAAAAGCCACACAAGGGCTGAACTAAAACCTCCATAAGCTTCCTGCATTAATTTCAATCATTCAAGAATGTTCATATCCAGGCATCCAGCAGTTATATTGTGTATATTAAACATGGTAAAGGTCGGAACAGGGATTGAGAAACAAAAGGAGACTAGAGCTATTCAGTAATTCTGAAGGTTGAACTTTAAAACTATTTTTATAAGCATCTAGGTGATGTATCAAAGAAAATTTGGTTACCCATGCTAAATGTCATGGTGCAAATAGCCCTCTCATTTTGTTGTTTTTCAGGTCTGTTAAATTAATTCACTTCCCAGGAAAAGAGTACCATAGAACTGTATATTCTATGGAGGAAAAAAAAACATAAAACTGTAAATTATAAGGGTACAGAAAGTGACCATCATACCGTCCAAGCCATGGCTGTCAGTACCGCAATTAGCATGTGGCCACTGTAGACTAGGTCATTGCAACCGCCTCCAGCCTTCTTCAGCAGAGGAAACCATGAAGAGCCCTCAGCAGGAGTTGGGCGCAGAAAATCGATAAGAAAGTTCATTGAACCCCAGTCAGGACGGTAGTCACCAAGTAATTTACCAGGATCAGCTACAAGACATTAAATTGGATTTAGACTGTCAGCAGCAACTTGGCGCAAAAGATAATGACAAGGTACATGCCAGCTGTAAATCAAAACGTTGAGAGAATTTTATTACACAAGCCATGTCTTCTAACTTCTTTTCTGAAATTAAACAATCACATACCAAGACTTTCACCAACATGGCAAGACCCAATGTCTCTTGAAAGCCAGTCATTATAACCTGATAATGGTCATGCTTCATTTCATGGGAGAGTGTACATCTGATGTTCCAATACCCTCTCCCCCTCATTTGTTTTGGCCGAGTATATACTTGATTAGTGTGATGGGTATAAATGGATGTCATAGGTACTAGATCAAGTTGAATAAATCTTGGCAAATTTATATAGATCAGTATATATTGCAACATTTACAATAAACAGCCAAGACAAAATGAATCAAAAACTTTATCATTTGCAGGAGCTTTTAATCTGCATAATTATAAGGGTTGACAGTAAATAATGCATAAGATACATAGGATTGCACGTAGAATTCAAGGTCACAAAATTTATCCAACTCAGATCACTTGGAAAAAAAGGATGTAAACTGTCAAAGCCATGTAGAAAAATGTTCCTTGATAAAAGAGGAGGAACAACATGAATTTTGACCAAGTAATTGCAAAATAGAAGAGCTGAGGAATAAATACGACAAAAGTAGACTCACCATAAGCATAATCCTTATTTAATAACTGACGAATAGCATTAGCATCCGAAGCATAAGGGACATAATACTTCTGTGCCCAACGATGAGGATGCCCTGGAACTTGAAAGCGAGCTGCAGCACACCAAGGCCGAGCTGATGGAAGAATTGTTGATGCAAAACTAAAGGTCCGCAAAAGACGGCCAACTGCCATTGTGAACACATACCTTGCTCCAAGCCCAAAGCCAGGGGCTTTTACAGAGTCAAACAGCACAGAGAAAGCAAGCATAATAAACAGCATCAAGAAGTGATGCAGCCCAACTATGTGTGCTCTCAGAATGTCAACCACAGTCTGGGGAAGCTTTTCATTCAGAGCGAGGAGTAGCCACTGGCCTGTGTCTGGAAGAGGAGGTGTATTTCTGTCATAAGTCAACCAAAAATAGTTTAATGAATTGTAGAATGTAGATACACAGGCATGGAGATGTGCATGCTAAGTTAACCCAGAAAGAGAATGTATGAAATAAACCACACAAAAGGAGCCATGCCATCCAATCAAAATCTACAAATAATTTCAGGTTGAATATTTTACCAGGATTGAAAAAAAAAGATGCATTTTCTACATCCAAAAACATGGGGAATGCTTGGTGAAGAGCTGATTGGACTTTCCTTTACGAATCATCCTCATCTGGCATCATTAGAAGGTACTATTTATTTTATTTTTTTTTTTTTTTTTTTTTTTTTTTTATGGTCATTTAGATAACTAATTTTCAACCCTAACATCATTGAATCTATAAGTTAACATGGGTTATAGTTTTACTCTATTTTTGTACTCTCTTTAGTGCAGTCATATATATTATATAGGACAATCTATTTTTTATGGCTTATAATTTTATCCATCTACAGTTGAGTTTTCCTAGCATTAATCAATTAACTAATACTATAATGTACTTTTGTCCATATGTTTCACTTTAGATACAAAAAGCAAACTGTTGACAAATTTACCAAACGCCCTGTAATTTGTCATACACAATCATTCTTTTGGAAATTTTAGCCTTTTTATACATGTTAATAATGCCAAGTCTTAGTTTCAAATAACCCCTTCTCTGTTCTCTCTCAAGAAAACCTATTTTCATAGTTGTAAATTTCTGACCCTCAGGATTACTGACAAAGACACCAATTCACCAACACGTACCACTAGCTTACAATCCCCGCCACCCCCCCCCCCCCAACATCTGCGCGCACACACACACACACACACAAAAGGAAAAGAAAACAGCTCTATAATTGATAGTATAAGTAGCAAAATTCTATCATTAACAAGCCACATGACAGCTGAAAAAAATTTTGGGTTTTCAAAATTCAAAGAGTGCAACTGCGATTAGAAATGGAGTAATGGTTTTGTTATCATAGTGATTTATCAGGAACAGCCTATCTTCAGGATTGGGCACTAACTCCAAACACTGATCAAGAAATCACAAGTACTCTGTAATAAACTGCAGAAGCATGTTGTGGAAACAAATGACAACTGAGAATAACCCTTGTGCAGACCAGCATGGTAAGGCAATGCATCTGAAGTGAACATCCCTTCCCCCTTCATTGGACAGCACATCTTTAAGAGACATTGAGGAAATTTGGAAATTCTTCTCGTAATAAATTTCAAAATTAAGAGGTGCCATAAGTTACAGAAAATCATTGATAATCAACACAACTAATCCAAGCCAATTCAAATTCTCCTCTTATCCTAGTCCTAGCCCATATTCTGGTAAAACTAGTTTCCATTGGATAACTTCATCACTTATTTCCAAACTGGCAACACAACCATCATTTTCATAGGCAAATTGATTATTTAGAGGCATTACTCCTACATTGCTTTCACTTCCAGAATTACCCTAAAACAATTACCCCATAATTTTATTGCAAAATGTGAATTAAAATGAGAGGATAAAGGGAGTGTGCACCGCATACTACCTTACTTTTCTTAATTTTTTTATTAATTTTTTTTTTTTTGTAGAAGTAGAGCAATCTTTTCTTAAATTTTTTTTTTCTAATCTGATTTGAGCCATCAAAAATGTCTCTTAACTACCAATCATGAAGGACTTGTGTAAGCTGAGAAGTAAGCACTTACAGACTTAGAGCTTGATACTAAAGCAAAAAGGAGTCAATAGTGTTAGCCTTTAAACCCTTTGATAGTTTTATCTTTATTCACAAACAATATATTCACTTGTTCCATGTCAAATCCAATACATTTTATATTCCCATTTTTCCAGCTGTCGTGAAACATTTTCATAACTTTAATATTTAAGAGAGAGAGAGACAGAGAGCAGATATTCTATCAATGTAGAGGTTAATGATGAGAGTTGCACTGCACATTTACTCAGCTTAACCCACGCGTTCAAACTCGAGCTCAACTTGAAAAATGGCAAGCTCAAAATGCTAAAGATTGACTCTAACTCAAAACCTCAAACCTCAAACCTCAATTTAGAGACAGAGAGCAGATATTCTATCAAAAATGGCAAGTAAATAAATGCTCTTTTTTTTTTTTTTGACGAAATATAAATGCTTATTTTACTTATAATAAAATCTGTTAAAATAATTTTGGGAATGTTCTAGTGATATACACAAAACCTTATAAGAGTGCATTAAAACAGTTTATAATACATTATAGCATAAAACACTAACTGAATTTCATACTTTGTATTAGTTTTTTTTGTATTAGTTTTCATAATTAGAGGATGAAAGAAATGGAGATTTTTGGGTCATTGTCTCATTGATATCTTATCTCATCAGAACCCTTGTATTAATGTTATTATTCTCATTTGCACACTCACCCAGCTACCACCGATCACACTCACATAAGGTGACAAGCACCCATAGACACAATGTCAAATCCAAAGGTCAATCAACAGAACAGCAGTTGCATAGCTACCATTCTACCAATCACCCAAACTTCTTATTCATATTCTATATTTTCTATTCTCCAATATCAAGTAAAATCTTGCCAATATAGGCGACTACCAGCCATGAAAAGCAACAACAAAAAAATTAAAAAATCGTTGTAGTAAAAATAGAGGAATGAGTGGAGAAAGCATGACATAATGCTTCAATTAAACTGCTTTCCTCCCTATCAACCTTCACAAAAGGACCAAGTTACAAGAGTTGAGTTGAACAAATCCTTAATTCCATATCATGCTCAAGATTGAAAGAAAATTCTGACTATGATCATATACATTTCACAGTTGTAGTGAATTCTGCTCCATCATAAATTGCTTGTAGACAATAATCTGAATTAATGCCAAAAATCACCAACTCGCCTTAATCATGTCCACATTCAGCATTCCTCAATTAGCTCCTCCAATCTAAAATATTTCTACTTTCCCTTCATAAAATCTCAATCATAAATAAGGAAAATTTCTCATAATGATAATATCTGCAGAATTCAAAGATTAAATGCCCCTATAATTAAGCCTAATTTTCCCATATCTAGCTCTATATCCAACATTTAATAACCTGTGATCTTTCCCAAATTAACAAACCTTCAATTAACTTAAGAACCCACCAAAAACACCTGAAAATATTACGCATAGCATTAATTAAACATTAATTACACCAATCAACGCGTAATTTTATCAAACCTTCCCTATATACTTAGCCTACCCTTCAAGTAAACCAAAATGGAAGAAAACCCAGTTCAGATCACACACAAAAACACTCACAAAATCCACAAAAAATCAAAAAAAACAAGCAAATTAACTAAAGAACTAAGCTCAATCTAGGAGAGAGAGAAAACAGAAGAATACCATACCGATGCCAATCAAGCCCAAGCACAGCCGTGACAGAACGAACAGATATAGCTTCATAAAGAAGAGCACAAAGAAGAAAAATGGCGGACCCCACAAACGGAAGAACAGCACGAAACTCGGCGGACCAATGCTTGTAAGAGAAGATTCGAGAAAGAGCGATAAGAGAGAGAATAGACCAAAGAGCTGGTTGAAGACGAGAATGCCATAAAGGGGAGATTTCTCGAAGATAATCAATGGTGATGTACGCCATTGCTGCTACTCCGAGGCCGCCGCCATTGAGCCTGATCGGCGGCGACCACCGCATGACGGCGGTGGGTGTTGCGGAGGAGAGAGAAAGTGGGGAGAAATTGAATGTTTTTAGTGAAAGTCTCAGCTCTCAGATGATCAGTTTGACCATGTTTTTACAAACGGTTTCCTAGAAATTGTTTAAATCAAAATTAATTCCCACTTTGGGTCGTTTTAAAAACAAATTTCCTAGATGGTGTCCAAGTAGGATCGGGTTTAACCTTGTTTTTTTTTTTTTTTTGTTCAGTGTAGAACCGCAACTGGTGTTGGCGGTTTGCATATATAACCGCAATTGATAGTAGCGGTTTTATATTTTACAACTGCAATTGTTGGTAACGGTTGTATTTGTAAAACCAACATCAGTATTAGCGTTTCTAACTGCAACTTTTTTTCACTTTATGACAGTCCCACCTCCTACTGCCCACTGATATTAATATATTCCAAACCTGATAAAGCTGTTAACCAATAAAAAAAATAAGATAAGGAATTGGGATTAATAAGACATAATGCCATTAGTAGCCAACTGAAAATGCAATACACCTTGACAAAAATTCTCAAAAGTAGACCAATTAAGAAATCAGATTTCGTACTAAAAAAAACATCAAATTTAACCATTCAAAATTCCAAATGATTTTCTTCAAAATAAATAAGGTTTCATAATTTTACATCAAACTATGAACCAAAGCAAAATTAACACATCAGGTACAATATAATGTTGCTTCTAGTTATCTAACAACTAAGAAGTACGCCTTTTCTTCGACTGATGTGCTGATGATCCTAACGCAGACTCATCCACCTTTGTAATGGACTCTAAAACAAAAGATGTCGATGTCCGAGGGCATCTCTGGTAGGTCAATGGTGGCAGGGGGGATAATCCTAACAGAGAACTACACTCAGTTATTTAAAGGTAATGAAGATGGGCTCGGAAAACTAAGTGGTGAGGAAGGAGGATGAAGAGTA
The DNA here is from genome assembly GCF_001683475.1 of Chenopodium quinoa. NCBI lineage: Eukaryota > Viridiplantae > Streptophyta > Magnoliopsida > Caryophyllales > Amaranthaceae > Chenopodium > Chenopodium quinoa. The sequence goes on from NW_018744828.1 coordinate 596,449, forward strand.
GTAGTATAAGATCGAGGAGAAGCATGAGCATAATATTGAGAAGGAGGAGGAGTTAGAGATCGAGGAGGACAAGGAGGATGAGGAGTAAGAGATCGAGGAGGAGTGGGAGTAGGAGTAGGAGAAATTGGAGGTCGAGGGTAATTAGGGATGTGTCGTGATGGTCTAGGATCTAGGATACTTGACGAGGAGGTTGACTGAGTTGCAAGACCTAAATCATGGAGCATGTATGCTTTGTCAACTGCATATAAGGTCTCAGTGCAAGAATTTGCTAAGCTTTTTAAGGTATGCAATGCCAATTCTAGTGCTTTATCATCAGGCAGATCAGAAGTAGTCTCTATAGCACGAGTGCACTTCCTTGCCATTTCAGCTATCGCTTCAGACTAGAAAATATAAGTAGTTAGCTTATCCATTCTTATAATTTATGATTAAAAAAAAAAGCAGGACATATGATTTTTTTTAAAAAAAAAAGCAGGACAAATGATTTTAAAAAAAAAAAGCAGGACAGAGTAACTACATAAGTGTAAACCATACCAGAACAAATTCATTAGAGGCCGGTTGATATTGAGTTGAAGGACGCTCTAGGTTTGGCGGAGTGATAATGAGCCTTGAAATAGTCCGATACCATGATAAATAGGCATGTAGTGATGCTGATGATGTTTGACCCCTGGGCAAAGTGCCAGTTACAACTCTATCTTCCCGTTTATTCCATTCTTCTAAGTATTTAGCATGTATAACTCTTGTTCTTTACCCCTCTACGATCAATGCGGTGAAGTGATTCACTCGTGAAACACGGAAGAGGTATAGGCTGCTCATATCCAAACTGGCGCATCACTCAATTGGGTTGATGATACTCAACAATGTCAAAGCATATTAGTGGTGAGTAAGTTTGCCACACATGTCTATCACTTCGACATATATCCGGAAGTACCGAAAGAATGTCCTCTGTATAAGGTTGCTATGTCATCTGTTAAGAGGCGCATATAAATGACAAGTATATCAATAATGTGCTCTGTAATACAAATAAAAAAAATAAATAAATAGGAGCAACTTCCTATTCAAGGCCCAAGTTCAGAAAGAATTTATACTAAGTATCATAGTGTTATTATTAGTATACTTAAAATATATAATCAGATTGAGAAGTATGTAATATAAAAATATTACTCTAAAAAAATAATCCTACATGACAATACCCTATCCGAGTGAGCATTCTTGTAAATGATCCCATCCCTTCATTAGGAATTGTTCCCTTTGAGTTTGAAAGCATACCCGACAAAGAATCCACGGTAGGAAAAGAACCAATGTTGTCAACCATACTTTGTTGCTTGGGAACCAATTCAATGTACAATTGCATATTAGACATTGAATTCTTTCTCACAGCCACCCACATGTCTCTCAATGAGCTATCATCATACAACCGAACAATTGTATATGAGTTATGTATAGGGTACTTCACTTGCATCTTCAACTCTAGATTTTGTCTATCACACCCTAAAACTTCATATATTTTACTCAAAATCTCTGAGAAACTCATAACAGGACTAATGAATAAAAACCTATTCTCCCCGCCTAAATACGACACATCACCTCCTTTTTCCAAATAACAGAGTAGGGGGAAGTTTGAGAGCTCCATAGTTTTCTAAATTCAGAATTTTAGCATATATAAGTAACATAAGACCAACATTTCTAATAGATTAAAAAACAAAAATTCAAAATTTAATTTTGTAAACACCTACTTACTGCATGCATTAACCATAGGTAGAGATTAGAGAATCCAAAGTACTAGAACATAAAGACAAAAAAAATAATAAAAAAATAAACCACTACAATACACCTTCAATTAAACCCTAAACTGATAATTGTTCAAGTTCATGAATTTTTCAACTCGATTCCCAATAATTAACCATAATTTCGAATCTATTTATGAATAAAACAAAATATTCATGATGAATTATAAAATTATCAATGGAAATTATTAGGGCTAACCTGAGATATACGAATGACGATTGGGATGACGATAATCAGGTGGTGGCGCCACCCTACTGACGACGTTGAAGACTGTTGGCAATGACAATTGACGATTGATAGAATTATGGTTCAGACTATTGTCTTGCTTTGCTATTGTGAAAAAGGACTAAGTGAAGAAGATGATCGTGGGAAAATAGAATATAAAACAAGTAAAGAGGAATACAAAAGGTTAGGCATTAAAAAAAAGAGAAAAAAAACAAGTCAGCAATTTTATTAATAAACCGCCAATGGTGATTGCGGTTTTAATGATAAAACCGTTATTGCCACTAGCGGTTTTACATATTAAAAAATGCTTGAAAAAATTAGTGACCAGATCCTACGTGGACACCGTATAGGGAATTTGTTTTTAAAACGACCCAAAGTGAGAATTAATTTTAATTTAAACAATTTATAGGGAAATCGTAAAACGTACTGATTTTATTAATCTGTTTTTATTTTTTTTTTAAAATAATCCTTAAGATTCGATCCCATAATATAAGAATCCGATCCAAAATTTTCAGATATCAATTTTGTATATCCGATCCAAATATTCAAAAATTGGATATTTATATCTCAATTCCTAAATATGGACTCGTAAAAGACGGTGTAAAACTATCCGAAGATCCGATCCGATAATATAAGATATTCGATCCAAAATTTTCAGATATCATATATCAATTTTATATATCTGATCAAAATATCCAAAAATTGGATATTTATACCTCTTCTTTACAAACAAATCGGATTAAAAATTGAAAATTTTGGAATTTGGTATCTCGAAAATGGGGACTGTTGAATTTTGTTACCCGCTTAAAACTTCATTTTATTTTGGTACCCATCAAAGTTTAAAATTATAGCTTTTGGTATCTCTGTCCATGTTCCGTTAAGTTTTCCTTTAGTGAGGCCCAGCCATGCTCCTGCCACCTCCCAGCCACTCCTTCCTCCTCTTCAGCCAGGACACTGCTAGCCTCCCTCTCTGTACGGCCCGTCGGCGACCCAAAAACCATCCCTTCACCTCCAAAACGAACCACCGACTCCAACCAACACCACCTTTCACCAGAAAATCCACCAGCCAACACCTCCTTTCATGCAAACTGCACCAAGGCAGCCCCACCGCATTCGCCTCAACCACCACCCCAACAACAACACCCAGGCAGCCATAACCGACCACCATCAAGCAGCCCACGCACCAGCAGTTAATAACCATGGCAGCACCAGCATGCAATAACCCACAATCTACACCAAAACCACCACTACAAACGTCGAAGCCTCCACAACGAACCACCGCGTTCGCCTTGAACACGGCGCGCCACGAGCGCCCTTGAAGCCACCACTACCGTTGTTGTTGTTGTATAATTTGAGGAGAGAGAATGTAACCCTAAAACCTAAAAAAATTGATTTGGGGGAAAGGGGGAAAGGGTGGTGTCGGGGGCAACCAAGAGTAGGAAAGGGGAGGTTGGTCGGCAGGGGAAAGGGAAGGGTGAAGTCGCTGACTCCGGGGAACGTTTGGGCATCGGTAGCCGGCACAAGGTTGGGGAAAGGTGGCTGACGGGGAGGGGGGAAGGGTGCAAGTTTTTTTTTTTTTTTAAAAAAAAAAAGTTTTCTTTTTAAAAAAATAATAATAATTATTAATTAATTAGATAATGGGTCCTACTAACGGAAAACTTAACAGAAGTTGAACGGAGGTACCAAAAGCTATAATTTTAAACTTTAATGGGTACCAAAATAAGATTAAGTTTTTAAATGGGTACCAAAATTCAATAGCCCCCATTTTCGAGGTACCAAATTTGTTATATGCTGTTTTGGATATCGAATATTCGTGAAATTCAATATTCAAAACTTTTCGGATCAAATTCACATATCCGATATCCCAACTTCGAATATCGGATATCCGATCCGTGCTCACCCTACTACTGTATTAAGTAGGGTGCATGTCAATCGTTTTTCAATTATTGCATATTTGTTATCATATGAAATGTGTGCTAGTGCATTTGACGAATTTTTGCGATCGTTGTATATTATTTACTAGCACAAGTCAAGCTTAATGACTTTATATAAGCCCTTCTCGGAAGGTCACCGTGTTTGGTAGTATTTTCTCACTTTTATTTCCTTTTTAGTGTTGCTCTTTTTTATATAGGTTGGTGCTTAGATTTGGATCCTGATTCGTGGCGGGATAAATTATCTTCCCTTTATAAACTTTTAGAGATGAGAAAATATTAGGGGATTATGGACCAAAAAGGTTTAATATATTGGATCGTTTATGGAGTTTGTGCCTTCTCCGTCCTATGAGGTAAATCTTTCCTCTTTCTTGTCTTACGAATTATAGTTCATGCGAATACTAGTTTTCTCTCTAATTAGTTGTGTAAATATGTTTTTTTTATTTTAATTTTTATGCTTAGCTTAGTTATGTATTATTCTTGCCTAATTTCTTTTACAAAAAATGAAAAAAAAAATGAAAAAAATGCCCAAGGATGAGACTTAAATGATGAAGATTCTAAATAAAACTCATAAAAAGTCCAATTATCAATGCTAATCACATTAGGATTCAAAAGAACTTTCTAGAAGATTCTAAAAGACTATAATCAATCCTAATCGCATTTGGAATGATAAATCATAATAGGCCCTCCTCTTGATCATTGGGCCGCATATAAAGATCAAACCGGGCCCAGTTTAGTAATTTGGTCATAACTTCCTCATTATTCATCGGAATTGGGCTTATAATATATTGTTGGAAAACTCCATTCGAACTCGATCCAACTACACTATTATTGGACCCTAGTTTTGAACCAAACTAAACTGGATAGGCTATTTTCATAAAACAGGTTTTCAAAAACAGAAAGATTGAAGAGAAATTAAACTAACCGCAACACTAGACTTTCCACACTTTCACTTCATTCGATTATGATTTGACGTGAAAGGTATTAATCACCGGGTTTGGTTTTGGGGAGACACAAATGGGTGTCTACAGAAGCCCCCACTTTAACTGAGTTTGGAGAAACGCAAGTTTCGAAAACAAAAGCCAAAGTATCGATAGGGACGGAGAATGATTCAGAATGTTCTTCGATCTTAAATCATTCTTGTAACGCCGATACCTAAAAACTAGCGTTAGTTTAAAACAAATAAAAGAGTTAAGAAACGCGTATCTTGCACCGTCGAGCACACGTCTCTGAGGGTAACGGATTGTTGCATTTGTTGTTGTGACAACCTTCCACAAGCTAGGGAATGCCATCGAAGATAACTTCTATTGAAATAACTTCCAGTTGTTTGTGACAACCTTCCACAAGCTAGGGAATGCCGTTGATCAATATTGCTACATCTCGAGCCTTTTTCTTGAATCATAGTGACAACCTTCCCAATCATAGCAAAAGTCGTCGAAGACCGCCTCATCACAAACCGCTCTTCTCAAATCTTGGTGACAACCTCCACAATCTTAGCGAATGTCGTCGAAGATCGCCCATCTCGTGCTATCTTCTCAAATCTTAGTGACAACCTCCACAATCTTAGCGAATGTTGTCGAAGATAACTTCACTTGAAGTCATCCTCAGTTGTTGCAATAATATTCCAAGGAAACTACCAAAGACCAACGCTTGTTGATCCTTAATGCTACTTGAATTTTGTTGTTGTAGATACTTGCTGAAATTGCTTCTGTGCCAGTACGTCGGCGCTTTTGCTTTTTGTGAACCATTACGTCGGCGCCTGCGATGAGCCAACGCTTAGGCGCTTTAAGCTAAGTGAGAAGATCTTTTGTCAAGTCGATCACTTATAGCGATTGTAATCAAGCCGACTACCCAATCATGTCAAATTTCTTATAGGGGCTAACTGGCGTACCAAGGAACCCGAAAATTGTTGCACTAGGTCCGCATAATCTAATTTGGGAGCCACACATTGTGTTGCCGCACCAGCGCCCACTGGAACTATCTGGTGTCTCGCTTTCCTTCTGTTGCCTAGGCGACAGATGTTGTCGCCAGACGACAACCGTGTCGTCTGGCGCTGGAGTCGGGTTTTCCCTATTTTGCCCTTGCTGCTGCTGTTCGTTGCTCGGTTTTGCTTCGAACTTTGAACTTGGTCGTTTCCTTTCAACCAAATCCGCTTAAATCTTTTGTAAATTAAAGCTCTTCATCTCTAATTTACTTATCCATGTAATTTTGCTCAAACTCCTCTTATCTTGGAGGAATCTCATGTGGTCATATTCGCAATTTTTTGAAAAAATCCGAGAATATTCTTACTCGTTTGCTTTTTGGAATGTACCTGCACTTATATTTTGGACTATAGGACTTTGCTCATATTTCTTTAGGGTTGACCTAAGACTTAGTATTACTTGACTCGTTGAATTGACATGACTCAAGGTATGACGACTCACTTCATGTGATTCATGTGTGCGTAGACTTAACTCGATGCGATAACATGACATGAATCAATGGGTACATGACTCGTGTGTGCATTGTAATGTGATTGTGCGACTCAAAAATGCAAAAAAGAAAAAAATTTCCGTCATTTATGTGGAGGGTACCGACTTTCTCCCAAAAAAGAAGGACGCGAAAAAGAATCAAAGTGTTTGAGGGTGCATGTTGAATGAGCTTAGTCAAATGTCATTTGATACTATCTCTCAAGGTGCAAGGATTAATTCATCCTAGGCTATCTTTGATGAAAATATTTGGGTAACTTAGGCACGGAGGCTAAGCACTTCATACTTCGTTATGCAATGATGATTGATGATGATATGACAAGGCATGCTTCAGCGTTGTGTTAAGATTTCATGACAAAGGGTACCTAAGGGAAGGAGTATGTGGTCATGTATCTGTGATGTGTGTGAAAGTGATACTAAAGTTAGGGCGCAAGGCTAAGTGTGGGAAAATATATTGAAAAGAGTCAAATGGTGATGACTCTTAGGCTGGGTAAGCTAAGAATATAAGGATCAAGCCCCCAAGTCTAGCTCTAAACGGATAGGGATGAGCCTTGGAAATTCTTAGATATGATCAATTATGAATGTAAATGTGGATGCATTTTTATTACAGCCGCACCTCAATGTGAGATTGCCTACGTATCCGTTAGGAATCAGGCCGAACGTAGCTCTAGCCGAACCTCGCACAAGTGTGTGTATACCTCAAAAAGGTGTTTTTAAGGGTTGTAACGTGGTTAGGCTAAAGGTTTGAAGAAGAAGGGGATAAAGGCTCAAGACGCTAGATAAGCCCCCAAGGTGTGCAACCTTGCTTTTGAATCTTTATATTTTCATGCTTGAGGCTTTTAACTCTTTTTTAGCTTTTTTTTTTTTTTTTTTTTTGCGATTATTTTATCTTTATAAGTGTGGGCAATCCCGATCATGCGGTCTATCACTCACTTGGCATTCATGTTTCTCAGGCACGGTACCGAGCACTCGATAAGAGACGCAATCTGAGACGTGTTCATATCAAAGACATGTTCATGTTAAAGACATTGGAACACTTGCCCTTTTGTACACTTTTATTTATTTTTTTGCTTATTTTTTGCTATTTTAATCTTTTGAAGTCACTCAAGATTTTTATGAAATTGAAAATTGCATAACTTGCACACCATCCCATCCCAAGGTTAGGTAGATGTAGGTTGAAGAAAGAAAGGTCTATCGTTAGACGAGGCTCAAAGTGGTTCATCAAAAAAGGATTGTATATTTGAAGGGTGAAAGGTAATATGATTGGCTACAAGGGGTGCCTTACATCATTGGTATACCTTGCGAGTCAATAAGAAGTTAATGAGCTCAAGAAGCAAATGGCTGGTGTTACTGAACTGCTAAAGACCCTAACCCTCCAAATTAATGACCCTGTGAAGCAACAACAAATGGAGCTCATGCAAGAAAGCTTGAGCAAGATATCTAATGATTACAGGTTCCAGGGCATTAGTTCATAAGGGGTCTTTGAAGGTTCAATGGGCACTCAAGAGGGGGGGGGGGGTGAATTGAGTGTTAAGTAATCGTTGGCTAATTTTGCTTCTTTTCGGATTATGTGTGAGGAACCAGTTGTGCTGGTTCCCGTACGCAGCGGAATATAAATAAGCAATAAAGAAGACAATAAATTTAACGAAATAAAACAAAGCAATAAAGAACACAACAAATTTAACGAGGTTCAGCCAACTCAGGCCTACGTCCTCCTATCCTAAGTTCTTTATTAATCTACTCCGAAAAACAAAGACAAAGAACACTCTGCTGTTCCCTACTCCGGGAACCAGCAAACCCCACACTCTACTCCGAGTGTGCTCTCGACTTACACTCGTAAGCCCAATGTGTTTGAACTCACAAACACTCACCCAGCCTTTAACCCCTTTGTTAAAGACTCAATACAAGAATCAAGAACTCCCCTTTGATCTCACTTCTACAAAGCTAATTAAGAGAAAAAGTTTAAGTACTAGAATGCTCTTGTATATAACTTGATGAATGGGATTAGTGCTTAAGTATATGCTCTCAAATAATTGCTCTTTTAATTTCTAGAGAGGCACACGAAATATGTGAAATAAGATGAGTTTATATAAGCTTAGATTCCTAAAACCTAGTTTCCTTAAATCACACAATCTTAGAGAATAAGATATAATGTAATTTTAGGAAAGTTTTTATCTTATTTGATTTAATCACAAAGATAGAATCAATTAAGATAAATACTCCTAGATTTTAGGTAACCAAGAATATTTCATCTTATTTCCAGCTGCACAAAATATTTTCAAGATAATCTTTTCGAAAAAATCTTTTTGTAAAATCTTTTTCCAAAACGGCAGCTCGAATACAGTGAACCTGGTTCCCCGACCTGGTTCCCTGAATTGAAACATGTTATGAAACCTGTTCCAACTTTGTACCAGATTTCATATCATACTTCAATATATTTTTAAGCACTTATATAACCCAAACATGCAAGCATACTACGGAGCATATTACATGAAAACCTAGATAACATATTAAAGCATAAATCGTCTTTTCTTCATGTAATCTTCAAGATTTGAATCTTCCTTGAATACTTCTATTATGAGCAAACAATCTTTCTTCGAAATATCTTCGAAAGGCTTCTATGCTCCAAGTCTTGGAATCAACTCAACTACTGCACATGTAACATGGTTAATGCACAATAAAGAGTATGTGACTGCTTTACCACGTAGCAACCATGGAAACAGTACATACTGGTTCCCTACCAGTACATAACACTTTTACCATATAACTGTTCCCTGTATAAAGACAAGTTAGTTCAATAAGAAAACTCATGTAAGTAATAACTTGTCTGGGGAAACAGTGTTCTATGTTAGCTGGTTCCCCCAACTGTATCGAACACTTTCAAGGACCTGTTTCCCTTAGCTGTTTGTCATCATTCAAAACTATCAATCAAAACCTAAGGGACTCAACAAATTCCCCCTTTTTGATGATGACAAACTCTTGAAGTTCCTGAACCTGTGGACACGCTCAAAAAGAAAACCGTCAAAAACTTCAAGGACTCAAAACTCTTTGGAACAAGTCAGTTAGGCTAACTGGTCCCCTAAGCAGAAAATAGAAAATACGAAATAAAAAGACTCAAACTGACTCAATCTAAACTAGCTAAACCTTAGGCTTCAACTTCAGACTACAATCAATCTAAACTAGCTAAACCTTAGGCTTCAACTTCAGACTACTTCCCCCTTTTGGCATCATTAAAAAGTATCCACAAGTAAAAGCAATGTGCACAAGTTAATGTGCTTATCCATACAATGGCATCAACCACCATTCAAGCATTATGCTGCAAAAAGAGATTAGTCAAACAGTTCATACCATAGCAGAGTTAGTCGTTCATACAAGCCAACAAAGTTCAACCAAAGAAGCCCAAATCCATCCAAAAAGAAAGTTCATGGAATGGAGAGAAGTAGACAGACCAACAAAATCAGTTATTTTAGAATAAACATGAGGGTGAGGAAACAAGAACAGAAACAGCATCACTTCTCATCATCATTCTCGTTCCCTTCCTCCTCCTCAAACTTTGCAACATCTTCTGTATTATCATCTGATTCCTCTTCATCTTTGTCACCATGCTCTGCTTAAACCAAAATCATTATATTACTAAGCATATTCTTGTGATTCCCCAATCTGCTTCAAAACCACTTCCTGACCTGCTGGTTCCTCTTTTTTTTTTTTTTTTTTTTTTTTTTTTTTTTTTTTTTATAAAACATGAGAGATATGTACTGATTCAGAATGTTCTCCTTGTTGCATAACGAGTGCAAAACTGTTCTCCTTGTTGCATAACGAGTGCAAAACTAGCATCACATCAATCAAGCAAAGAGGTTCTTGCTGGTACCCTTTTTCTCTTGGTTCCTGGAACAGCGTCAATGGACTGTTCCTCCTGCACCTTCTCAGTGAACTTCTTTAATTGAGTTACTCTACTTCGTACCATGGTCTTAGCAGTGGGTGTCTCCTCATAATAACCAACAACCTCTATTTCATCCTTTTCACTTTGACTTTTCTGAATTTCCTCCAACTTCGGGCTTAAGGACATTTATGCTTCCTTCTGATGTTCCCCCTGAGACTGAGCTGGTTCCTTGAGTGAACAGTAACCAAATGAACAATGATGAATTTAAAGCATACGAGAGAGAGAAAGAGAATTTCGAGTGATGATGATTGATGATCTGCACAAAGGGTTAGTGTATATTTTAACAATGAAGCACAAAGAGAGAAGAAGGAAAGAAAAGAGTTAGTTGAGCCAATAAAAAGCAACTGTAAAGGATATTTTTAAATTGAAATCAAAAATTTGGTAATTATCTTTTACCATAATTATCTCAACCAACTATAAATAAGGCATATGATATGTTTGCCTTTTATATGGGATTAAATAACTGAAATAAGATAAATTCCTTCCAAAAGGAAATATCTTATAGTAATCTTCCGAAAATAAAAGATATTATCGGATGACATATCAGAGCTGGTCTGCTGTTTTCCTTTGCTGGTACCTGTATAGAACCATGTCACGCTGTTTCTGGCAATTCAGCCTGATTTCACCTGTTTCTTACAACAATGATTCTCAATCCTTTTGAGATTTTGAACCATCTACACAACACTTGAAAGATATCAACATAAGTATGTACACACACTATACAAGAGAATACCATTCTAACCAATCATTGAAGGAAGTAATTGAAGCCAATACCTAAAATCTAACTAGACCTAAAAGGACTCTTAACCTACAAAAAGACTCTCTACACAAAGGCTTTGTGAAGATATCAGCAATTTGATCTTCACTTTTACAAAACAACATCTCCACCAATCCTTTTTCCACATTGTCTCTTAAAAAATGGTGTCTTATTTCAATGTGTTTTGTCTTGGAGTGTTGCACAGGATTCTTTGAAATATTGATTGCACTAGTGTTATCACAAAAAATAGGAACACTTTTATAAATAACACCAAAATCTTTCAGCTGGTTCCTTATCCACAGTAGCTGGGAACAGCATGAAGCTGCAGCTATATATTCAGACTCTGCCGTGGATAGGGCCACTGAATTTTGCTTTTTAGAACCCCATGAAATTAGACAAGAGCCAAGAAAGTGTGCCATACCTGATGTGCTCTTTCTATCAACTAAGAAACCAGCATAATCTGCATCTGTGTATCCAATAAGATCAATGGTACTGCCTTTGGGGTACCACAATCCCAGATTTGCTGTTCCTACAAGATACCTAAGTATCCTTCTAACAGCCTTCAAGTGAGATTCCTTTGGATTGCTTTGAAACCTAGCACACAAACCAACAGAAAACACAATGTCAGGTCTACTAGCTGTTAGGTAAAGAAGAGAACCTATCATTCCTCTATAAAGAGAAGCTTCAACATCTTTTCCTTTAAGATCAGCATCTAATTTTGTAGATGGGGGAACAGGTGTATCATAAGCTTTGCTGTTCTCCATGCCGAATTTTTTCAGCAACTCTTTTAAGTACTTTTGTTGATGGATCATTATTCCATCATCCATTTGCTTAATCTGCAGCCCTAGGAAGAATCCTAGTTCTCCCATCATGCTCATTTCAAATTCACTCTGCATAAGATTAGCAAATTCATCACATAAAACCTGATTAGTAGCACCAAATAAAATATCATCAACATAAATTTGTACTACAATCAAGTGTTTCCCCCTGGTTCTTATGAACAAGGTCTTGTCTATTGTTCCCCTCTTGTAATCATTTGCCATCAAGAAATTGGACAATCTTTCATACCAAGCCCTCGGAGCTTGTTTCAATCCATATAATGCTTTGTCCAACTTGTACACATGTTGGGGGAACAGTGCATCTTCAAAACCAGGTGGCTGCTCCACATATACTTCTTCCTTTAAATATCCATTGAGGAAGGCAGTCTTTACATCCATCTGAAACAACTTAAAATTCATGTGAGCAGCATAAGCAATTAAAATCCTAATAGCCTCTAGCCTAGCTACTGGTGCAAACGTCTCATCATAGTCAATTCCTTCTTGTTGATTGTACCCTTGCACCACTAGCCTTGCTTTGTTTCTGACTATAGTACCAAGGTCATCTAACTTGTTTCTAAAGACCCATCTAGTGCCAATGACTGATCTTTCCTTGGGACGGGGAACCAGGTGCCAAACCTGGTTCCTCTGAAACTGATTTAACTCATCTTGCATAGCTAGTACCCAATCAGGATCAGTCAATGCCATTTTATAGTCAGTAGGCTCTACATTAGACAAGAAAGAATAGAAAGCACAAAAGTTTTGAAAAACATTTGTTCTCGTTTGAATCCCCTTATTTATATCACTAATTATTTGATCAGTGGGATGAGAAGATTGATATCTATAACTTTTAAAATTAAGACTGTTTTGTGCTTTCTCATTAAGTTGGGAACCAGCATGTTCATGGATCTCTCCTTCTTCTGAGGAGCCAGGAGGATTCACATTCATGCTGTTTCCTCTATCATTACTTACCTCAGGTTCAGGGGTGGTACCTTCTTCTGTTCCCCCTGAACTCATTACCTGTCTATTATTTGAGGAACCATCAGGACTTGGTTCCCCTTCAGAGTCCTCATTATCTTCATTTTCTTCTCTAGGCACTTCATCATTATCATCTGGTGGAGTATTTGGTAGGCCTAGATCTGCTTGCACTTCATCCGTGGGACCAGTATACTGGTTCCCCGTGAAATCCATCAATCCAATCACTTCATCAGGTTGTACCTGCGCAATCTCAGAAGACATGTTAAATTCATCAAAAATGACATGGACACTCTCCTCAACACGAAGAGTCCTTTTATTAAAGACTCTATATGCTTTGCTGTGAGAAGAGTATCCAAGGAAGATTCCCTCATCACTTCTAGGATCAAATTTATCAAGCTGGTCCTTCCCATTATTATGCACATAACATTTACATCCAAAAATGCGAAAATATGTAATGTTGGGCTTTCGACCTTTAAGCAGTTCATAGGGAGTCTTATTTAACTTTGGTCTAATGAGACCTCTATTCAATATATAGCAAGCAGTGTCAACAGCTTCTCCCCAAAAACTCTTTGGGAGACCACTCTCAATGAGCATCGTCCTCGCCATCTCCTCAAGAGTTCTATTCTTCCTTTCTACAACACCATTCTGTTGAGGTGTTCTAGGGGCTGAGAAGTTGTGATTAACTCCATGTTCCCTACAATAATCAATAAAGTTAGCATTATCAAATTCAGTACCATGGTCTGATCTTACCGAGACCAGCTTGTGGGTGAGCTGGTTCTCCACTTGTTTCACCAATGTTACCCATTCTTCAAACGTTTCATCCTTTGTGTGTAACATCATTACCCAAGTGTACCTAGAATAATCATCAACCATAACACAGACATATCTATGACCTCTTCGACTTTGTACTCTCATGGGACCACACAAATCAATGTGTACAAGTTCGAAGGGTCTGCTGGTACTCAAAACAGTTTTAGGCTTAAAAGAGATTTTGACCTGTTTCCCCCTTACACATTCAGAACAAACTTTATCAGCTTCATACTTAATGTTAGGAAGGCCTACAACTAAGTCACGTGTTTTAAGTTTGTTTAGAAGTGTTAGGCTAGCATGTCCAAACCTCTTATGCCAAATCCATTGATTATTGTCAGAAACAGCTTTCAAACAGATGGACTTGTCTTGAGGGATTTTATCTAAGAAGGTGATGTAAACATCATGCTTCCTGGTTCCCTCACATACAAGTTCTCCTGTTTGTGAGTTAACTATGTGACATAGGTTGGCTTGAAACTCAACTATATTACCTTTGTCACATAATTGAGAAATACTCAAGAGATTATGTTGCAAGCCTTCAACATAATAAACATCATCTATTGCGTTAGAAAGTGTCTTACCAACCTTACCTAAACCAGTGATGGTTCCCTTGCTGTTATCCCCAAAGGTGACACTTCCTCCATCAAAGGCCACTAGTGAAAGGAATTGATCTTTATCCCCGGACATGTGTCTTGAGCAACCACTGTCCAAATACCAATAGGTGTCTCCCTTCACTCTAGCCTGCAAGAGCAAATCAAACATTAGTTTTAGGAACCCAAACATACTTGGGTCCCTTTTCAACAACATTAACATCTTGTTGATCCTTTCTTCTCCATACATATTTTACACCCTTGCTGTTCTTATTAGCACTAATTTTCTTAGCTGGACATTCATGCATTTTATGTCCATTTTTACCACAATGAAAACACACATGCATCTCTTTAGTCATGACATACTTGCCTCGTTGATATTCTTTGATCCAGGTGGTTTCTCTGGGAGACCAGTTAGTCCTGGTTCTCTGTCTAATATAACCAAGACCCACTTTTCCTCTGTTTCCTCTTGATGAAGTCAGGTAATTTAAGGATTCTTGAGCATTCAATAATTTGTCCACATGTCTATGACTATCATTAAGTTCTTTTTCTCTGGTTTCAAGTGTTTTAGTTAACAATTCGTTTTTCTCTTTAAGAAAATCAAAGTTACTTTTTAAAGCTTCGAATTGTAGATTAAGCTTTGAAACCATAGAGTCAATAGACATGTCAACAACCACTGGTTGCTTGTCCTTTTTCAGTTGATTGATTTCCGCATGCAAATCACAAATATTACTTTCATACTTATCAATCGTATTACTGACATCTACACTGGTACCTGTAGGGGAAACAGTGAACTGTGCAGCTTTAAGTGAAGCAATTTCCTTGTGAGAGTTTTCCAGGTTGTAAGCCAATGTTTCAAAGGCCTTCAACAAGGAAGTTCTAGTACACGAATTTGCTTTACTTATAGCTACTGAAAAATCAAGAGTATCACTAGTGGTTGATAAGTCTCTAGGGAACCAGGAGGTCAGATCCTCTTCACCATCAATTGGTTCAAACGATCTTTCCTTTTCTAGTTCCACTTTACACTTGTCCAATTCAACCTCTAGTTCTGCTACTTGATTTTTTAGTTCATAACAGACTCCTTCTAGATGATCACAACTAGCAATAGCAATATTACATTCACCACGTTTTTCTTTTAATTCTCTTTTGCAAGTTATGTATGTTTCACTTAGTTTATAGCATTCATCTAGTAAGGAATCAATACAAGCAAGCATATTTTCTCTATCATATTCATGCATATCTTCTCTAATTTGCTCTAAGCTTACCTTGCGTTCATGTAGTACATCCTTCTTTGCCATAAAGCATTTGTTGAATGTACTGGTTCCCCCTCTGGTTCCTGGACCAGTGCTGTTTTCCTTGATGTTTGTAAAGGCAGTTAGGCAAACATCTGAGTTGGGTGATCCTTCTTCCTCATCTGACCCTGAGTCAGAGTCTCCCCACATGGAAGCTATCATGGCATTCTTGTATGCTTGTTTATCTCCGGATTTAGACTGTTTGTCATTCCACTTAGGACAATCTCGAATAAGATGTCCTTTTTCTCCACACTTGAAACATCCTGTAGAAGAAGAATTAGAGTTAGATTTTTTATAGTTTTTAAAATGCTTACCTTTGAAATTCTTTCTTTGATCTCGAAGAGATCTCTCAAATCTTTTTGCAATCATGCTAATTTCATCTTCATCATCTTCTACTGTTCCCTTAAGCGCCATGCCTTTTGCTGGTTCCTTCTCAGACTTAGAGTCAATCAGCATCTCATGAGTCATAAGGGAACCAATCAGCTGTTCCAGAGACAAGGTAGACAGATCCTTTGCTTCATATACTGCTGTTACCTTGGCTGTCCATGCATCTGTTAAACTACGCAATAATTTTCTCACAAGATCCTCGTCAGATAAATTTTTACCAAGAGATCTAAGATCATTTACAATAGTCATAAACCTACGAAAGCAATCATTGATTTTTTCATTTTTATTCATGGCAAACAATTCATATTTAGACATGATTAAATCAATTTTAGACCGTTTTACCTCACTGGTTCCCTCAAACGCAAGTTCAAGGGTGTCCCATATCTCCTTAGCACTACTGCAGCCAGATATACGATTTGTTTCGGTCTCACCTATTGCTTGTTGTAGTATTGACATTGCCTTAGCATTCTTCTCCAGCAACTTGTAATCAGCAGTGACCAATTCGCTATCTTTCTTGGGAACCTGGTTCCCCTCAACATCTGTCTTGAGAATGATATTAGGACCATTTTTAACTACGAGCCAGCATTCATAATCAATACCCATGATAACATTCTGGATCCTGTTCTTCCACCAAGCATAATTATTTCCATTAAACTTGGGTGACTTGTTGTCATAACCGATTGCACTTAATTCTTGAGTACTCATTCTTAACTCCTCTAGATGTTACTCTTTCGAGAAGCTTAGGCTCTGATACCAATTGAAGGTTCAATGGGCACTCAAGAGGGGGGGGGGGGGGTGAATTGAGTGTTAAGTAATCGTTGGCTAATTTTGCTTCTTTTCGGATTATGTGTGAGGAACCAGTTGTGCTGGTTCCCGTACGCAGCGGAATATAAATAAGCAATAAAGAAGACAATAAATTTAACGAAATAAAACAAAGCAATAAAGAACACAACAAATTTAACGAGGTTCAGCCAACTCAGGCCTACGTCCTCCTATCCTAAGTTCTTTATTAATCTACTCCGAAAAACAAAGACAAAGAACACTCTGCTGTTCCCTACTCCGGGAACCAGCAAACCCCACACTCTACTCCGAGTGTGCTCTCGACTTACACTCGTAAGCCCAATGTGTTTGAACTCACAAACACTCACCCAGCCTTTAACCCCTTTGTTAAAGACTCAATACAAGAATCAAGAACTCCCCTTTGATCTCACTTCTACAAAGCTAATTAAGAGAAAAAGTTTAAGTACTAGAATGCTCTTGTATATAACTTGATGAATGGGATTAGTGCTTAAGTATATGCTCTCAAATAATTGCTCTTTTAATTTCTAGAGAGGCACACGAAATATGTGAAATAAGATGAGTTTATATAAGCTTAGATTCCTAAAACCTAGTTTCCTTAAATCACACAATCTTAGAGAATAAGATATAATGTAATTTTAGGAAAGTTTTTATCTTATTTGATTTAATCACAAAGATAGAATCAATTAAGATAAATACTCCTAGATTTTAGGTAACCAAGAATATTTCATCTTATTTCCAGCTGCACAAAATATTTTCAAGATAATCTTTTCGAAAAAATCTTTTTGTAAAATCTTTTTCCAAAACGGCAGCTCGAATACAGTGAACCTGGTTCCCCGACCTGGTTCCCTGAATTGAAACATGTTATGAAACCTGTTCCAACTTTGTACCAGATTTCATATCATACTTCAATATATTTTTAAGCACTTATATAACCCAAACATGCAAGCATACTACGGAGCATATTACATGAAAACCTAGATAACATATTAAAGCATAAATCGTCTTTTCTTCATGTAATCTTCAAGATTTGAATCTTCCTTGAATACTTCTATTATGAGCAAACAATCTTTCTTCGAAATATCTTCGAAAGGCTTCTATGCTCCAAGTCTTGGAATCAACTCAACTACTGCACATGTAACATGGTTAATGCACAATAAAGAGTATGTGACTGCTTTACCACGTAGCAACCATGGAAACAGTACATACTGGTTCCCTACCAGTACATAACACTTTTACCATATAACTGTTCCCTGTATAAAGACAAGTTAGTTCAATAAGAAAACTCATGTAAGTAATAACTTGTCTGGGGAAACAGTGTTCTATGTTAGCTGGTTCCCCCAACTGTATCGAACACTTTCAAGGACCTGTTTCCCTTAGCTGTTTGTCATCATTCAAAACTATCAATCAAAACCTAAGGGACTCAACAGTCTTGGTGGACAAGGAGCTTCTTCCGCAGAAGTTCAATGCCAATGACATCCCAAAATTCAAAACAACTGATAACCCTTACTTTCATTTAAGATCTTTTGAAACAGTAATGAATATTAAGGGTATTGATAGAAAAGTATTTCACTCTTTATTTTCCTTATCTCTTGAAACCGTTTGAAAACAATGGTTCTTTTACCTTGACAAAGAGAAAACCTCTACTCGGGAAACAATTGTAAACGCTTTCATTGATAGGTATAAATGCAATATTCAAGTTGAAACTAATCATAGGGAACTTGAAATACTTAAGCAAAAAGAGAATGAAGGCTTCACTTCTTTCTTCAATAAATGGAGAGAAACCTCTACTAGGATGATTGAAGTACCGAGTGAAAAATAATCTGTCAGGTTTTTTATCAAGAACCTCCAAGAAAAGTACTCCAAGCATCTTAAGTACCAAAACAACCTTCATACCTTCAAGGCCGTCTATGATATTGAGATTAACATTGAAGACGACCTTGCTAAACAAAAAACTGCTAACAATAACTCCAACACTGGCTGGAAAGGCAAGAAGAACGACAATTCTTCTTCTTCCAAAACCACCCACTCAAATAATGTTAGCACCTTTAATTTGAGTGAAGTCCTTGCTATGAACAACCAAGGACAAAAGAAACCATTTAGGAGGAACTTCACTCCTATTGGTATGAGTTATGATACCGCATTTGATCGACTGAATACAAAAGGTCTTATAACTCCTATTGGTCCATTTGGGGACCCACTAGTTGAAAAGAGGACAGCTAACTGGAACCCAATGCACACTGCAAATATCACCAAGGTAGGGGTCATATCACTGAGAATTGTTGGAAGCTTAAGGAAGCTATCCAAGATTTGATTGATAAAACAATAAGCTACCATTGCCCCCTGCAAGTAAGAAGCCAAGCATCAACAATGCACCACTCTCCGATTCCTTGACTATCTCTGATGAGGTAAACCATGCTGATCCCTCATCCCTTATCAAACCAATTAAAGAAATTCATGCCATCAAAGAAGAAAAAGAAACCCCTTTCGATGCCATGAGTGATTTCTCAACAGGGCAAGGACCAATGTTTGAAAAGTCGTCTGAGTCAGAGTCTTTTCCTGTAAAGTCCTCCAAGTCTTTAGCTATAGCATCCCCTATTTCTAATTCTTCTACTCCTAGGATAGTTAGTAATCAAGTCCTTGAGGACATTTCCCTTTTCGATGTAATGATTTCAGAATTCAATAATATGTCTTCTTCCTCTTACTCCTCGTGTTTTTCATTAATCCAAGATGATGAGCATTGCTTAACTAACAATGGAAATGACAAAGAAATTATTAAAGCAATGGAAACACTTGAAAAGAAAACACTGATAATTGAGGATACTGAGACGGTTGATATCTCAAATGATTCAACCATTAAAAGAGAAGTTAAAATCGGATTAACGCTTAATAAACAAGAAAGAACCAATTTAAATAATCTACCCAAAGAATTTATCGATGTATTTGCCTGGTCATATGAAGATATGTCAGGCATTAATAGAGAAATAGCTCAACACACTATACCACTAATTCCAGGAATGAAACCTGTAAAACAAAAGCTGCGTCGAATGAAACCCGACGTAACTCTTAAAATAAAAGAAGAAGTTCAAAAACAAATAACTGCATGTTTTATCAGGGTATCCAAATACCCCTATTGAGTAGCAAATGTGGTCCAAGTTCCGAAGAAGGATGGAAGGGTAAGAATGTGTTTTGACTATCAAGATTTAAATAAGGCAAGTCCAAAGGACGACTTCCCTTTACCATACATCGATATTTTAGTAGATAATACAGCAAATCATGCGCTTCTCTCATTTATGGATGGATACGCAGGATACAATCAAATTCTCATGGCAGAAGAAGACATAGAGAAAACAAAATTCATAACACCATGGGGTACTTACTGTTACACGGTGATGCCATTCGGGTTGAAAAACGCGGGTGCTACTTACCAACAAGTAGCAACTGCCCTATTCCATGACATGATGCACAAAGATGTTGAAGTATATGTAGATGTCATGATTGAGAAATCAAAAGATTGCCCAGGACATCAAGTAGCCTTAAAAAAATTCTTCGAAAGGCTAAGAAAATGCAACATGAGGTTGAATCCATCAAAGTGTGCTTTTGAAATCACCTCAAGAAAGCTCTTGGGATATGTCATAAGCTCTAGAGGAATAGAGATTGACCTAACCAAGATCAAGGCGATCATGTCAATGCCACCGCACAAAACCGAGAAACAAATTCAAGGATTTATTGGCCGGTTGCAATATATAAGTAGGTTCATATCGAAATTAACAAGGATATGCGAACTAATATTCAAGAAGCTTAAAAATAATGTGCCAGTAATATGGGATGACGAGTGTCAAAAAGCCTTTGAGAAGATCAAAGCCTATCTCGCAAATCCTCCCGTATTAGCGCCAGCACTCCCAGGGATCCCTCTTAGGTTGTACTTAACAGTCACCAAGGAGACAATGGGGCTATGCTTGCACAAGAAGTAGAAGGTAAAGAAAATGCAATCTACTATCTAAGCAAAAAGATGCTCGAATATGAAGTGCGCTATACACCGCTTTAGAAATTGTGCCTCGCATTGGTGTGGGCCACAACCAAGCTAAGACATTACATGCTTGTGCACACAATCTTTGTAGTTTCTCGAATGGATCCACTTAAGTATCTATTCGAAAAGTCTACACTCAATGGGCGCATATCAAGGTGGATAGTCAATTTAGCCCAGTTCGATGTAAGATTCATGCCTCAAAAGGCTATCAAAGGATATGTGGGCTTGGACTTTATACTTCGATGGAGCCTCAAACCAAAAGGGATGTGGCGTTGGAGTATTATTAGTATCACCTAAAGAAGAACACGTCCCAATCTCTATAAAGCTATATTTCGACGTTACCAACAACGCTGCCGAATACGAAGCATGCATGGTAGGCCTTGAAACAGCTTTGGCATTGGGAGTGAAGAAACTACGAATATTCGGAGACTCTTCATTGATCATCAACCAAATTTCCAAAAGATGGAAAGTAAGGAGTGAAAGTCTAGCCCCTTACCAAACTTATCTGGAAATTCTCACCAATCAATTAGAAAAGGTAGAATACACCTATCTACCTAGAGAGGAAAACCAATTTGCTGATGCCTTGGCAAGACTAGCTTCAATGGTTAGGATTCCTATGAAAATCAAGCAAATGCCTCTAACTATAGAGAAAAGGCATAAACCGGCTAATATTCAAGCCATAGAAGATGATGAAGTGATCCAAGAAGAAGAAGAGGAAGAAGAACCATGGTATACAGATATACTTAAATACGTCATCAAAGGAGAATATCCTCCTCATTATGACAAAAGAGCAAAACGAGCATTAAGACTCTTGGCTTCCCAAAATGTATTGATAGACAACGAGTTACACAAAAGGGTACCTAAGGGCCGAGCTCTCTTATGTGTAGGGAAAAAGGATGCCCAAAAATCTATGAGAATAGTCCACAAAGGCATTTGTGGAACCCATGTTAATGGAAAAATGCTAGTCCAAAAGATAATGGGAGAAGGTTACTATTGGACTACCATGAATAGGGATTGTCATCAATATGTAAAAAGATGCCCTAAGTGCCAAATTTATGCCAATTTACAACATGTTCCTCCATCTCTACTTTACACCTACACTTCACCGTGGCCATTCTCTACATGGGGAATTGATATTATCGGTAAAATTACCCCTCTTGGGATAGGAGGTCACGAATACATCTTAGTAGAAATTGATTACTTCACAAAGTGGGTTGAAGCACAATCATATGCCAAACTCACTGCAAAACATGTAACACTCTTTATCTAAAAGAATATTATTTTTCGATACAGAGTCCCACATGAGATGATAAGTGACAATGGAACTCACTTTCAAGCTGAATGTGAAGAATTGCTACAAAAATATGGCATTCAAAACCATCATTCTTCCCCTTATAGACCTCAAGAAAATGGAGCTGTTGAGGCGGCTAGTAAAAACCTAAACAATATTATCTAGAAAATGACAGAAAATTACAAGGATTGGCCTGACAAACTCCATTTTGCACTTTAAGGTTATCACACGTCAATTCACACATCAACAGGAAATACGCCATTCTCCTTAGTTTATGGAATGGATGTCGTACAACCTGTAGAGCTAGAGACACCATCTCTATGCATTGCACTAGAAAGTAAACTCGATCAAGTCGAATGGAGTAGAGCAAGGTATGAAGAGCTAATTCTACTTGATGATAAAAGCGACTACAAGCTCTACATCATACCTAATGCTATCAAACCCGTATGGCTAGGCACTTTAATAAGAAGGTCAAGACAAGAAACATCAAAGTAGGAGACTTGGTGTTAAAAGCATTAAGGAAAAATGTTTTGGATCCAAGAGGAAAATTTAGGCCTAATTGGTCCGGACCTTATGTTGTCAAAATAATCCTATCACGAGGTGCAGCAAAACTAACTGACATGGATGTCAATGAGTTCTCAAACATGACAAACCTTGACCAACTTAAAAAGTACTACACATAATTACTTGAGCAGGACACTCAAGAGAGCTACGTTTGGTGACAGGCTTAAGTCGTATCACCTAATCAAAAGTAATTCCTAAAACCACTAATTAATAATAGATAGGGAAGTAGGGTCGAATCCATAGGGAAATGAGTCTTTCTATTCCTAATTAACTAATATAGTCTAGATTATCAAGTAACCAAATTTGTTGTTGTAAAAGTAATTAAACTAAGGAGAATAAAAATAGGGAAGAATAAAAATAAGGAGAAATCAATTAATAAAAGCCTAGGGAATAGGGCCATAGGTTCACCAATAAATAATACTCCAGGGTAAAACATAACAATCAAATCATCAATGCATCAATTAATCAGATCATAAAGGGCTTTCGCTACGTATTACAATCACACAATAAATTTACCGGTATTAAATCTCATCTCTCGAATCTCGACTTAACCATTTATAAACTAACCCGCCTATTGAAACTAGACCTAAACATCAATTCTCATCTCTGGAATCTCTAATCAATATTGTTAAACTCATGCATAAAAGATCAGGCCTAATCTAGTCACAGAGCATTAAATCAATCAATAGGAAAATAATCAAGCATTGATAATCAACAATAATAAATTACCCCTTCATATTATTTATGGATCCCCATAAACCCTAGAAATAAGACTACTCAAACATAAATAAATCTAAACTAATCAAATCAATAAAATAAGCTAGACATGATGAAAGAATAAATAAATAACTGAGATTAGGAGAAAAGGAATCGTTACCAAAGTAATCTGTAATTAAGAGTAGAGTAAAGAACGAAGTATTAGAGAGAGAAAACTAATCTAAAAGCTAAGTAGAGAGAGAAAACTAAGAGAAGAATTAAGAAAGAGTAAAAAAAGATACTAAACTCGCTTAACGGAATAGTATTTATATTAAGCAAGAATCCTAAACTAAAACAAACTTAAACGACGATTAAACCGCTTAATAATAACACACGCCCGATCGGGCGCGCCTTTTTCTCATCAGGTATGTTTCTCGCGCTCCGCCGGGCGCGAGTTCGGGCGCCGGCTTTACTTCCCCGCCCGGTCGGGCGCGCCTTTGGGCGGGAACTTCTTTGGCCGGGCGGTACTCTCGAGCCACTCTTTGGACTTCTATTGGGCTCCAATTCTTCGGGCCAATTTGGATTTCCTCTTCGGGTCTTGAATACTCGGTCCAAATGCCCCGGTATCACATATACCGAGCCATTAATCACCGGTTCGATGGCTCTAACCGGCCCTGGGCTACAGAAATTGGTCGTGCTTCTCCAATGCTCGTAGTTGCTTCATAAAATCTCAGGAAAATGCTCCAAAAGCACAAATCCCTACAAAAGTCAACCAACTCTACGAAAACACTAGAAAACACCAATTAGTAATAAAAGTGGCTCTAAAGAGCCAAAAACACTACTAATTATGACCAAGAGACAGGGGTAAAATACTATATAAAATGAACATATCAAACTCCCCTAAGACAAACCTTTGGTTATCCCTAAGCAAAGATCTCATCAATGAATAAATAAATATGCTTCACCCCAAAAAGTAAAAATCAAACACAAACTAATCAAGGTAAATCTAATAAACATGCTTCAAAATCAACCAATCAAATTCATCCAATTACTCTTCCTCCCTAACAATTGTCAAATAGAGCAAACCACAAGAGCATATAGAATTCAAGGCTAGTGCTCACACACTTAACTCTCATTTATGTGGCGAGTAAAGAATGTACTTGATCGCTCTCCAACCAACCCCTTTATGTTAACAATGCCCTCCCAACTCACATTTTCGTGTGTATAAAAAGATGTACGCTCAGCCTACTAGTCGACTCGAAATATGTCAAATCATAACTTGCATTGGTAAACAACACTTTCACATTCATACAACTCTATGCACAAAGGTCGGACGGTCTTTAAAGCTTGTAATTTAAGGCTAGGGCAAAGGGTAGGAATCATTTGGGAATAAGTGAGAGAAAAGCTATGCTTAAGGGAGCAAATCCTAATAAAACCAATGATCAAAATAAATAATGATCAACATCTCCTACATAACCAATTCCAACAAGAATCCACCAAATACAATTCCAATCATAGCAAACAATCCCAACACTTATAATTCCACTCATAAAAATATGATAGTGTAGAACTAGAGTGAATGAGCAAACTTTATTTTTCAAACTTGAATTTTTTTCCATTGAAGCTCAATTTTTTTCCTTTGATTAACCTCTAACTAGAACATTTGAACATTGAACAATTTTTTTTTTCTTTTTGCTCTTTTTTTTTCTTTTGAAGCTCACTTATTTTTTTTTTCACATTTTTTTTTCACTTCTTTTTTTTTCATAACATCATACTTTATTTTTCTCAAGAAGATTAAACATTCAAGCTCATCAAAAATAAACTACGATCAAGAACAAAATAACTTCTCAAAACCCACCAAAATTGTGCAAATAATAAGAACACTACAAACGCCCTCACCTCACTCACTAATAGCTCCCCCAAGCCAAGCTTGAGACTAGTAACCAATGGGGAAAAATAGGCTTGTAATGTGGATAATAAACAACAAAAAGTCAAGGCATTAACATGGGTATCAAGAAGGAAACAAATGTATCTAAAATCATCTGAAGGCTACCTAAATGAACAAATGTCTTCACCCTCCTCAATGTGCATAATAATGAGTCATATAAACATTACTTATAGTTGTAAACCAATACTCAAATTCATTGACATACCAGGAACTATCACACATTCCTAACCAAATCAACTAGTCAAGCACTATATTCACAAGTAGTTGGACAAAATTGACGCATGTTAGGACATCTAAGCAATCAAACTTCAAATCATGATCAACAAATCCACAATGCTTATCATCATATACCAAGAATCAAAACAATATTTTCCAAGTATGGGGCACAGGGAAGCATGATTTATAATTCATCGGAACGTATTTTTGGATTTTTTTATTTTTTAATTTTTTTGTATTTTTCATATTTAAGAAAGCAATCAAACTAACCTAAAAAGCAATAAATCTAAGCTAAGAAAACACACCAAAAACAAAAGAAAAGAGAAAAAAGAAAGATACCAAATCCAAAATCTCCCCCAAGCTAGAATCAGACAATGTCCTCATTGGCTCAGGAACTAGCCCAGCATAGCTAGTCCTCATCATCCTCATCCATGGAGCCGAAACCTCCACCTCCACTACCACCTGTACCAGCGCCGGTCCCCCAAAAGGAATGTCCTGGCCGTACCCATGGAAGGCAGAATAGTCAGTATAAATACCATGGGCAGTGGGATCCTTATCGTATCCCTGGGGTGGAGGCTGAAACCAGTCAGGGTAAATGGCGTCGTCGGGAATATTGCCTCGACGAGCATAATCATCATACATAAGGTAGAGAGCTCTACCTTGATTCCTCTCAAGGTACCCTGACCTATGGTCAATGGAGCCTACCATCCTCCTAAGGTCAGTGTGGGAATGCTCAATAATGCCTAAAGCCTGACCTATACTCTGAAGGTCCCAAACTGGGTCAGAGTCAACATGGGGGACAGAGTGAGACATGCGAGGTGGTGAACGCACTACCTCGAGCTCAGTCTGGGGTGGTGGAACTGGTGGTGCTTTCCCCCTAGCATGGGCAACTAAAAGGTCGTACATGTAGGACGCTTGCCTGGGGGAAAAGGCGGTCAAGTCAGGACTAAGTAAGGAAAAGATAGGCAATGGCTGCTCGATCCTTGTCCTAATACACCAGTGGAAGGTCTGCTCACTATCCGATCGTACCCAACCCAACTCCTCTAGGTACCTAGTGGTCATGTAGGTATCCGGTCCACAGTTAGTCATCTGGTGGGGTCTAGTCTCTACAAAATCGGCCTTCTTAATAGCTATCCTAGTGATAAGGCCACCTAGACGGATGGGGGTACTAGCTGCGTTACTAGCTGTGGCATGCCTAGCTCAGTGATGGATGATATACCTAGCTATGTTAAGCTTCCCAAAGTCGTACACATAATGGCCAATAACAACAAGTTCATTGGTCTGACAGTTATGGGGCTCGTTCCTACCTAAAAAGCTAACACCCGCAAATCTTTGCCATATTGTTGGAACGGGATGATGGATTGGTTTAGCACTAGCATGTTGGGCGTTAGGCACCGAAAAACCAGTCAAAGCAGTATAAGTATCATCCATTTTATATTCAGCATGCCATTGGTGAGGCAAATCAGGTTCCAAATCAAATAATTTACAAAAATCAACAAAAGTTAAAGTAATATTTCTATTATTTAACCTAAATATCAATTTTGGCCCAATTTTATGGTTATGAACATGCAAATAAGAAAGAAATTCACAGGTTAATTCACGATAAGTGGCATAATGCATATCAACAAATTTCCTTATACCAATATCGTTCAAAAATCTCCTAACATAGTCATATAATCCCAATGCTTCTAGAGTAAGGTGATGTAACCACCGTGAAGGAACTACCTCTCGCCCGTAGAGCTGCTCAAGCTTTTCCTTCTATTCCGGGGTTGCTATCTTGATCGTCGACCAATGTGGTAGTTGCAAAGCCGGGTCGTATTGTTGGCTTGAGCTTCCCCCTAGAAGTGTTCTTGCCCTCTTTTCCGCCATTTTTGAGAATGGGTATAAAAATTATTTGAGTGGAACTTGAGGATTTTTATATAGGATTGTAGAGGATGAAGAGAGGATTAAGAATATGTAAAAATTATTGGATTTGGGTAAGTAATGAAGAGAAGATCTTAGAGAGAAGGTAGAGGAAAATGGATTTTTAGTGAGAGAAAGTATGGAGTAAAGAGAGAAAATGAAGAAAGAAATAAAGAAGAAGAAGAAAGACGCGGAGTATGAGTCGCGCCTTATCGGGCGGACCTTCGCCCGGTCAGGCGATCTGGGCTTCTTTATGATGAGTCGTTCTCGCGCCCGGTCGGGCGATCTGTTGCCCATAAAACCCTTTTATTCTCGCGCCCGGTCGGGCGATCTAATGCCCAAAATTTTTTCTTCTCTCGCGCCCGGTCGAGCAAAAATTCCTGATTTTCTAACCTCATTCTCGCGCCCGGTCGGGCGAGCTTCGCCCGATCGGGCCCGAGGCTAATTGGACGCTTTTTTTTGTTTTCTTCTTTTCTTCAATTTTTGGCTAACTCTTTTCCTTCAAGCCTGTACAAAAACTCATAAAACTCGTTAGATTCCCTCATCTCTCCTTTCACTAGAAAAAGAAATAAAAACTAGTCTAAAAAGCATTAAAGTACGGGTTGCCTCCCGCAAAGCGCTGGTTTATCTAGGTCCCGCACGACCTTCTTTCCAAGAACAAGAAATAGGACTCTTGGCCTAACGTTTGGTCGGGTGGTTTCTCACCTGGTCAAGCGATGTTTAGGCCACGACGCGGCTTCCTGACATACCCTATGGGACGCCAATTCACCTTATCCGGTGGATCTTCCTTGACTTGGACTGGGGGTTCTTCAATGCTACGCACTAAAGATCCCTCTTCGATCGATGGTTGCTTAAAATTGTCACTACATTTAGCACTTGCAACTCGATCTGGCGGAACACTTATCGTAGGCTTAAGTTCCACAACTTGCTTGTTTAGTTCCACCTTCTCATCTTCGAAGCCAAGACCGACAGTGTAGACGGCTCTTTCTATTGCATCAACTTCCTTCTGTCATTTGTCTATCTCATTTGTAAAGGATGCAACACAAGATACCGCCTCCAAGGGATCTTTTACAAGAGCTTGGGGCTTGTTAGAATAACTTTGAACCACATCAACACTAAAACACTTCTCCTCTGCCATGGGGCTTTTAGGGGTATTATTAAGATTAAAAATAATTTTATCGTCCCCCACTGGTAGTGTCAATTTGCCACATCTCACATCTATAATTGCTCCTGCAATGTTAAGGAATGATCTACCCAAAATATATGGGTATTTAAAATCAAGAACAACAAAATCAACAGGTATATAAAATTTACCTACTCTAACAGGAACATCCTCTAAAACACCTAAGGGGTATTTAAAAGAACGATCGGCCATTTGTAGAGTAATATTGGTAGCTTTTAGTTTACCCGTATTTAACTTGGAACACACAGACAATGGCATAATACTAACGCTAGCGCCCAAATCACATAATGCATTATCAATCATCAAATTGCCAATATGACAAGGAATAAAAAAACTACCCAGATCTTTCAGTTTAGGTGGAGATTTATTTTGAAGTACGACACTACATTCTGCAGTGAAAGCTACTGTCTCTACCTCACTAATAGACCTTTTTCTTGTCAATATTTCCTTCATGAATTTTGCATATGCAGGAATTTGTGTAATTAATTCAATGAAGGGAACTGTTACCTGCAAATCTTTAACCATCTCCAGAAACTTACCAAACTGCCTATCCAAATTTGTTTTCAAGTGACGATTGGGGAATGGAAGTTTGATAACTGGCTTTGGAGCATTACTACTCTTATCTGGAGTTGCTACCTTCCCTGGAGTCATACCCTGAAATGTAAAATTAGATATATTAGTACTATTCTTTAGCCCCGGGGGGCTATTAGCTACATTGTCAGGTTTAACGGAATCAAGATTAGCATTATTTATTAAAACAAATTCATCATCTCTGGGCATAGAGGGCCCTTCATAGTTTGAACCACTCCTTAGAGTAATTGCATAAGCTTAATCCGTAGACCTAGTCGGCTGTGCTGGTAGGGCTCCCTGTTGACGGGCTTGTAGAGTAGCAGAAATTTGCGCAATTTGATTATCTACAATTTTATTGTGTGCTAGGATCGAATCAATTTGGCATCTCTACTCTGCATGTGCTTCTGCATGTTAGCCAACATCGCTCTAATTTCTACCAAAGTAGGGTCGAAAGATGAGGAGGGTTGTTGTGGTTGGTTCTTCTGGCCAACATTGGGGTGGTAATATTCCTGCTGTTGTTGTTGTGGCGCCTGTGATTCTTGTGGTGGTGGTGGATTTTGAACATTGGTGCTCCGGTAGGAAAGGTACGGATGCTTTCGGTACCTAGGATTGTAGGTGTTGGAGTATGGGTTATTCTGCCTATAAGCTTGAAAGGCATTGACTTGCTCCACGGAACTCCTGCAATCTTGTTCCCAATGACCTAAAATTCCACAATTTTCACAGAAAGCCTCATTAGCATTATTATTAATTGCAAAAACATTAGCTACATTTTCAGTACTAAGATTATCTAGTTTTTGGCAAATAGAGGTTGATTGAGCTTGTAAAAAGGATACAGAGTCAACACTATGCTTCCCCTTATTAGCAAAGCCTCTAGGATTCGCATATTGGGAATTATGTATCGCCATATCTTTGATAACTTGACCTACATCATCAACATTAAGGTTCATAAACCTCCCACTAGCAGCAGAATCCAATATTATTCTAGATGAATTTCCAATCCCATTGTAAAAGACTTGGATTAACTGCCATTGTGCCAAGTTATGGTGGGGGCATTCTCTTTGTAGATCCTTGAACCTTTCCCAAGCCTCATATAAAGTTTCATTGGCTTCTTGGGAAAAGTTCTGGATAGCACTCCGTAGTACAGATGTTCTCTCTGCAGGATAATACTTGTTATAAAAATTCAAAACAAGAGTTTCCCAGTTAGTTATACCAAGTGCAGTTCTATTTAAACCATTAAACCATAATTTGGCTTTTCCACTTAAAGAGAAAGGAAAGAGAATCTCCCTGATTCGGTCTTGTGTAACCCTAGCTTGCCTGATGGTATTACAGTACTGACAATAGTTTCCGATATGAAGATTTGGGTCTTCTCCCTTAGCTCCACTAAATTGCTTCCTTTCTATCATTGTTATAAATTGCGGTTTAATCTCAAATTATACCCCATCAAGAGCTGGAGTGGGAGTAAGGTGTGGAAAATTTGTAAGCTTTGGTTGTGAATAATCACTAAGCTTTTTAGCAACCGCCACCTCTGATTCTGGATCTGAAGATACCTCTAAATCGCTAGAATCAGTTGGAAGGTCTCGGTGATTATTGTTATCACCAGAACCCGCCAGAATTTGCTTGTAAAAATTCTTCTGTCTATGGAAGGATCGTTTGATCTCAGGATCGAATGGGATGTAACCTGATCTAGAACACCTGGGCATAAACAAAGAACTAAAAGCAAATATGAGACTTGCCTCAAAGAACTAACATTCTCTGAGACAAAAGGAAATAACCTAGACTACAAAAATAATCAGAAATAAAAATAAAACCGTTTCCCCGGAAACGGCGCCAAATTTTGACAGGCTTAAGTCGTATCACCTAATCAAAAGTAATTCCTAAAACCACTAACTAATAATAGATAGGGAAGTAGGGTCGAATCCACAGGGAAACGAGTATTTCTATTCCTAATTAACTAATATAGTCTAGATTATCAAGTAACCAAATTTGTTGTTGTAAAAGGAATTAAACTAAGGAGAATAAAAATAAGGAGAAATCAATTAATAAAAGCCTAGGGCATAGGTTCACCAATAAATAATACTCCAGGGTAAAACATAACAATCAATCATGAATGCATCAATTAATCAGATCATAAAGGGCTTTCGCTACGTATTACAATCACACAATTAATTTACCGGTATTAAATCTCATCTCTCGAATCTCGACTTAACCATTTATAAATTAACCCGCCTATTGAAACTAGACCTAAACATCAATTCTCATCTCTCGAATCTCTAATCAATATTGTCAAACTCATGCATAAAAGATCAGGCCTAATCTAGTCACAGAGCATTAAATCAATAGGAAAATAATCAAGCATTGATAATCAACAATAATAAATTACCCCTTCATATTATTTATGGATCCCCATAAACCTCAGAAAGAAGACTACTCAAACATAATTAAATCTAAACTAATCAAAGCAATAAAATAAGACATGATGAAAGAATAAATAAATAACTGAGATTAAGAGAAAAGGAATCGTTACCAAAGTAATCTGGAATTAAGAGTAGAGTAAAGAACAAAGTATTAGAGAGAGAAAACTAATCTAAAAGCTAAGTAGAGAGAGAAAATCTTAGAGAAGAATTAAGAAAGAGTAAAAAAAGATATTAAACTCGCTTAACGGAAAAGTATTTATATTAAGCAAGAATCCTAAACTAAAACAAACTTAAACGACGATTAAACCACCTAATAATAACACGCGCCCGATCGGGCGAGGCACAGCCCGAACGGGCGCTCCTTTTTCTCATCAGGTATGTTTCTCGCGCTCGGCAGGGCGCGAGTTCGGGCGCCGGCTTTACTTCCCCCGCCCGGCCGGGCACGCCTTCGGGCGGGAACTTCTTTGGCCGGGCGGCACTCTTGGGCCACTCTTTGGACTTCTATTGGGCTCCAATTCTTCGGGCCAATCTGGATTTCCTCTTCGGGTCTTGAATACTCGGTCAAAATGCCCCGGTATCACATACACCGAGCCCTTAATCACCGGTTCGATGGCTTTAACCGACCCTGGGCTATAGAAACTGGTCGTGCTTCTCCAATGCTCGTAGTTGCTCCATAAAATCTCGGGAAAAGGATTCAAAAGCGCAAATCTCTACAAAAGTCAACCAAATCTACGAAAATACTAGTAAACACCAATTAGTAATAAAAGTGGCTCTAAAGAGCGAAAAAACACTACTAAGGGGCCGTTTGGTTTGGGTGTATAATCAAAGAGAAAGGGAATGGACAGGCTCCATTCCCTTTGTTGTTGTTTGTTTGTCATCATCTATCATTCCCTTTACCCTTTTTTTTATTTTTGTGTTTACCCAAATATCTTTTACACCCATTCCCCACCCTCCCTCAGACTTTAGCAATCCCATTTCCCTTTCATTCCCCATCACTCTTTCTCTCCTCTCTTACCCTAAGAAATTCCCAGCAACCGTCACCCCTCACCGGAGCTCCGGCCACCACGACAACCAACCGAAGTTGTACACCTGCGACTATTTCCGACTGATCCCCACAAGGTACGATCTCCGGCGACCGTAATATTCATATTTTCGTTCTAGATCTACCTTAATCTGTCGTTTTTTTTGTTTTATTCATAAATTGATAGGTAATTTATACATTATTCCTAATTCATGAGGAATTATTCACGTTATCAATCACCTCCATAATGATTGATATTAATTTGTTGTTCACTGTTGCTATTTGAAGGGTTTACCGGTTTTAATTTTTTTTCCTCCTTGAATGAATGCTAATTATATTTGATGTTTATATATACTAATGTTCATGTATGTGTATATATTTGTTTTGCTTGAAATTTTTATGTATCTAGAGTATAAATGATATGTAAACTAGTCAATGATATGTTGTTGTTGATGTTCTTTTCTACATAAAATGGCTCGAATTGGTACTTCTTTGAAAAGGAAGAGAAATTGGGACTTTATTCGGTTCATAATTACTATGATTAATTGTGTTGTGTTGCTACATTTGATGTGTTACTCAATGAGAAAAACTATATACAATTCCCATTATCTTAAGCTAGATAAAAAAACTAGAAGGAAAATGAGATTGCACAACTTGAATAGAATGATTAGAGAAAGTGACACTTTGTGTAGGAACTATCTTCGTATAAATCGATACACATTTGGTGTAATTTTAGAAATGGTTAGAGATATCGGTGGATTAAACGAAACAAGAAACACATGTTTGGAAGAGATGGTTGCGGGCTTCTTATACACATTAGCTCACCATAAGAAAAATAGAATGATTGGTGCACATTTTTATAGAAGTGGTGAAACTATTAGTAGACAATTTCATGCTTGTTTGTTAGCAATCTTAAAGTTACATAATATTCTTCTTAAGAAACCAACTCCAATACAAGAGGATTGCGACGATGAAAGGTGGAAATATTTCAAGGTAAATTAAAAAACCAACACTTTAATTTGAGATAAAATAGAGAGACTATTACATAATTTAAAGTGATATTGTTTTTTTGTAGAGCTCATTAGGTGCCCTTGATGGTACAATGATTCTAGTTAATGTTCCTTGTGAAGATCGATCCAAATATCGCACTAGAAAAGGTACCCTTGCTATGAATGTACTAGGAGTATGCTCACCTGAAATGGAATTTATATATGTCTTACCTGGTTGGGAGGGATCGGCACATGATGGTTGGATTCTTCGAGATGCTATTTCTAGGCCTAATGGGTTGAAAGTTCCAAAAGGTAATTTGATTGACGTAGTAGACTTTATTTGAAATTGACTTAGTAAGAGAGTAATTTTTTTTAAAAAAAAATTTTCAAGGTTGTTATTATCTATGTGACGGAGGATATACTAATGGAGAGGGATTCCTTGCAACATACAGAGGCATCTTATCATCTTAGAGAATGGAATAATGGCCCCCGTCAACCTCAAACCGCCGAAGAATATTTCAACTTAAGGCATGCAAAAGCTAGATATGTGATTGAGAGATGCTTTGGGTTACTCAAGGGAAGATGGGGAATTCTTAGAAGTCCTTCTTGGTTTAGTTTACAAACACATGGTCGAATTGTGCTTGGTTGTGCCTTATTACATAACTTGGTAAAAAGATACATGCTTGAAGAATTTGATGATGATGACTTGTTTGAGGAAAGTGATAGTGATGATGATGATGATGGTGATGGTGATGCTAGTGATGAAGATGATGTGGAGTACATAACCTCCATTGCTGTAACCAATCCATGGACTAATTTTCAAAATACAATGGCCCAAAATATGTTCAATGATTGGAGGGCTAGACCCACAGAGTTACTTTGTGATATTATTCTTGTTTGGTAAACAACATTGTATTTGTTATTTGAACTTGAGACTTGTACCTTTGTTTCAATTTCGTGTTATTTTTTTATTTTTATTGTTGTATCAAGTTATGGATGTTGTGTTGGACTTATAATAATTTCCTTTATGTACTTGTATTGAATATTTTTTTTGTTAATTTCATTTTTATATATATGCAATGTTATTTTGACATGTTAATATGGTTCAAATTTTTTAGTAGGATGGATAAAAGTAGTGCAAGTGGAGGTGGAAGGGGAAAAAAACAAACGATTTTGGACCGCTCAAGAAGATAAAGTTCTTGT
Organism: Chenopodium quinoa; assembly: GCF_001683475.1. NCBI lineage: Eukaryota > Viridiplantae > Streptophyta > Magnoliopsida > Caryophyllales > Amaranthaceae > Chenopodium > Chenopodium quinoa. The sequence continues at coordinate 631,249 of NW_018744828.1, forward strand.
AGAAGCATTGTCAGAGCTAGCTGTTGATCCTCATTGGAAGTGTGAAAATGGGTTCAGAATCGGCTACATGGTTCGCTTAGAGGAGATCATAGGTAAGGCTCTTCCTGGTTGTGGGTTGAAGGCTATACCACACATCGATTCTCGACTAAAGACACTTGGAGCAAAGTTTAGGGCTATTTCTACTATGTTAAATACTAGTGGATTCGTTTGGGATGATTCCAAAAAATGGTTTATGTGGACCGGGCTGTTTATGATGAGTTTTGCAAGGTATGATAAATTTTTTAAGGTTATGAACTTTTAATTTGAATACTTGCTATTTTTGTTTATATTCCTATGGCTCTGGATGCTTAGCATTTTTGCTATTTTTTATATAAAGATTTGAAGGACTATTTATAAAAGCAAGCATAAGAACTATAGTTAGCAAGAACTATTTATACAAGTGCATCAGTTTAAAAAAAAAAAAAAAAATTGATTTTAGGATTTTGTTTGTAGTGCTAGCTAAAAAAAAAATCCTATGTGGAATGTCATTTAAATTATATTTGAGATACCTCGTGATGTTGTATATTTGAACATTTTGGGAATTTTTGTGCTTTTCAGAAACATCCAAGCTGCAAAAACTTGTATGGAGTTTCATTTCCCTACTTCCATGAACTCATGAATGTTTATGGCAAGGATTATGCAACTGGAAAACCAGCTGAAGATTTTGTTGAAGCAATCAACAATTTGCAAACTATTGCCCCCCCACAGGTTTTACTCGATTCAAGTGATGATGAGGAAGTTGCTGCTAGTGGTAATGTCACTCAGCCGTTACTTCTCCTCCTTCAAAAAAGATGAAGACTGAAAAAACTTCCAAAAAAAAAAGAAAGAAAAAGTGGTGCTGGAAGTAATTAGTTGGCTAGCTTACAAGCATTCATGAAAGACATGAATGTTCATCTTTCCACTATGGCAAATGTGATGGCACACACTGATGATCGTGAACAACAAGCGGATGAAAGAGAGCAAAAATTAGTGGAAAAGAGTGAGCAAGTGCTAGAGGAACTACTCTCTTTCAATTTAGAAGGTGTCACGGAATCCCAAGTTTTTGAAGTGGCTAACATTCTAACCGCACAACCAAACAAGCTCATGGTATTTTCAAAGTGTCCCGACGCTTTAAAAAGTGTTTATGTTAAGAGTCTTCTACGAGGAAGTGGAAATGGTGATGCTTAAAACTTATGTGGTGGTTTCATGTATGGTTTTCAATTAGGTGTTATTCACAAGCTACTACTTTTGGCATGAACTTTATCTAGAAAGGATTAGTAGCAAAGACTTGGGTTGAATGTTAATCTTATTATGAATCTTTTGGTATGAACTTTTATTTAGGAACAAGTACTTTGCATTGGTATTATTTTCACCAAGAGGTGATTACTTGGATTTGTAATCAATGGAGCTAGAAATATGTTATTTGGAGATATATTATTATTATTATTATTATTATTATTATTATTATTATTATTATTATTATTATTATTATTATTATTATTATTATTTCATATTACAGGAAAAGACGATACAGGTTGGTGGTATATTTTTTTTAAAAAAATAAAAATAAAAACAAGTTCTTCAAGTTTCCTGAAGAAACAAGTTTTATCAAATAATAACAAGTTATTTTTGAACAAAAATTAAAAGAATTTAAAAACTCAAAATTTGATTCCCTGGCTTGAACCAAACAGTCACAAAGGGAATCAATGAGTAGTTCATTCCGTTTCCTGGACATAACCAAACAACTAGGAAAAATCAGGGGAATCCATTCCTTTCTTCTCCATTCCCTTTCTTCATTTCATTCCGATTCCCCTCTACAAACCAAACGACCCCTAATTATGACCAAGGGATGGGGGTAAAATACTATATAAAATGAACATATCATTTGGCCTGATTCCTTAGGAAAGGATACGTAGGCAACCCTTTACAGGGTGCGGCCACTTTAATTTTTGCAAACCCTGCATTCTAGAAACAGTAGAAATTCGACGGAGTAGCAACGCCACAGATAGAGGTCTGCCGCCGGCTGATATACTACAGCGCCTGTCGCTCGGCGACAGACAGCAACGCCTGGAGACAGCTGCAAAACGGCGGCTCCGTTTTTCTGGGAAAATCTGGGAAATTTCGGTGTTTTTGGGAAAATTTTCGACTTCCGTACTTGAAAAAATTTCTGGAAAATAAAATAATTTAATTTGTTTTCATTGCTTTAATAAATTAAATTTAAAGAAGTTGATTTAATTAAAAAGCTGAAATTTCATTAATAAAAAAAAATAAAAATTACATTATTGATGGAATTTAAATGAAAGCTTAATAAAATAAATTAACTTTAAATTTAAACTAGTCTAATAAATTGGAAGTTGAGCAATGCTTCAATCTTTTTTCTCTTCTTTGCCCTTTTCCAATTTTTATCTGCATCCTCTTCATCATCCATGACTTTAGCTAGTAGGCATCCTTTAGAGGACCTACATTCAATTTTAGAGTAAATGGTTTCTCCTTTAGCTAGGACTCCAAGTTTCTTTTCTACCCAAACCTTCTTTTCTGAAATGTCAGCTTTTCTTTTCCCTTTATTCTTTGTAGAGTCTTTCTTCTTAGGCATCACAGGTGTTTTGAATTCAATCTTTTCACCCAAGCGTTCCTTAACATGAATCACTCTGTCACCTAGATGATTCTTCACATTGGTTCTACTACAATTTTTCTTCATGTACTTTGTAGGCTTATTAAGAAGCCATCTCTTCACATCATTGGGCAAGGAAGGAGGAACCTTTTGGGTAATCACTTCCCATAAAGGCCTAGAACTCCAATATGTGTCAAATTTCTCTACTTCTTGTGAAACAGGGAATTCATAGGGACGATAGATCCCTAGAAGGAATTGTTTGAAGTAGACCGTACTGCCTTTTTACCCTACAGGGATAATAAAAAGTCATTTTGGTTAAGCTTGGAAGACGGCAGAAGGGTTGCTTGTTGACACCAACCATCTTCTCTATTTTCTAGCAGGGGACGACCCACTTGATAGCAAAGTTGCAAGAGGCAAAGACTTTATTCCACTCATGGCGCCCCATCTTAGAGAAGAGTTTCTTTCGCCTCACAAAGCAATTTGGAGTATATTTTTCGATATTGTCAGGAAGACTAATTAATTCTATTCTCTCCATTAGCCATATCTGCAAAAAAAAAATATCAATGCAAATAAATTAGTATATTACTATACAAAAATATGTTTTTGATTTCTGTAATTAAAAATATTATTTTTCTACCTGTAATAAAATTGGAGAGCCCCGAAAAGGTGCTTTTGGATTTTTCTTCAATTCATCAAGATCAGACTAAGCATAGTCTCTCTAACAATTAATGGCGTCGGATTTCTTCCAGATTCAATTTGCTCCAAAACATTTAATATAATTGCTTGACCCTCATTAGTTCTACTACTAGTGAGAAGATATTGGTTAAGCATGCAAAAGAGAAAAGCCCTTCTTCTATAAACATGAAAAGATTCAGAATAAGGTCTATCAAAGTAGTGGCGTGCAAATTCTTTTAGATTAACTACGCTACCATCTAAATTATTTGTTAGATCTATGTCTCTTAAATTAAAGAAGCGCTCAAAATCTTTATAATAATATTCATTTATTCTAGGGATTACCGCAAGATCTAATGAAGGGAAGCCTAAGATGGCACCAAATTCTTATGGCAAAGGGCTAATTTCATCGCACCCTAGTCTAAAGCAATGTGTATCTGTATCCCAGTATTCTAAGGCGTTATGAATAAAATCTATATCAATATCTACCCCTTTAACACATATATACCTCCCATGTGAAAAAAGTCGAGTTCTTTTCTCTCTTTAGCAGTTAAAGACCGACACCATTCCCGAGTGAAATTGCTAAAACTCTTAGTAACTAAAGACATGATTATTTGTTGAGAAACTAAGATTATAATCTGTTCGAATTATACAGAAAATCGGCAGATTAGGGGGCTATTTATTTACAAAATCGATGCAGTTTGACTCCGGAAAGGACTCGGAATCAGCGCACTACAGCGCCGAACGACAAGCCTGTCGCTTGGCGACAGCAGCAGCGTTCAGCGACAGCGCTAAACGCATGGCGCTGCAGCGCTTCCTTGACGTACTATGCAAACTATGTTTTTCTGGCTATGATTCGAATTCGTACAATGACTTTACAACTTTGCCCTTTGTTCAAATATCCCACATATATTGATTTAATGTATTCCCCTTCTATTTTCTTCTTGGATTTATTCAGACTTAATTAAATTTAGGTTTGTTTTAAGTCCAATTTATTCAGACTTAATTAAATTTAGGTTTGTTTTAAGTCCAATTTATTTTTCATTTTTTCTTTTTGAGGGAGAAAGTATGATACCCTCCATTAGTAATAAAAATGACGGAAATTTTTGTGCAAAAATTAATCACAATTTCTTGCACACACATATGCACATAAAAATGAAAAATAAATACAAAGATAATACAATCATGATATGTAATAGTCTGGATATACAAATTGTGTCTAACAAATGTGTCAGTCAGACAAAGTCCTATAAAAGTTAGAATAAATAAACACAGGTACAACTACGGCGCTGGAGGACGCAGATGATGAGGAATGTTCATCATATCGAAGAACTGATCAGCTCGTGGAGTATGCTCCCCACCTGCTCCGGTCTCACCAGGAGAAGGGAAACTCAACTCGAGACTAGTTCACCCAAGGTCGCCCTGGTGATGAATCAGCAAAGGCTGAGGCTGCTGCGACGACGAGCCAACCTCGTATGTCCCACCACCTCTCGGAGCCGATGTCGCCTCTCCCTGGCCCATCGGCCCAACCTGTGCACTCTCAGATGAAGAGCGCGAGCCCTCCACCGCCTCGGTACGGGCAACATCAGAAGAGCCACCCCGACCACCAGAAGTAGTGCGGCAACGCCTCAAACTAGACCTAGCCGGCTCTCTCCGAACCTCAGGTCTCGTCCGAGTACGGGAAGGAATAGGTTGTCCCTGTAAAAAGAAATCATGTTAGAAGAAAAGAAAATAGAAATATAAAAGATGAAGAAATAAAGAGGAAAAGCTACCTCCCGAACAGTGTCGTCACGACGATAGGAAGCCACATTCCTCATCCGCACGAGCTGGCTCTAGAAGGCTTCTATGCACCTCGCCATCGACGTAACCACCTCGCACGAGAAATGTCAAAGAAATAAAATCAGTAACTGTTCCAAGTGCGGATCCAAGGGTTCTGCTGGGTGAACTGGGTCCTGTTAACTACCTACACAAGGCAGCACACGTAAATTGCCCTCGGGGGTGGCTCGAGGAACCCCCCTCCGAAGCTTAAGTTAGAGAGTGTTTAGAGAGAGAAAGTGTACTTAGAAAGATGTAGAAAGTATAATGACTTGATTGTCTTACCCCCTTTCTGTTGTACTTTATCCTCTATTTATTGGCGTACCATCTCCTTCGTGGAGAGTTCAGCCTGGTCAGCCCTGCCGGGCTAGTGAGCACTCCTTTAATTGCTTTCTCGGTAGTGAGTGCGTACCTTGGGGGCTGGGCGATGGTTCAGCGGGAGTTATCCTATACAACTAGACCCTCAAGAGGTGGTATGAGGTCACTCATGCCGACTCTTTGCTTGTAGGAACATTCTTCTTAACCGAGCCCAACTGGAAGGAATAGCTCAACAGGAGCTATCCCCAACAACTAGCCTCTCAAGAGATGGTGTGAGGTTCTTTTCATGCCAGCTGTTCTGAGCGTGTAGCCTTATCGGCCATGACTCAACGGGTCGTCTGGCTGAATTAACCTGCACACTCCTAGCCCCTCAAGTCTCTAGGGTTTTGATGCGCCCTGGAGACTTGGGAGGTCAGGTGCTGTTACTGTTGAGTCTGTTGCCGTATTGTTTATATGGTGACGTTGGTTCCAGTCTTAAGGAATGACGATCTCGCAGGGAGGAATTTCAATCACTCCCGCTGAAGTCTGAGAAATGACGTGCTTGTAGAGAGGATTTTCGATCACTCCCGCTGAAGTTTGAGAAATGACGATCTTGCATAGAGGATTTTCGATTACTCCCGCTGAAGTTTGAGAAATGACGATCCTGTAGAGAGGATTTTCGATCACTCCCGCTGAAGTCTGAGAAATGATGATCTTGCAGAGAGGATTTTCGATCACTCCCGCTGAAGTTTGAGAAATTACGATCTTGCAGAGAGGATTTTCGATCACTCTCGCTGAAGTTTTTTTTTCTTTTTTTTTGGGGCAGGAATCGTGTTTGCATGAGTGGGACACGTGTTGACGATCCGGGCTGTTAGTTTGATTTTACTGAAGTGACATGGCGGTTTGGCTTTGCCTTGTGTCTAACTGCCCATTTATTTCGTATTAATTTCACTGTCCCCTCTTTTCACTTATTCCTTTTACTCCTCTTACTTTTTCATCTTCCCTCTTCATTAATATGTCATTTCAAATTTTTCGCTCTTTGCTCTTCCTCTTTCAAGCGTTTGTGATCCTGCATTGTTATGGTAAGTTCTTGCTTCTTCGTCTTTGTTTTTGTCTTAATTTTCACTTTATTTGCTCTTTCCCTCCTTAATTCTTGCTTCTTCACTGACTTGTTTCTTCTTTGTTCTTCTTAATTGGAGGTTTGAACTTTCGTCTTGTTGGGCTTTTATTTTCGCCATTGTTGTTGTACTCTGTTGCTTCTGCAACTTTTTCTTTAAAGGTACTTACTTTGTACCTTTTGTTATTTGTACTTACCCCATTTTTGCTTCTTTTTGCTTTTTCTTCGCAAAATTGTGCCTTTTTATTCTTCTCAATTGTCGTTGTTCCCATTTCTTCTCTTTGTTCTTGTATTTGCGTTCTTGGCATTTTTCTTCTTATTCCGTCATTATTCCTAAACTGATTCTTTGATTTTCTGGTGCCCCAATGCTTTTTATTTCCTTTGCGGGCCTGTATTCCCTTGTAGATTTCATAATTTCTGACGCTTCTGATAGTCAGAACATGAGTGAGCCTCAAACGACCACTGGATCGGATTCCTCTTTCCAATCATCTCTTTCAGGTGAGCGCCCTGCGCACACTTCTCCAATTTCTCGTTCTTCTTCTCCTACCCCTATACGAACTGTTATTCCTCCTAACTTTCCCCCCGCTGCGAGCCAAGACCTCGAGCAGTCTGTCGCGGCTTCCGGCCTGGTGGCACAACAGACTTCTGCTGCCAAAAGGAAACATGATCAAGCTTCTGATGAATCAAAGGCTACTGTCGATGATTTTGCTGACAGTGTTCTCCAGTTTCCCTCTAAGGGGATTGAGACTACTACTGCGGGTGAAAAACCCGTTTCCTCTGTTGAGCATGTTCCGCTCTTTCCTTCTTCTGTTGATTATACTACCGCTGCAAAGGACAATACTGTTCCTTCTGCAGCAGCCACTGATTTTCAACTCCCTAATGAGTCTATCATGGAGCTTCCTAGAATTCCGCCGCGTCCCTACGGGCTGAGAGGGCGGCTCCGAAGCGCTTCCCGGGGTGGGCTCTCCCGAGCAGGGAGTTCTCACCGGCAAGATCGTCTACTGATTGACTTGGAGGACGATCCGATGTCTTCTGCCCCTGCTGGAGATGAGCCAGAAGCGAAAATGGCTCGCACTTCTCCTGGTCTAGACCCTCTTGCCTCCACATCTGCCAATACTGGGCTTCCAGGTGGGAACGCTGGTGGGAAAGACACTAAGAATTCCAGTGAACTTAACCGCTGTGTTCACCAGTTCTTGAGCGATGCCTTTGAGAATCCTTTGTCTGCGACCTCACTTTCTGCTAAAGGGACTTTTCGCCCCACTGGGGCTATTGAGTTTGCTGAGGTTCCTATTGATGTTCATCTCCGTTCCATACTCTGTCCTGCTGGAGCTGAGAACGCTCCCTTTCGGCCCTTAATGAATGTGAGGGCTGATGAATCTTTGTTTGTGGACGACCCTCAGAAGGGTGGTACCTTAGGGTACCGTTTGACTTAGGGGTTCGTCTTCCTGCGGATTCTACGCGTAGCTCAGTCAGCCTCCCAGCTGCTATGGCCTGCCATGACCTGTAGAAGGTTAGTTTCTGCTTACGGTCTTTCTCTTTCTCGTTTTAGCCTTTCTTTTCTTCTCTGCTTATTCTGTTGCTACTGTTTTATTTTACTTTTATTTTATTTTGCTAACTTCTTTTGTTAACTCTCTCTTTGGCTCACCCTTCTCTTCCTCTACTTTTCTTGCAGCTGGTTATGTCTGTGGGAGATTTGTCCAACGCTCTGTTGTTAGTGGAGAAGGAGTATCAGAATCAGGGCATAATTCTCTCTTAGAGGAATTTGGAGGTCCAGCGAGCTCAGGCTGAGAGGGATGCCATGGCTAGTGAGGTGACTCCGCTGAGAGAGAGGGCGGATGCCCTGCAGCTCCAGTTAGGAGAATTTCAACTCACTCAGACCAAGTTGAAAAGCTGCAAGGAATAGTTGGGGACCTCTCAGGCCAGGGTGAAGACGTTGGAGGCGGAAATGGCAGATTTGGAGCTGCGCATACTGTTGAGCTGGAAGCTGTTAGGAAGAGGCTCTCAGATCTTTTGCGCTCTCTCCTGCTTTTGCTAAGCTATTGGCTGATCGCCATGATGGTGGACGGGAGGTTGCGGCTCGGTGCGTTAGCAGCTTATATGGTGAAGGTGAGGAGCAGCAGGTTCGCTTCAGCGCTTTCTAGGCTAAGGTTGAAGCTGCAGGTGAGGCTGGCTTGTTTGACCTCCCTGCTGATAATCCTTGTGCTGCTGGCTGCAAGATTCCCAACCAGGCTGTGCTGAACTTGGAGGTGCCTCTCTGTCCTGACGTTGCTGCAGCTATTGGAGTGGAGTCCTTGACTAGTGATCAATAAAGGTTATGGCGGTTGTCACCCTCCTACTCCAGTGGTTCCTCTGAGTTTCCCCCACCCATATTTGTTGTAACTAGGTAGTTTTTGTTACTATCTTTGGGGTGTATAACTGCCAAAGATTATGTTTCTCTGTGTGATTCCTGAATACTTTGTCTTTTGTTGCTGGGTCTGCCCAGCTTAACTTGAATTTGTGTTCTCTTAACTTTACCTGCTGAGTGTTTCCTTGTCCTGGTGGACGAGGGCTCAACTTCATTTGTCCCGCGACTGTCTTGCTGAATGTTTACTCTGCCCTGGGGGGCAGGGGTTCAGCTTTATAATGTATGCTTTTTATGATCTTCTTCTGCTGCTTTGCCTGCTGTTTATTTTATTGTTTGCACATTTGCCTGGAACTATGCATTTCTTAGCAGTATCCAGATCTTTTAGTGCTGCAGCATTTTTATTGCATTTGGTGGGGCTTCGTAGGTTGGGCCTCCCTGCTGAGACTTATTTGTGTCGATCAGCTTACTTATGTTGCGACTTGTCATTTTGTGAATTGTCATTCAGCTTGTTTTGCTGTGACTTATTTATGTCGTTCAGCTTGTTTATGCTGCGACTTTGTCATTTTGTGAGTTGTCATTCAGCTTGTTTTGCTGTGACTTATTTATGTCATTCAGCTTGTTTATGCTGCGAATTTGTCCTTTTGTGCCTACTTACTTCTTTTCGTAAGGGCTTATTGTCTGGTTGTCTTCTCCTTTCCTTTCCCCCTCAAAGATATGAGCTAAGTGGGACTAAGAGAGCCTTAGTGTTGCCCATATAGCTCATCTTCTTCTTTTCCCCTTTTCTCTCCTGCTTAAGCTGAACTTGTCAGGCTTCCCCCTCAGGCGTCCCCGAGGTGGTGCCCTGTTTTGCCGTGAGCAGGTGAGGTGAAGTTTTAGGGAGGGATGCGTTTGCTTTGCCACTTTGCGCTAGAGTGCTTCTTGCCTCTAACACTTTGTTATTGTCTTTATTTAACTTCTGCATGTTAGCATATGATGCTTGGGCGTAACATATTAAACAAATTTACGCAGCATACTCCTCACGTAGAGGCTTGTATTTCATTTAATAAAAGTGGCTCAAATGCCTTAATTAACATAACATGGACTGAATAAAAGTTTATAAGACTTGAAACAACTATGTTTTTTTTTCAGACTGTTTAAATAAAATACTTCTTTAACACATCCGCATTGAAACTGTTTCTTAAGACCTGAACTTCTTGATCTGCAAGGAGGAACGCTCTTGGTCCAACTTGCTCGTGAATGATGAAAGGGCCTTCCCAGTTTGCTGATAGCTTTCCATGTTGATTTCCTCTTCCCACTGCTGCTGCCCTTCTAAGGACCAAGTCTCCGGGCAGGAGCTTCATATGCTTAACCCTCTTGTTGAAAGCTTTTGAAATCCTGCTCTTCTGGGCTGCCAACTTGAGAGCTGCTTTCAGCCTTACTTCTGGCAGGAAGTCTAGCTCTTCCAGCATACGCTTTTCATTTCCTTGCTGCTCATAGTGCTGTATCCTCAGGCTGGGGATTTGTACTTCCACTAGGACAACTGCTTCAGCCTCGTAGGCTATGGTGAAGGGGCTCTTACCGGTTGACTCCTTCTCAGTGGTCCTGTTTCCCACAAGACCTCTGGGACTAGGTCTGCGCACAGGCCTTTGTACTCCTCCAGCTTCTTCTGCAGGGCTGTCAAGATCAGCTTGTTTGCTGCTTCTGCTTGACCATTGCTCTGCGGGTGGCAGACTGAGGCACTTGCATACTTTGTGCCCATGTCCCCCAAGTAGTCCTTTATTGTGTCACAGTCAAATTGACACCCGTGATCAAAGACTATACAATGTGGCACCCCGAATCTTGTAATGATGCTTTTCCATATGAATGTCTTGACTTGGGCTGCCTTTATGTACTTAGTGGGTTCGGCTTCTATCTACTTTCTAAAGTAATCTATCGCCACAATGAGATACTTCATGCCCGCTAACCCAGTGGTGTAAGGTCCTAATATGTCCATTCCCCACTAAGCAAACGAGATTGGGTTGAGGATTGGAGTTAGATCGTTTGCTGGCTGATTTATGACCAGTGAATACTTTTGACACTTGTCGCATTTTTTCACATATGCTAGTGCGTCTTGTGCGAGAGTTGGCTAATATGCCCCTCTTCTGAGGACCTCTACTCCCAATGCTTTTCCACCAATGTGGTTGGCGCATATTCTGGAGTGGGCTTCTTCCATAATGCCCTCCTGCTCCCACTCTGGAATACACCTCAGCAGTGGTTTTGAGAAGCCCTTTTTGTTGAGTTCCCCGTTCATCACTACATACCAGTTGGCGTCTTTCTTCACCTTCTTAGCCTGTACTTCATCATTGGGCAGTGAGCCATGGACTTTGTACGCCAAGATGTCTGAGAACCAGGCTCTCTGCCTTCCAATGCAGTTTACCTGCTCTTTTTCGGCAATGTTGCTTTCTTCTAGTACTTCAACCATCATTGTCCTTGTTAGGCTTTGTAAAGTGGAGCTCGCTAACTTGGACAAGACGTCGTCCTGAGAGTTTCCTGCTCTGGGGACCAAGTCTATCTGGAAGTGGACTAGCTGGGCTGCCAGTTCCTTTACCTTGGTTACGTACTTCAGCATGGTGGCTTCCCTTATCTCATACGCCCCATGTAGTTGGCTGGCGACGAGATGAGAATCAGTTTGCAGGTCTACTTTGTGGGCTGCGGCTGTGAGGCTCATACGCAGGCCTGCCAGCGCCGCTTCGTTCTCAGCTTCGTTATTCGATGCTTTGAACTTGAAATTTATGGCATACTGGAATACGTTTCCTTCTAGAGATGTCATTATGACTCCTGCTCCACTCCCAGTTTGGGCCGAGGACCCATCACTTCCACCTTCCAGACCCCAATATCATCTTCTTTCTCCTCGTAGGAAGCTTCCACTATGAAGTATTCTAAAGCTTGTGCCTTGATGGCTGCTCTAGGTTTGACCTCGAATTCGTACTCAGAAAGCTCAATTGCCCATTTTAAGAGTCTACCCGATGCTTCCATTTTTTGTAATGCTTTCTACAACGGGTGGTTTGTGAGGACTTCTATTACATGCGCGTTAAAATATAACTTTAGCTTCCTTGTTGCGGTGACCACTGCGAAGGCTAGTTTCTCTACCAATGGTTACCTTTGCTCTACCTCGGTCAGCACGTGGCTCACGAAGTATATTGGCCTTTGTTGCTTTTGTCTTTCTACCAGCAAAACGGCTGCGATTGTCTGTATTGACGCAGAGATGTACAACTGCAGCTTTTCCCTTAGCTCCAGGCTGATCATTGTTGGGAGAGTCAGATGCTCCCTAATGCCCTCAAAGGCTTCTTTCTCTTTAGCCCCCCACTTAAATTCTCTATTCCCTTTCAATAGCTGATAGAACGGCAGGGCCTTATCCGCTGATTGCTGATGAACCTGGTTAGCGCGGCCATTCTGCCTGTCAACCGCATGATATCCTTGATGCACTTAGGCTCAGGCAGGATGAGGACTGCTTCGACCTTTTCTGGATTGGCATCTATCCCTCTCTCGCTGATTAGAAAACCCAAGAACTTTCCCGAGCTCACCCCAAATACACATTTCTTCGGGTTGAGTATGATTTTATATTTGTTCAGGGTGGAAAATGTTTCCTCAGATCCATGATATGTCCAGCCTGCGTGACGCTCTTAACAATTGAGTCGTCAACGTATACTTCAACATTTCTACCCTTCTGGTGAAGGAATACTCTATCCATTGCCTTCTGGAAAGTTACCCCAGCATTCTTCATCCTGAAGGGCATAGCTATGTAATTATACACTCCCCCTTCAGTGATGAATGCAGTTTTCTGCCTGTCTGGCTCATGCAGGCTGATCTGATGGTACCCTGAAAAGGCGTCCATGAAGCTTAGTAGGGCATGCCCGCTGGTTGAGTCTACCAGCTGATCTATCCGCGGCAGCGAGTAGCAGTCCTTCGGGCAGGCCTTATTAAGATCTGTGATATCAACACACATTCTCCACTGGCCATTTGCTTTCTTTACCATGACCATATTGGCTAACCACTCTGGGTAGTCACAAGGTTCAATGAATCCTGCTTCCAAGAGCTTCTCCATCTCCTCCTAGATTGCTTGGTTTTTCTCCATGGAGACGCTTTTCTTTTTCTGCCTAACTGGCTTAATATCCTCCTTCACATTCAGCCTGTGTACCATGACTACTAGGTCAATAATTCTGGGCATCTCATATGCGAAAAATGCAAAAACGTCTTTGTTCTTCCATAGTAGCTCTATGAGGTGTACCCCTACTCCGGGATCAATGTCTTTCCTAATTTTCACCGTCCTTGAGGGGTCACCTTCTGTGAGCTCAACTGTGACATGCTCCCCACTGGGAAGTGGCCTGGCCATTTCCTCTTTTGCAGGCTCGAAGTTCTCCATTGCTAACTTTTGCTTATCCTTTTCCCTGTGATATTCTTCACGCTTCCTTTTCCTCGACTTCCTCTCAGGTTGTTCAGCGGGCCTTCTCTCAGAACCAAGTTACGGTCTGGTTTTTGCGGGCTGCTTTAGAGCGGTTATGTAACATTGCTGGGCTGTCTTCTGACTTCCCCTGAGCTTTACTGACCGTCCCTCATTAGTTGTGTAGGCCATGGCAAGGTGATAGGTGGATACCACCCCGCCTATCTTGTGGATGAGCAGTCTTCCCATGATCACATTGTAGGGTGAAGGGGAGTTTATCACGAGGAACTTTGCCCGGACATCACGCCTTCTTGATCTTTTCCCTACTCGGACTGAGAGTTCGATAATACCTTCCGGGGTAAGCCCTGATCCATTAAACCCGGTGACTTTGTAGCTCACTTCCGTCTATCAGTATTCTATCCACCTCCCAGTTTGTGATTCTCATTGTCACCACCAGCGGGTCATCATGGGGGTAAATTATGCCCTTTCTGTCATTGTAGGGAATATTTCACGCGTTAATCCCGTATCTTGAACCCCAATGTGATCATACACTAAAGTACGGTGGCGTCCAAAGGGAAGGAAGATAGAGCAAAAGAGTCGCCAACAAGTTTTATTAGGAACTTGTAAACCGTTCACGAGGTGACGGTTACACCCCTTAACGATCCAAGAGATCGTTAACTCCATAAGGTCTTGAACCAAATAGGGTTCGGGGATGAAGGTACAAATCCAACCTAAAAGAGATTGAACCTGCCCTAATAATAGGCCTCTACTTTATTCTGATCGTATTCATGTGCGCTTTCTGACTAACATGCAATCATTAGGTTTAACCCTAAACATGTTTATCTATGTTGGTTGAATATTAATGCACAAATACACTATTATTGGCGATCACTTGAATTATAATCATATTAAACCTAAACAAGATTATTAATTATATTATTAAGCGTGATTACAAGTACAAATTCCCTTTAAACATGCATAAAATGCATGATCAAGAAATAAATAATAATATATCAAGCAACATAATAAATAATAATAACAACTATAAAAATCATAATAATTATAAAAATAATTATAATACTAATTATAATCAATAATCATGTTAAAGCATAATAATAGCAAGATCCTAGGCATAATACTAACAAGATTATTAACAAACCCTAGCATGTCACTAAACAATAAAAATCAAAGCTTTAATCCTAACATGATACTAACAATCATAAATATTAGGAAGAACATAAAAGGCATCATATTTTTAATCATACTTAATATTAAAGTTACCCTAGACATGATACTAGGAATTTATTGTTGTCAACCTAAACATCAAATTAAGGAAAACATCCTAACATGATACTAGGAATCAAAATAACAATCTAAACATGATTTTTATATCATAATATCAATTAAACCATTAAAGCACTTACTTGGATGTCTCGTACCTCTTTCTTATAATAAAATACACACGTTAGTAAATTCAAGGAAAATAATAAACAAAACAATTAAATTAAAAGATTGAAATAGAGATTTGGGACCAAACCCTCAGAAATTAAACCTTTCACGTCTAGGGCGAAGGCAACTTCGAACTATGCTAGGTGTTTCTAAGTCTAATGTATGCGGAATTTTGTATTTGTGAAAAAGTTAGTTTAGAAAAGAGAGAGAGAAAGTATTCAAGAAAATCTTGATGAGAGTTGATGAATCAAAACGGAGTTTTTAGCACGTTATTTATAGAGAAAATCAGCAAAAAAGATAAAACATCAAAAACAGAATTCTGACGCAAAAAACCAAGTTAGCGCCAAACGCTGACCTTAGCGCCAGACGCTAAGGCTAGCGCCAGACGCTAAGGCTAGGCGTTTGGTGCTGACTCAGGAGCGTTTTCTTAAAATCAGATAGAAATTGCCGTACAGGAGGATAAAATCGTATTTTCCTCAAAAACGTTCTTTGAATCTGATTAAAACTCTAAAAAGTCAAAAGTCAATTTATCAATGCTAATCGAATTAGGAATGAAAAGAACCTTCTAGAAGAATTTAGAAGACTAAAACCATTCCTAATTGCATTAGGAAGGATAAATCCATATTAGGCCCTCCTCTAGATCATTGGGCCGCATATAAGGCTCAAACCAGGCCCAATTTAGTATTTTGGCCATAACTTCCTCAATATTCATCGAAATTGGGCTTATAATATATCATTGGAAATCATTTTTCAAGCCCCATCCAACTACACTACTATTGGACTCATATCATGGACCTAACAAACTGGATTGGCTGTTTTCTTAAAATAGGTTTTCAAAAACAGAGAGAAGAGAAAAGAAATTAAAACTTTCCGCAACACTAAACTTTCCACGCTTTCACTTCATTCAATTATGATTTGACGTAAAAGGTACTCATCAATGGGTTTGGTTTTGGGGAGACATAAATGGGTGTCTACAGAAGCCCCTACTTTGTCTGAGTTTGGAGAAACGCAAGTTTCAAAAACAAAAGTCAAAGTATCGATAGGGACGGAGAATGATTCAGAACGTTCTGCGATCCTAAATCACTCTTGTAACACCGATACCTGAAAACTAGCGTTAGTTAAAACAGATAAAAGAGTTAAGAAACGCGTATCTTTCACCGTCGAGCACACGTCTCTGAAAGTAACCGATTTGCTACCGTTTTATTGTTTTGATGACCTCCTGCCAAGAGAATGCCATCCCGCTTAAAAACCGCTACGCTTGTAACTGCTTCCAATTTTGAAGATTGCTTCGCTTGAAACGATCCTCTTCCGCCTTTTGACCACCCTCCACGTTTAAGGGAGCATGATCGAAGACAACTTCGCTTGAAATTACCTTCAGTTGTTTGTGACAACTCTCCACAATCTAGGGAACACCATCTTGCTGTTTCGATGTTCACTCATTTCTGAACAAAGAGCTTCTCTTTTTTTGATATGTTCACGAGCCTCTGAACAAAGAGGTTTGATTGATATGCCCACGCGTCTCTGAGCAAAGAGCTTCTGAATGATATTTCCAAGCGTCTCTGAACAAAAGAGCTTTGAATGATATGTCCACGCGTCTCTGAACAAAAGAGCTTTGAATGATATGTCCACGCGTCTCTGAACAAAAGAGATTTGAATGATATATCCACGCGTCTCTGAACAAAGAGCTTTGATGCTTGAATGTTTGTTGCGATAATATTCCGAAGAAAAATTTCCGAAGACCAACGCTTGTCGATCTCTAAAGCTCGCTTGAACTTTGCTTCCGCTATGCCAGTACGTTGACGGTTTGCTGCTTGTGAACCATTATGTTGGTGTCTCTGTGATGAGCCAATGCTTAGGCGCTTTAAGCTAAGTGAGACGATCTTTTGTCAGGTCGATAACTTATTGCGATTGTAATCAAACCGACTACTTAATCATGTCAAATTGCTTATAGAGGCTAACTGGGGTACTAAGGAACCCGAAATTGCTGTATGAGGTCAAAATCACCTTTCTGAGAGGCTTCGAGCTCTGTTGCTGCTGAAATATCTCTGGCGCCAAGAATTGGCTCTGTCGCCAGACACTGAGATCTAGCGTCAGGCACTGAAACCTACTGCCAGACGCTAGATGTGTTCTTCTGGCGATAGAGTTGGGTGTTCCCTATTCTGCTCTTGTTTTCACTGGAATGCACCTGCATTTATCTCTGACTATAGGACTTTGCCAATTTCTTTCTTTATTTTAGAATTGACCCAAGTTTTAATGTCGCTTGACTCTTGACTTGACACGACTCAAGGTATAAACTCGACTCGCTGTGATTGACTCGAGGTTGACTCGACTCGAAGTGAAATGACACGTGTGACTCATGACTCGTGTAGTGTGTGCATTGTATTGTGATCGTGCGACTCGAAAATGAAAAAAAAAAGAAAAATTTTCCGTCATTTTTGTGGGGGGTGCCGACTTTCTCCCGAAAAAGAAAGACGCGAAAAAAGAAAGAAGCAAAGTTTTTGAAGGTGCATGTTGAATGAGCTTAGTCAAATGTTGTTTGATACTATCTCTCAAGGTGCAAGGATTAATTCATCCTAGGCTATCTCAATTGTTGACTCAATGATGAAAGTATTTGGGTAACTTAGGCACGGAGGCTAAGCACTTCATACTTCGATGCAATGATGATTATGATTGATGAGTGATTTTGACATGACAAGGCATGATTCAATGTTATGTTAAGATTTCATGACAAAGGGTTCCTAAGGGAAAGACTATTTGGTCATGTATCTGTGCAGTGTGTGATAGTGACACTAAAGTTAGGCCGCAAGAGCTAAGTGTGTAGAAAGATATTATTTTTAGAAGAGTCAAATGATGGTGACTCTTAGGCTAGGTAGGCTAATGATGTAGGGATCAAGCCCCCAAGTCTAGCTTTAAATGAATAGGGATGAGCATTGGAGATCCCTTGATATGATCATAGAGTGTGAGTGTAAATATGAATGCATTTTTATTACGGCCGCACCTCGATGTGAGGTTGTCTACGTATCCGTTAGGAATCAGGCCAAACGTAGCTCTAGCCGAACCTCGCACAAGTGTGTGTATACCTCAAAAAGGTCTTTTTAAGGGTTGTAACGTGGCTAGGCTAAATGTTATAGAAGAAAGGGATAAAGGATCAAGACCCTCGATAAGCCCCCAAGGTGTGCAACCTTGCTTTTGAATCTTTATATTTTTATGCTTAAGGGTTTCTCACTCTTTTTTTTTATTTCTTTTTGCTTTAGCATTTATTTTATTTTTATAAGTGTGGGAAATCTCTATCATGCGGTCTATCACTCACTTGGCATTCATGTTTCTCAGGCACGGTACCGAGCACTCAATAAGAGACGCAATCTGAGACGTGTTCTTATCAAAGACATTTTCATGTCAAAGACATTGGAACACTTGCCCTTTTGCACACTTTTATTATTATTATTTTTTGCTTATTATTTTTTTATTTTGATCTTTTGAAATCACTCAAGCTTTTGAGATTGCATAAGTTACACACCATCCCATCCCAAGGTTAGGTAGATGTGGGTTGAAAAAATAAAGGTCTATCGTTAGACGAGGCTCAAAGTGGTTTATGAAGAAAGGATTGTAAATTAGAAAGGTGAAAGGCAATATGATGTGGCTACAAGGGGTGCCTTAAATCATTGGTATACCTTGTGCTTAATTCGACAATGATTTTTTTTTTTTGGCAATGCAATGCAATGATCATATGCAAGGAATAAATGCTCATTTTATTAAAAGGGGAAAAGAATTAAGCTACAAAATTAATCTAAGTGAAAAGAAAGGTGCCTATGCTAGACTTATTGGGGAGAGGAAAGAATGAAAAGAAATAGAAAAAAAGAGGTCATGAAATCTTGTCGTTGCAGCTCGCCTCTTGCCTTGTGTTCATCATCACTTGGTGTTCTTGCCGACTGGAGGTATTGGAAGCCCGTTATTTTCGATCAAATATTGGATTGCCTCCTTTAGCTTCCAACAGCTCTCGGTAGTATGATCCCTACCTTGATGGTACTTGCAGCACACATTTGGATTCCAACTAGGCAATCTCTTCTCAAGCGGGGGATCTTGAAGAGGTCCAGTAGGAGTAATGAGTCCCTTGGCATGGAGTCGATCGAAAGCATCATCGTAGCTAATTCCAATAGGGGTAAAATCCTTTTTTTGTTGCTTTCTAAATCCTCGATTATCCATGGCTAAGATCTCATTAAGGTCAAAAGTACCAACACTGTTACTAGAGTAGATGTTTTCGGAAGAAGAAGGATAGTCGTTCTTCTTCCCTTTACAACCACTGTTACTATCGTTACTAATCTTGTCCTTCTTGTCGTGCGGTGGAACATGAAGGAGATTTGAATCAATGAAGTCTTGAACACGAACCTTGAGGGCGAGACACTTTTTGGTAGTATGACCGCGACCTCTATGGTATCGACAATAGGAATTTGGATCTCAATTGGGAAAACTTTTTTCAGGTGGAGGGTCTTGACTGGGACAAATGGAGTGAATATGACCTTGATCATGAAGACAGTCAAAAGCTTCATTGTAAGTCATTCCTATTGGTGTGTATTCTTCGATGGTCCGTTTTGCCCGTGGCTTAGGAGCATTGAGTTCTTCATTAAACCCTTGGCGAGAATTTCGTTCGATGACCATCACCCGATTTGTTAATCCTTCTACCATATTCAAGAGCATGGCAACGACATCTTGCAGTTTTTGAACGTCCTCTTTTAGACTTGACAAGTCTTCCCTGGTACTATCTAAGAAAAGACTTTCATCCTCCCCAATCATGGCCACTTCATCGAGAGAGGTTATATAAGCTGTCTCGATCATGGGCTCTCCTACAGGTGTGATAAGAAGTGATGGATCGAAGGGTGTTTGATCTTCTTCAATGGCTAGAAACTCGGAAGTTTTATTGTCATCGATCAGATCTTGAATAGCTTCTTTGAGTTTCCAACACTCCTCAGTGTCGTGACCCTTTCCTTGGTGATATTTGCAGTTCTTATTAGGGTCCCACTTGGGTGGCCTGGCTTCTGGAACTGGATCTTTGATGGGCCCTATGGGCATGACCAGCCCTTTGTGATGTAGCTTCTCGAAAGCTATTTCATAACTTATACCAAGTGGAGTGAACACCCTTTTTGACCTTTGGATTCATGATTTAGAGGAGTTCCTGGCATGTACCTCATTAATGGGAGAGGAAGAAGAAGGATGGTCGTTCTTCTTTCCTCTCGCACTATTATCTTTCAGAAGGTCATCTTCAATGTCAATGCCTATATTATAGACAGCCTTGAAAATATTCAAATTGTGTTGGTACTTTAAGTGCCTTGAATACTTCCCTTGGAGATTCTTGATAAACATCCTCACAGATTCTTTTTCGATAAGAGCCTTGACCATATTAGCGGAAGTTTCCTTCCATTTGTTGAAGAAAGAAGTGAACCCTTCATTTTCTTTTTGTTTTAACATCTCGAGTTGTCTATGGTCTGTTTCATCTTGGATGTTGCACTTATATCTACTATGAAAGTGTTTGCTATGGACTCCCAGGTAGAGGTTTTTTCTTTCTCGAGAGAAAAGAACCATTACTGGCGAACGGTCTCGAGAGATAGTGAGAACAGAGATGGGAAAACCTTCTTATCGATACCCTTAATGCTCATTATAGTTTCAAAAGCTCTTAGATGAAAGTAAGGTTATCTGTTGCCTTGAATTAAGGGATGTCAGTGACGTTGAACTTATGCGGAAGAAGTTCCTTGTCCAGCGAGACCCCTTGTGAACTAATGCCCTGAAATTTATAGTCACTAGATAGCTTGCTCAAACTTTCTTGCTTAAGGTTCATTTGTTGTTGCTTCACAGGGTCATCAATTTTGAGGGTTAAAGCCTTTAACACCTCAGTCACGTCATTCAATTGATTCCTAAGTTCATTGACCTCTTCTTGACTTGCCATTATCTTTTTAGCCTTCCTCTTTTGACGAATTGGTTTATCAAAGAGTAAGACTTGAATAAAGAGGTTGTCCTTGATTAATCGCCCTTCTCTCCTCGACCAAGTACTGTGGAAAAGGAATTTGGGGATATTCATTGTTAATTATTTGACTCAAACTCTATTCAACATGTAATGGATGGAGGAAGTAAAGAAAGATTATTTAGATGGAGGGATATGAAGAATTAGGAATGGAATGTACCCCCAACTTAAATGACGGAAAAAACCGACTCATGTATGAACCTAAAGCATGGTCGTGGTGATATATACTCAAAGTGTGTGCTAAGACGAGTGAATGCAGGTGATATGTTAAGACTTGTGTCATGACCATGTGGCTAAACTATGTGACTAGACTCAATTAATGACTTAACAATTTATTATTGACAGTAATATTTAGCCGAATTAATTAGTAAACTGGTTAATTAGACACAAAGTGATGACTCGATCAATAATCCGAACTGTCGTCAAAACGACAGGACTGGCGCCTCTCTTTGCAGTGTAGCGCCAGACGACAGAACTGTCGCCAGGCGCCACACTCCACAGTGTGGCGCTACAGTTCAAGCTTTGGAGCCATTGCTGGACCATCAATTTGAAAATGTTTTCGGTGTTATTAATCAACAGGGGTATGCCTAAAGTTGTACTAGGTCAATTCTGATTAAAACACTAGACTTTATTTACTCAAATTAATTAATTAATTAATTAATTAATTAGACAAAGTTATTTAAGTCCTTAATTTATTTGATCTCAACATTAGTCGGACAAACGGTTAAGAAAACATAGTATATGCACAACAAATAATGCACAATTAGTCAAGTAGGCACAATATGATGCAATGAGTTTGCAACCTAACCATGGCTCTAGTTCTCTAAAGTTCGGGATATGGTTTAGTAAATAGAGGGTCCATGGTTAATTGTCCGGATGCACAGCGCGGAAGCCTAACCGTGAAAGGTTGGCGCGCGTGGATGGGCCACCGCGAGTTTTAGAAGAAACTCGTTTCCATGGTTTGGTGAATTTAACAATCTCGGATGAACCCTTTGTTGCTCAGAGCGTACAATCAGGTAGATGGAGCAAGAATTCCCAGAGGGTTATGTCCATATGTAGAACACATATGGGTTTCAGAAAAGTGAGAAAAACTCAATCAGGAAGTAGGATCGAGCAAACAATGCGAAAAACTGGTCGAAATTAGAACGCATATTTCTGGCTCGGTATTGGAAGAATTTGGCGCCAGCAAACAGAGATTGGCGCCAGGTTTTAGCTGTAGCGCCTGGCGAAAGAGCTGTCGTCTGGCGCTACAATTAAAATTCTGGCGCTAATATTTTGTTCGCTGACGCTATTCCTACATGCCTCATCAGCTTTCTGTGTTCGATAAAATTTTCCAGTTTCGCGCAGTTTTATTTCAGTCCTAGTTGTGAAACATATTTCTCAAATTTCCTACGTGTAAAATCCTATGTTTTAACTCATTACGGATGGTCTTTCCAATGAGATCTATTTTTATGCATATGACAATAATGTTAATCAAAATTACGCACATAAAATACTTAGAACGTTTCGAGTCTCTCCATTCATTCTAAATCATTGCCAAAATAAATTTTAGGAATTAAAATAGAAATCCTCCCCAGTGGAGTCGCCAAAAACTGTAGGGAATATTTCAAGCGTTAATCCTCTAGCTTGAACCCCACTGTGATCATACACTAAAGTACGGTGGCGTCCAAAGGGAAGGAAGATAGAGCAAAAGAGTCGCCAACAAGTTTTATTAGGAACTTGTAAACCGTTCACGAGGTGACGGTTACACCCCTTAACGATCCAAGAGATCGTTAACTCCATAAGGTCTTGAACCAAATAGGGTTCGGGGATGAAGGTACAAATCCAACCTAAAAGAGATTGAACCTGCCCTAATAATAGGCCTCTACTTTATTCTGATCGTATTCATGTGCGCTTTCTGACTAACATGCAATCATTAGGTTTAACCCTAAACTTGTTTATCTATGTTGGTTGATTATTAATGCACAAATAAATTATTATTGGCGATCACTTGAAATCATAATCAAATTAACCCTAAACAAGATTATTAATTATCTTATTAAGCGTGATTACAAGTACAAATTCCCTTTAAACATGCATAAAAGGCGTGATCAAGCAATAAATAATAATATATCAAGCAACATAATAAATAATAATAACAATTATAAAAATCATAATAATTATAAAAATAATCATAATAATAATTATAATCAATAATCATGTTAAAGCATAATAATAGCAAGATCCTAGGCATAATACTAACAAGATTATTAATAAACCCTAGCATGTCACTAAACAATAAAAATCAAAGATTTAATACTAACATGATACTAACAATCATAAATATTGGGAAGAACATAAAAGGCATCATATTTTTAATCATACTTAATATTAAAGTTACCCTATACATGATACTAGGAATTTATTGTTGTCACTCTAAACATCAAATTAAGGAAAAATCCTAACATGATACTAGGAATCAAAATAACAATCTAAGCATGATTTTTATATCATAATATCAATTAAACCATTAAAGCACTTACTTGGATGCCTCGTACCTCTTTCTAATAACAAAATACACACGTTAGTAAATTCAAGGAAAATAATAAACAAAAAAATTAAATTAAAAGATTGAAATAGAGATTTGGGACCAAACCCTCATAAATTAAACCTTTTACGTCTAGGGCGAAGGCAACTTCGAACTATGCTAGGTGTTTCTAAGTCTAATGTATGCAGAATTTTGTATTTGTGAAAAAGCTAGTTTAGAAAAGAAAGAGAGAAAGTAATCAAGAAAATATTGATGAGAGTTGGTGAATCAAAACGGAGTTTTTAGCACGTTATTTATAGAGAAAATCAGCAAAAAAGATAAAACATCAAAAACAGAATTCTGACGCAAAAAACCACGTTAGCGCCAAACGTTGACCTTAGCGCCAGACGTTAAGGCTAGCACCAGGCGCCAAGCGTAGCGTCAGGCGCTACAGCTGGCGTTTGGCGCTGACTCAGAAATTCACGCGTTTTCTTAAAATCAGATAGAAATTGCCGTACAGGAGGATAAAATCGTATTTTCCTCAAAAACGTTCTTTGAATCTGATTAAAACTCTAAAAAGTCAAAAGTCAATTTATCAATGTTAATCGAATTAGGAATGAAAAGAACCTTCTAGAAGAATTTAGAAGACTAAAACCATTCCTAATTGCATTCGGAATGATAAATCCATATTAGGCCCTCCTCTAGATCATTGGGCCGCATATAAGGCTCAAACCAGGCCCAATTTAGTATTTTGGCCATAACTTCCTCAATATTCATCGGAATTGGGCTTAGAATATATCGTTGGAAAGCTCTTTTCAAGCCCCATCCAAATACACTACTATTGGACCCAAATCATGGACCAACCAAACTGGATTGGCTGTTTTCTTAAAATAGGTTTTCAAAAACAGAGAGAAGAGAAAAGAAATTAAAACTTTTCACAACACTAAACTTTCCACGCTTTCACTTCATTCAATATTATTCGACGTAAAAGGTACTCATCACTGGTTTTAGTTTTGGGGAGACAAAAATGGGTGTCTACAGTCATACTCGTCACACTTGGCCTGCGGCTGCGGGGGAAGAGGTGGCCATCTACGTTTATCATTGTCATTTATTTGATGTATCATCGCCTGCAGGTCAACCCGTGATCTGTTGCCTGTTCCCCCATGTACTGGGCCCCCGCTGATTGCATACACTCTGCCTTCTGGCTTGCCATCTATGTCTTTGTCTCCGGCTGGGCCCCTATGACCTCCTCTACGGTCAAGGAGGCCCGCTCTATCCTTATCCCTCCTTCTAGGAGGGTCATCGCGCTGCTTAAACTGATTCAAGTACCCTCTCCTGACCAATTCTTCTATGTTGTCCTTCAAATGTGTGCATTCTTCAATGGTGTGACCATGGTCCCTATGGAAGTCACACCACTTGCTGGTATCACGATTTCTGCTAACCATCCTCGGAGGTCTCTGCCACTTGTCATCATCTTTGTTCACGCTGAATATATGAGACCTGGAATGGGTTAATGGGGTATATTGGTCAAACCTCCCAGGTCTTGGCCCTCTCTTTGGGTCCGACCTTCTCAGTCCTACTGCCCTGTCCGTTTCTCTACGGTTTTGCTCAGCCCTACTCGGCTGGTCCACCCTGGGTGTGTTCTCTGCCTGGGCGACCTGTGCCCGCTTAACCGAGTCACCAAGTGCTTTCCTACCCAGCATTTCTCTGTCAGTCTCGTCCGCTTTGATGAACTCGTGCGCTTTGCCCAGCGCTTCAGCAAGTGTTTTGAGACTCTTACGCCCCATATACGCTCTGAACGGTGATCCTGGAAGTAAGCCACTCTGAATTGCTAGTAGCGCTACCTCCTGGCTCATATTTGGGATGGTTGTTGCCTCCTTTTTGAATCTGGTGATGAACTCCCTCAGGGGCTCGTCTTTCCCTTAAGCCAACGACATCAGCTCGGTTGTCATCATGATTTGGTTTACCAGGGTTATGAAATGTTCCATGAACATTCTCTTCAACTGGCTGTACGAGTATACGGAACATTTGGGAATGGCTCCATACCACTCAGCTGCCAGCCCCTCCAGGGTCGGCGGGAAAGCTTTACACCAGACTGAGTCTGTCAATGTGTAAAGTACCATATGGTTCTGAAAAGCTGACATGTGGCTTTTGGGTGTTGTGGTTCCGTTGTATCTGCAACTTGGCATCTTTACTTTCTCCATTAGTTCCTCCAAAATCTCCCATAAATGGGGAATCATCTAGAACAACATGGATTCGCGCTCGTTTGTCTTTCTCCGGGTTGGGTCCTCGCTTTGAGGTCGATGACCTGCTGCGTGGGACTTGCTTCTCCGGGCTGCCTCGAGTAGGGGTTATTTCCTCCACACTCCATTCTTGATTCAGGTTACGAGCTTCCAACTCCAATACCTTCTTCCTCAGCTGAATGAGCTCTTTCTTCTCAGGGGTGAGGGTCGAGGACGCCGGCTTTTTCGCTACGGGCTCCGCAGCGGCCGCTGTCGGTGACGGACTTTCTCCCTTACCCATATTGGTGAAGACCACAGTCATTGCAGCCAACTGCTCCTTACTGCACTTAAAGAGGTTCTGTAGAATGGCTGGCGTATTTACGGGCTGCTGTTTCTGGGCCACAGGTGCTGAAACAATGAGTTCGTTATTCACGCCTGTTAACGGCATTCCATATTTGAAAATGGAGCTGGATCCCACCGGGTCTACTGGTTTCGACGCCGCTTTAGCAGCAGCTGATGTCGATCCGATGGGGTTGGATTTCTGCGAGATGGTCGATTTGAGGTTTCCGGTGGATCCTTTTAGATCGATGGTTACTGGGGGTGTTTTTTGTGATGTTTGGCTGGTCTCATTAGTTTTAGACATGAGTGTCTGTATAGTTTCTTCTCCGACCATGGTGGTTAGTTAACTAGTCCCTAGCTCAATTGGTAAACCTCAGGTCAGATGATCTTCCCCCTCCTTCTAGCGCCAATTGTTCCAGGTGTGAATCCAAGGGTTCTGCTGGGTGAACTGGGTGCGAATCCAATGTGTCAAATTTCTCTACTTCTTGTGAAACAGGGAATTCATAGGGACGACGAAGATCCCCAGAAGGAATTGTTTGAAGTAGACCGTACTGCCTTTTTACCCTGCAGGGATAATAAAAAGTCATCTTGGTTAAGCTAGGAAGACGGCAAAAGGGTTGCTTGTTGACACCAACCATCTTCTCTATTTTCCAGCAGGGGACGACCCACTTGATTGCAAAGTTGCAAGAGGCAAAGACTTTATTCCACTCATGGCGCCCCATCTTAGAGAAGAGTTTCTTTCGCCTCACAAAGCAATTTGAAGTATATTTTTCGATATTATCAGGAAGACTAATTAATTCTAGTCTCTCCATTAGCCATATCTGCTAAAAAAAAAAAAAATATCAATGCAAATAAATTAGTATTACTATACAAAAATATGTTTTTGATTTCTATAATTAAAAATATTATTTTTCTACCTGTAATAAAATTAGAGAGCCCCGAAAATGTGGTTTTGGATTTTTCTTCAATTCATCAAGATCAGACTAAGCATAGTCTCTCCAACATTTAATGGCATTGGATTTCTTCCAGATTCAATTTGCTCCAAAACAGTTAATATAATTGTTTGACCCTCATTAGTTCTACCACTAGTGAGAAGATATTGGTTAAGCATGCAAAAGAGAAAAGCCCTTCTTCTATAAACATGAAAAGATTCAGAATAAGGTCTATCAAAGTAGTGGCGTGCAAATTCTTTTAGATTAACTACGCTACCATCTACAATATTTGTTAGATCTCTATCTCTTAAATTAAAGAAGGGCTCAAAATCTTTATAATAATATTCATTTATTCTAGGGATTACCGCAAGATCTAATGAAGGGAAGCCTAAGATGGCACAAAATTCTTATGGTAAAGGGCTAATTTCATCACACCCTAGTCTAAAGCAATGTGTATCTGTATCCTAGTATTCTAAGGCGGTATGAATAAAATTTATATCAAGATCTACCCCTTTAACACCATAAATACCTCCCATGTGAAAAAAGTCGAGTTCTTTTCTCTCTTTAGCAGTTAAAGACCGACACCATTCACGAGTGAAATTGCTAAAACTCTTAGTAACTAAAGACATGATTATTTGTTGAGAAACTAAGATTATAATCTGTCCGAATTATACAGAAAATCGGCAAATTAGGGGGCTATTTATTTACAAAATCGATGCAGTTTGACTCCGGAAAGGACTCAGAATCAGCGAACTACAGCGCCGAACGACAAGCCAGTCGCTTGGCGACAACAGCAGCGTTCGGCGACAGCGCTAAACGCATGGCGCTGCAGCGCTTCCTTGACGTACTATGCAAACCACGTTTTTCTGGCTATGATTTGAATTCGTACAATGACTTTACAACTTTGCCCTTTGTTCAAATACCCCACATATATTGATTTAATGTATTCCCCTTCTATTTTCTTCTTGGATTTATTCAGACTTAATTAAATTTAGGTTTGTTTTAAGTCCAATTTATTCAGACTTAATTAAATTTAGGTTTGTTTTAAGTCCAATTTATTTTTCATTTTTTCTTTTTGAGGGAGAAAGTATGATACCCTCCATTAGTAATAAAAATGACGGAAATTTTTGTGCAAAAGTTAATCACAATTTCTTGCACACACACATATGCACATAAAAATGAAAAATAAATACAAAGATAATACAATCATGATATATAATAGTCTATATATACAAAATGTGTCTAACAAATGTGTCAGTCAGACAAAGTCTTATAAAAGTTAGAATAAATAAACACAGTTACAACTACGGCGCTGGAGGACGCAGATGATGAGGAATGTTCATCATATCGAAGAACTGCTCAGATCGTGGAGTATGCTCCCCACCTGCTCCGGTCTCATTAGGAGAAGGGAAACTCAACTCGAGACCAGTTCACCCAAGGTCGCCCTGGTGATGAATCAGCAAAGGCTGAGGCTGCAGAGGCTGCTGCGACGACGAGCCAACCTCGTATGTCCCACCACCTCTCGGAGCCGATGTCGCCTCTCCGTAGTCCATCAGCCCAGCCTGTGCACTCTCAGATGAAGAGCCCGAGCCCTCCACCGCCTCGGTACGGGCAACATCAGAACAGCCACCCCGACCACCAGAAGTAGTGCGGCGACGCCTAGAACTAGACCTAGTCGGCTCTCTCCGAACCTCATGTCTCTTCCGAGTACGGGAAGGAATAGGTTGTCCCTGTAAAAAGAAATCATGTTAGAAGAAAAGAAAATAGAAATATAAAAAAAGTAGAAATAAAGAGGAAAAGCTACCTCCCGAACAGTGTCGTCACGACGACAGGAATCCATGTTCCTCATCCGCACGAGCTGGCTCCGGAAGGCTTCTATGCACCTCGCCATCGCCGTAACCACCTCGCGCGAGAACTGTCAAAGAAATAAAATCAGTAACTGTTCCAAGTGCGGATCCAAGGGTTCTGCTGGGTGAACTTGATCCTGTTAACTACCTACACAAGGTAGCACACGTAAACTGCCCTTGGGGGTGGCTCGAGGAACCCTTCTCCGAAGCTTAAGTTAGAGAATGTTTAGAGAGAGAAAGTGTACTTAGAAAGATGTAGAAAGTATAGCGACTTGATTGTCTTACCCCCATTCCGTTGTACTTTATCCTCTATTTATAGGCGTACCATCTCCTTCGTGGAGAGTTCAGCCTGGTCAGCCCTGCGGGCTGACTCTGCCGGTCTAGTGAGCCCTCCTTTAATTGATTTCTCGGCAGTGAGTGCGCACCCTAGGGGCTGGGCGATATTTCAGTGGGAGCTATCCTATACAACTAGCCCCTCAAGAGGTGGTATGAGGTCACTCATGCCGACTCTTTGCTTGTAGGAACATTCTTCTTAACTGAGCCCAGCTGGAAGGAATAGCTCAGCAGGAGCTATCCCCTACAACTAGCCTCTCAAGAGATGGCGTGAGGTTCTTTTCATGCCAGTTGTTCTGAGCGTGTAGCCTTATCGGCCATGACTCAACGGGTCGTCTGGCTTAATTAACCTGCATAGTAACAATACAAGACAGATATAAATAAATAGCAAGCAAATAACTTACCCGAGTCTGGTGGTGAGGGATAGATCGCTCAACAAAACGCTGATCCTCAGGAGCAAGAGGGATCATCTCATCAATAGGCTCATATGTCCCCTGATAGTGGATGGACATTCGAGGGGGAACAAACTCAGTAGGATCGATCTAGCAAAAAGCAAACCGAGGTGAATAAAATATCACTTAGGGGCTACTTAGCAAAGAGATAAAATACAAAAATCATACCGCCGCTTCCTCAGACAAAACAGGAGCCGGAGCTAACAACGGCAGCAGATCCTACTCGTAGCATCGCCCTGAGCTAGCATGAGATCGCCAAGGGGTACCAGCAGGTGACCTCCCGACAAGTTGAGCAGCATCGCGTCATGAAACATATGACGTGGCGGAGGAGCAGGGACGACGAAAATCTCTGAGGAGTGCTGAATAGAAACTCTCTCTCCTAGGTACACGCCGCCTCATATGTCCCTTGAAATTAGTAGCGACACTCAGCAGTGTACTGCGCAGCCAGCGCAGAAGTAACCGGACCACCCCATGGCCGGTATAGTACATCAGGCTCCTGCAAAGAATGCCTATAAGATAAAGTTTCTACCAAAAGCGAACTATGAAAAGGAACATACCGAGAGGATCAACTCTCAAACACGGGCAGTAGTTGCCTGGTTACTGAAGCGACCTCCCCAACAGGCGCCAACGGGGAACTCGCGTGGAGATGGTCTCGCTGGCGCAAGCGAAGGAAATTACTCGTAGAACCAAATCTACAAAGATAAAGAGGAAATCAGCGGATGCTAATAAGAGCTTAGATCTAACTTTGTAAGAGATGAAGTATACCTCTACGACTCTCCAGAAGCTAGATTGAGCGATGTCCCCTGTGTAAGACTGCTGTCGACAGGAGTCTCGCAATCCTCGCAAAAAGTCAGCATAGGCCAAGCTGGCCCAATCATAACTCCTGATCAGCTGAAGATCGCGGACAGTAGGAAGCACCCTACTACCTTTGTCAGGGGAAAACGTCTCTAACAGCAAAATAAGTGCAAAGATGTGCACCTGCTGCTCTCGGGTAGTCACATCGTCCTCGAAATCCATCGCCAGAGTCGACCGACGAATGCACCTGGAGCTAAATCGTGATGGCTCCACCTCAGCACGGGCCCAAACAGCAATCGGACCCAACATCTCATCGACCTCAGGAGAGAAAACGCTGATGGAGCTGTCGAACGGCAGCGCGGTCGAGCTAAACTCCAGTCCCGAAATAAGACTGAAGTCGGCTGGGGTGATAGTCATCTCACCCCAAGGAAAGTGGAAAGTGTTGGTGGTGTCCTAGAAGAACTCCATCAAAGCGCGAATTACGTGGTGGCTCGCGTCAAATGAGTACATGGCCTGCGTGGCCCGAAACAGGGCAGTCATCCCACAAGACTCCCAAAGAAGTCGCAGCCCCTCATTGTCGCTGAAATACTTGTCGTACAGCATCCCCAGAGTGTCATTACCCGATCCGTGGTTGCGTGTCCTGCACTAACGATCCTGCGACGCACCCTCTCTGAAATGTGGTGCTCGGGGGCAAAGAACAGTGTCCGCTCGTCCCACTCAGGGAAGGAACTGAGAGAGGTGGACGGGTCGGTGTCCTCCTGAGCGGGCTCGTTCTCCCGTCGCGTGTCTCGAGACCGGGAATCAGAACCTCACTGTCTAGCCATACTACATTGTGCAGAATTGACAAAAAATAAGGTTCTATAGTATCTAAGGTTTGCCTAGCCGCATGATACTATGTTCACAAAAAAACAGAGTACATAGTACTAAAATAGAGCACAATTACAATTCAAGCATACATGGAATTTTTCGAGCAACCAAAAAATTTCTTACAATATTATGATAATTATTGTGACAAATCGGACAAGAATTGCTAGTAAACAAATCAAGAACGGGCCACATTGTTTTCAGACCTTAAGAGGTTCAACAATAGTGAATCGTTTGTTTCTTCACCAAATTGAGTCAAACAAGTCTCAAAATACTCCCAAGGCAATATATAAACATAATCAAGCAATTTCGTGGCATAAAATTTGACAAACAAAGAGAATTGAGCAATATAAGTTTCGAATTTTCAAGAAATTCGTGAATAAACATGAACAAAATTCATCAAAATTCGAGTGAATTTGGAAAAAACTTACACAGATCAGCAAACTAGAAGAACAAAGCTTTGATTTGCAACAAATTTGAGCGAATTTAGTTGAGAAACGAGTGAGATTGAGCAATTTGAAGTTTCGCGGCGAACTCGAACGAAAGTAACAGCAGTAGCAGCAAAATGAGGAATAAAAAGGATTTATACAAAAATCTTGACTGCAGCGTCGCACGGCAGCTTTGTCGCCGAGCGACAGGGCAAAATTGCGGCGCTAGAGACGTTGAAGCGGCGACAGAGCACAAAGCCTCTCAGAACGATTATTTCGACCTCGTACAACAATTTTGGGTTCCTTGGTACGCTAGTTAGCCCTATAAGAAATTTAACATGATTTAATAACCGGCTCGATTACAATCGCATTAAGTGATCGACCTGATAAATGATCGTCTCACTTAGCTTAAAGCGCCTAAAAATTGGCTCAATGCGAAGGTACCGACATACTGGTTCACAAACAACAGAAGCACCGACATACTGGTTCACAATTCAGAGGCACCGACATACTGGTTCACAAGCAGCAAAAGCGCTGACGCACTGGCATAGCAAAAGCAAAGTTCAAGAGAACTTTAAAGGATTGACATGCGTTGGTCTTCAGTGATACTCTTCAGAGTATTATCCCAAAAAATGAGGATGGCTTCAGGCGAAGCAATCTTCGATCATGTTCCCTAGCTTGCGGAAAATGGTCACAAAGCGCTAGAAGGTCGTTTCAGGCGAAGCAATCTTCGATAGGGTTCTCTAGCTTGCAGAAGAATATCACAGCAGAATTGGAGGCAGTCATAGGCGTAGCAGTCTTCAGGCAGTATCCCCTATCTTGAGGAAGATCGTCAAATAAAAAGAAGCTCTTTGTTCAGAGATGCGTGAACATATCATCGAAGCTCTTTGCTCAGAGACGAGTGAGCATATAATTCAAAGCTCTTTATTCAGTGACGCGTGGACATATCAACATCAAAACAGCGGGATGGTGTTCCCTAGCTTGCGGAAGGTTGTCACAACAGCAAATGCAGAAACAAATCGGTTACCTCCAGAGACGTGTGCTCGACGGTGCAAGATACGCGTTTCTTAACTCTTTTATTTGTTTCACTAATGCTAGTTTACAGGTATCGGCGTTACAAGAGTGATTTAGGATCGCAGAACGTTATGAATCATTCTCCGTCCCTATCGGTACTTTGACTTTTGTTTTCGAAACTTGCGTTTCTCCAAACTCAGTCAAAGTGGGGGCTTCTCTAGACACCCATTTGTGTCTCCCCAAAACCAAACCCGGTCATGAATACCTTTCACGTCGAATCATAATCAAATGAAGTGAAAGTGTGGAAAGTCTAGTATTGCGGTTTATTTTTAATTTTTTTCTTTATTTCTCTCTTTTTTTGAAAACCTATTTTATGAAAATAGCTAATCCAGTTTAGTTTGGTCCATGGAAAGGGTCCAATAATAGTGTATTTGGATTGGGCTCAAAAAGAACTTTCCAACGATATATTATAAGCCCAATTCCGATGAATAATGAGGAAGTTATGGCCAAACTACTAAACTGGGCCCGGTTTGATCTTTATATGAGGCCCAATGGTCTAGAGGAGGGCCTATTATGATTTATCATTCCTAATGTAATTAGCATTGATTGTAGTCTTCTAGAATCTTCTACAAGGTTCTTTTGAATCCTAATTTGATTAGCATTGATAATTGAGGTTTAAGAGTTTTATTTAGAATAAAAGAAGTGTTTTAAAGGAAATTACAGTTTTACCCTTCGTACGCTTAAATTTTATCAAAATATGAAAACGCGTAGAAAAATTGTCTACAACGCCACACTACAGGTTGTCGCCTGGTGACAGGCCTGGCGACACGTCTGTCGCTTGGCGACAGAGTGTGCGAGGCAACAGCGTCGTGTTTTATTCTTTTCGAAACTCTAATTCTTTTTTATCATAATCCGGCTAATTTTCGTTATAAATAGCCTCCTAAAACCTCCGTTTTTAATCACCAACTCTCATCAAGAAATTCTTGATACTCTCTCTCTCTCTCTCTTTTCTAAACTAGCCCTTTAACATACAAAATTCCGCATTCACAAGATCTAGACATACCTAGTCAAATTCGAAGTTGCCTTCGCCCTAGAGGTGAAAAATTTGATTTCTGAGGGTTTGGTCCCAAATCTAGTCTAAACTTTCTTAATTCTCTATTTCAATTATTTGATTTTATATTTTCCTTGAAGTTACTAACGTGTGTATTTTGTTATTAGAAAGAGATACGAGGCATCCAAGTAAGTGATTTAATTGTTTAATTGATATTATAAAGAAATTATATTTAGGTTGTTATTTTG
Source organism: Chenopodium quinoa (assembly GCF_001683475.1). NCBI lineage: Eukaryota > Viridiplantae > Streptophyta > Magnoliopsida > Caryophyllales > Amaranthaceae > Chenopodium > Chenopodium quinoa. The sequence goes on from NW_018744828.1 coordinate 665,015, forward strand.
ATTCCTAGTATCATGTTAGGATGCTTTTCCTAGTATCCTGTTAGGATGCTTTTCCTAGTATCGTATTTAGGGTGATTTGCTTATATCAATTATGATTTCTATGATGCTTCGTACTGTCTTTCCTAATATTCATGTTAGTGTCATATTAGGGCTAAATATTTGATCTTTAATGTTTAGTGACATGCTAGGGTTTGTTATTAATCTTGTTAGTATCATGCCTAGGATCTTGCTATTATTATGCTTTAACATGATTATGATTATTTTTATGCTTCATAATTATTTTAATTATGATTATTATTATTATGATTATGATGATTTTTATGTTGCTTGATGATTATTATTGTTGTTGCTTGATCACGTCTTTTATGCATGTTTAAAGGGAATTTGTATTTGTAATCACGCTTAATAAGATAATTAATAATCTTGTTTAGGGTTAATATGATCTATAATTCAAGTGATCGCCAATAATAGTTTATTTGTGCATTAATATTCAACGAACATAGATAAACAGGTTTAGGGTAAACCTATTGATTGCATGTTAGTTAAAAAGCGCACAAGAATACGAGCAGAATAAAGTAGAGGCCTATTTTAGGGAAGGTTCTTTCTCTTTTAGATTGGATTTGTACCTTCATCCCCGAACTTCCAGTCTTGGTTCCAGACCTATTGGAGTTAACGATCTCATGGATCATTAAGGGGTGTAACCTTCACCCTGTGAACGGTTTACAAGTTCCTAAAACTTGTTGGTGACTCTTTTGCTCTAGCTTCCTTCCCTTTGGACGCCACCATACTTTAGTGTATGATCAAAGTAGAGTTCAAGTTTGGGGTAATGCTTGAAATATTCCCTACAAATATTGATGCACAAACAAAACTATTATTGGCGATCACTTGAATTATAATCATATTAGCCCTAAACAAGATTATTAATTATCTTATTAAGCGTGATTACAAGTACAAATTCCCTTTAAACATGCATAAAAGGCGTGATCAAGCAATAACAATAAATATAATCAAGCAACATAATATTCATCATAAGCAATAATTATAATAGTTATAAAAATAACAATCATAATTAAAATAATCATGTTAAAGCATAATAATGGCAAGATCCTAGGCATGATACTAACAAGATTAAAACAAACCCTAGCATGTCACTAAGCAATAAAAATCAAAACTTTAACCCTAACATGATGCTTACATGAATATTAGGAAAGAAAATAGAAAGCATCATAGATATCATAATTGATATAAGCAAATCACCCTAAACATGATACTAGGAATCAAAATAACAGCCTAAACATGATTTATATATCATAATATCAATTAAAAACAATTCAAGTACTTACTTGGATGCCTCGTATCTCTTTCTAATTACAAAATACACACGTTAGAAACTTCAAGGAAAATATAAAATAAACAATTAAATTAAATAATTGAAAGAAAGAATTAAGAAAGTTTCGACTAGATTTGGGACCAAACCCTCAGAAATATCAAACCTTTCACGTCTAGGGCGAAGGCAACTTCGAATTATGCTAGGTGTGTCTAAATCTTGTGAATGCGGAATTTTGTTTGTGAAAAGTTGATTTAGAATAAGAGAGAGAGTATCAAGATTTCTTGATGAGAGTTGGTAATTAAAAACGGAGGTTTAAGGAGGCTATTTATAACGAAAATAAGCCAGAATATGATAAAAAAGAATCGGAGTTTCAAGAAGAATAAAACACGACGTTGGCGCCGCACATGCCTCTGTCGCCAGGCGACAGCCTGTGGTGCAGCGCTGAAGGCAATTTTTTCACACGTTTTCATATTTTTGATAAAATTAAGCGTACAAAGGGTAAAACTGTAATTTCATTTAAAACACTTCTTTTATTCTAAAGAAAACTCATAAAACTTCAATTTTCAATGCTAATCACATTAGGATTCAAAAGAACCTTCTAGAAGATTCTAGAAGACTACATAATCAATCCTGATCGCATTAGGAATGATAAATCTTAATAGGCCCTCCTCTAGATCATTGGGCCACATATAAAGATCAAACCAGGCCCAATTTAGTAATTTGGCCATAACTTCCTCATTATTCATCGGAATTGAGCTTATAATATATCATTGGAAAGCTCTTTTAGAGCCCGATCCAACTACGTTATTATTGGACCCTTGTTATGGACCAAACTAAACTGGATTGGATATTTTCATAAAATAAGTTTTCGAAAACAGAAAGAAAGAAGAGAAATAAAACAAACTGCAACACTAGATTTTCCACACTTTCACTTCATTCAATTATGATTCGACGTGAAAGGTATTCATCACCGGGTTTGGTTTTGGGGAGACACAAATGGGTGTCTACACTTATACAAACAATTAAATACCACTACAATAGTAGCTAGATCACTTCTACTCGGGTGCATTATAATTATGAAGAAATTGATATTTATATGAAATCAAAGAGGGGAGAGAGAAGTTGACCTGCTTGACGAAATCGGTTATTTGAGGGCCAATAAAGATAGGGTCGGTGAGGTGAGTAGCAATGAATAATTGACAATGGAGTGCAGAGGAGATAGCTCGATGCGAAATTAGACATCCATAGTCGTTTAGGGCCGGGGGTAAGAATTCTTCGAGATTTGTCTACCATTGTTGTTATGTCATTGCTGAAGCTCCAAATAATTATGTCATTTTTGACAGAGGACTAGATGGGTTTTCTGTAGTTAGAGAAGGTGATGGAGTTAGGGTTAGAGCAACTAAGAAGCTCTAAACCAGATCTGATAAAAGAGACAAAGAAAGAGGAAAGTTTTGAAGAGGGCAATAGAGAAATAAGCGATTAACGGCGCTTGATATAAGTTGGATATTATGAGAAAAGGCGTTCAAATCCACAAGGAAATAAAGTTTCTTTTTTTTCTTTTTTTTAATATGTTAAAATCAAATAGAACAGTTAGCTAAGAAATACGTTCTATATAATAAAATCACAATTTAATAAAAAATAATATACAAATCATATAGAACGCTTGTTTAAGAAATGCGTACTATACAATAAAATCACAATTTAATACAATAAATAAATAAATCAAATAGAACGGTTCACTTAGATAGGCGCTCTATATAATCTTGGAAACCCTCACGAAATCAAAACTCGTCCTGTAAGGAAACTTGTGGGTTTAAATGGCTTCTCACTTGAGCTAAAAGTGATTTGCGTTTGCCATGCGTACGATTTTGCTTGCTTTCCTTCCCTCTCTTGTCGTTTTTCTTTGTTTTTGTTCTAGCAAGTTCTTTCCTCATTTTGGTTTTTTATATCTATTTTGCTCGGGACAAGCAAAAGCCTAGCTTGGGGGGATTTGATAGCTAGTAATTTGTATGATTCTTGAGTGGTTTTGAGCCTTAGAATTGTGAGAAATCAATATATTTGTTTACTAGTTACTCTATTTTTATGCATTTTATGTGTATCCTATGCTTTACGGGGCTGCTAGTGTTTTGATGTATAGTTAGGTATAACACTTTGAAGCTTTTGGACAAAGAAGAAAAGAAGTTGGATACAAGAATAGGAAATAAGGGAGCTATGGAAGAATGATATAAGAAAGGAAAAGAGTCCAAGAATGAAATAAGAGCATTTGGAAGGTTTTTTGCATTAAAATCAACTTTAAATGACCATAACTTTTGTTCTACTCAATATTTTGAAATGATTCAAATTGTAGAATAAAGTTCATCTCAAGAGATTTCCAACGACTGGTCACATGCTTATTTCAATGAGTGCTGAAGAAGTTATGATCTTCCAAAACAAATCTGTTTTGCCAGTAAAGGGTTGCACGTCCGTTCCAATAAGTGGCACGACCGTGCAAGGCCCTGCACATTCGTGCCAAGTGATGCACGTTCATGCAAGGTCAATCAGTAGCTATTGCTCGTATTTTAACAGTTTTGCACATCCGTGCAACCTTTGGCACGTCCGTTCCGACCTGTAGACGGGTCGTTTCCTCGTTTTCTCCGCCCTTTTATTTGGGGTTTATATAATATCCCTTTGGCTTCATTTGTAGGGGAGATCTTCTTCTCCCTTAGTCTTCTTCGGCCCTTTCTCTTCGCTAACAATGTAGACCTTTAATTAATTAGTTGTATTAGCTTAGTATCTCTCAAACCCAAGCATTGTAGAAGATAATTTCAAGCTTTATAGTATCTCAATTTAAACATTTCTTCTCAACTTTGAAGCTTCAAGTAATAATCTCTTACTACCTTCTCTTCTTAATTTTCTGTTTCTATATGCTATAGTGAATCTTAATCTTCATTAATATTTCTTGCATGTTCAATGTTAGAATGTTACTCTTATTCATGATTTGTGAGTAGTTCTTTAGTTAGGGGTTGGGTGAAAACCCAACTAAGCCATGGTTGATTGACTTGGATTTATTCATGTTCTACTCTGGATTGATAATTTTTTGTGCTTGAATTTATTATTGCATGTATATTTTGGTGGCCACTTTATGCTCATGTGTTCATTCCCTTACTTACATTGAAAGATGGGGTTTAGTAGTGAGTCATTTCTTGTGCAATCGGATTATGTCTCTTTTATGACTATGGATAATTTGTTTCAATGAATAGGATGCTTTAGTGTGATAATTTAGGTGAGAAATCCCAATTATTTGCGCCTTAAACTTTCTCAGACCGATCGAAATACAAAGTTGAGTTAGAAATCCACTCCCTATCATCGAGACGTTGTTTCTTATTATGTTAGTTGTTTGGTATAGGAAATGATTAGTGTTGTGACTTTGAAAGAAGGCAACATTGAGTTCTCATTCTATCACCCATGTATGTTAATGATTTATCCTTGTTATCGATTATTTGGTTTGGTTGATGTTGAACCCCATTTATCCCTAGCACTTCTTTCCCATGTCATTTCCTTAGTCTAAACTAGTTAGTCCATAAACTTTCAATTCTTGATTCAATCTAGCTTATTATAATTAACACTTGTCGGTGATTCCCCTTAGGGTGTGTTTGGATAGAAGGATTTAGGGGGAAAGGAAGAGAAGAGAAAGGGAGGGATACAATTTCCTTTGTTTGGATAGCAAATTAGGAAGGGAAAGGAAATGGAAGGAAAGGAAATGGGTGGAAAATAATTCATTAATTACTTAGGAGTAAAATCATTCCAATTTTGAAAAGATTTGGAAGGAAAATTATGTAAAAATTGATGTAATGTAAAAAGACAAATATACCCTTTACTTTCTAACAAAAATCTGAACATCAATTTTTGATGTAAATTTTTTTCTCTCTCCTCACAATATCCCTAAATTTCTAGGGTTCCAAAATTCAATTTTTTTCCCCCAATTTCTAGGGTTTGTGGAGTGAGATTTCACTACAAATCTACTCATACTTGTCATCTCTCTCACGATTTATTTGATTTTTTCAAGGTAAGTGTCATATTTTAGTTTGATTTTGTTGATTAAATATTTTAATGCGATTTTGTGGAGTGCGATTTTGTTCTTCTACTCAGGCTAGGATGCGTGCGATTTCTAAGGCATATTGAACTGCGCTTTCTTTTAATTAATGCTTTGCTTGCTGCTTGTAATCATTCTAAGTTGTATGATAATGTACCCCAACTGTTCGACGAAATGCCTAAGAGACATTGGTTTGTTCTTAATGAGGTTTCTTATGGGATTTTGATTAGGAGTTTTTGTGGGAAGGGTGATCCTGAATTGGCTTTGAAAACTTTGGGGGAAATGGAGGAGAAGGGTGTTGAGGTTACTGCTGTTGATTAGGATTTTTGGGCCAGACCATACTTGATCAATTATGCCTACTGCCTAGGAACCATTTCAGCATCTACAATACTCGGCAACTGTGGGATTTGCTGCCTAGCACAATAATGTTGCACCACCACCACTAAATTTATTTCAAACTTCTACAAGGACTACACTATAATTACTCCACTTCGTATAACATAAAGTTTTAATTTTTGAAGTGACCAAATTCCTAAAGGCGCCTAAAATTAGAAGTGAAAACATATCAATAAAACATAAAGTTATAATTACTGTTGTTAAGTTCTTTTTTTTTTTTTTTTTTTGGACAAACTGTTAAGTTCTGTTGATTTATGCAATAGGGTTGTTTTCTATTTGGGTTAATTTGCTGTAAAATTTCTGTTGAACTGTATATGGTTTATGAACTTTGTTGATCAATTTGAGTGAACTCTCTGTTTGATTTAAACTGTTTGTATATTTATAATTGTTATGCTTTATTGTTGATATGTTCAATAATATTTTTATAGTCGTTCACATTGCCTTTGATATGGAGGGAGATTTTGAGGAATTGGATGTCAAAAATGGGGAAGTAACATGGGAAAGAACAAGATGTGGAGCTGTAATTCAAGTTGTTGGTTATGTTGTGTATGCAATGTGTCTTATCAAGTCATATTATCTAAGTAGGAGTTTGGAAAGATTGACACGAAATCGTAGTTTAGAAGCCTACATGGTCAGAGAGAGTAGACGTCATGAACTTATGAATGATTTGAAAGTCACTCGAATTAGTCGACAATTGATTCGTATGAGCCCCGAGACTTTTGTTAAGTTATGTAAAATTTTAAGGGATGGGAAGTATCTAAAGGATACAAGACGGGCTTCGGTGGAGGAACAAGTGGCAAAATCTTTGTATATTCTTGGTCATAATGCAAGAAATTGCTCGTTAAGTGCATTTTTTATGCGTTCTGGTGAAACGGTGAGCCGACATTTCCATAGATTTCTAAATGCTATAATTAAGATGGAAGATCAATTTCCAAAGCAACCTAATGGATCAGAGGAAGTTTCACCAGAAGTTCTTGGTGATAGTCGATTTTTCCCTTATTTCAAGGATTGCATTGGTGCTCTTGATGGAACTCATATTCGTGTGAAAGTTGCCGGTGCCAATGCTCGTAGGTTTCGAGGGAGGAAAGGTTATCCGTCACAAAATGTGTTGGCGGCTTGTACTTTTGACCTCAAATTCACTTATGTTTTAGTAGGTTGGGAGGGTTCAGCTTCTGACTCTAGAGTATTTAAGAATGCTCTAAGTAGGGAAGATAAGTTAATTATTCCTCAAGGTAATGCATTAGTATCTATGTTACCTATTGTTTTATTATTTTTAATATTTAAACTATTAGTAATTATTTATTTATGTAATTAGGTAAGTATTATCTTGGAGATGCTGGCTATATGTTAAAGACTTCTCTTATTACACCTTATAGAGGTGTAAGATATCATCTTAAGGAATACTCAAATCGGAGTCCTGAGAATGCCAAAGAAATATTCAACCATCGTTATGCCTCCTTACGAAATGCAATTGAGAGAGCCTTTGGAGTTTTAAAAAAACGTTTTGGAATTATAGGTGGAACTAATGAGCCTCAATATTCTCTTAAAACCCAAACTGATATTATTGTAGTATGTTGCATACTTCACAATTTTCTCATGGGATTTGATCCGGATCAAAGCCTTATTGATGAAGTGGATCGTTAATTACTAGATGCCGAGGAGTGTGAGACTCTTTCAACCGAAGAAGAATCTAAAGAAGGGTCTAAAATTCGAGATAGTATAGCTAAACAAATGTGGGATGATTATGTATTGTAGGGGAAATAACTATACATATTTTTTGATTTTGTTTTTGCTTTTGTTAATGAATACTTGTACTTGTTATTTTGATTCAGTTTATGAAAATTCTATATTGTAGCAATCTATATGCTCTTTATAAAGTATTTTTTTTATCTATTTTATATGAGCACTGATGGTAAAGAAAAACAAAAGCTCAGATGAAAAGGCATCCACTTCTCTTCGGTGGACTTTACACATGGACGAGGTTTTTCTTGATGCTTTTATCGCTGAGGACATCAATGGAAATAGAGTTGATGGCCAGTTCACTTCAAAGGCGTATGAAAATGTTGTGAAGGAATGTACTGAAAAGTTGAACCATCCTTTTACCAAAGAGCATTTGAAGAATCGGCTTAAGACGATAAAGAGTAATTTCAATGATGTTTATGATCTTTTCAATGCTAGTAGTTGGGGTTGGAATGAAGAAACAGAATTTTTTTAGAATGTAGATGAAGTTTGGGATAACTTGATTGAGGTACTTTTTCTGTTATATTCTGTCCATAGTTTTCTGTACTTTTTCTGTTATTTTCTGTCCATAGTTTTCTGTACTTTTTCTGTTATTTTCTGTCCATGGTTTTCTGTAATTATAACATAATTGTACTTTTTCTGTTATTTTCTGTACATGGTTTTTTCTTCCATGTTTGAGTTTACGTCTAATGTAAATTCTTTCTGGTAACGAAGTGGCAGTGATGATATTTATGGTAAGAAATTAGTACATACTGTCTTCAGCTATATTTTGACAGCTATGATGAGCTACATAGTACATACTATTTATTTGTGTCCATATTTTTTTGAATATGTCAGATTGTTTGACTTATGTTGAGAAAGGAAGTAAATCAGCAAAACCTGATAAAAATTGTTGCCCTGAATTAGCTGGAATGTTGGATACTAATCCAATTTGTTTGTATCAAATGTTGGGTAAAAGTAAGGATTTTCCAATTGATTTGGATCTTAATAAAGCTCTTAAATTGCCTTCTGTTTGTGGACTTCAAACTCCTGATGTTAGCTTGTGTTCAGGTATGAATTTGTTTGTTTGATTTTGAAGTTATAACTTTTTTTACTGAAATGTGTTCTTATTTTGGGTTGGTATATTAAGTTATTTAAGTATGCTAATTTTTTTTGTGGTCTTAAATATAGTAGTTATAGTAGAATGATTTGGAAGTATGATTAACAAAGTAAGCTAGCAATTATAACACTACGTATATGGTTTTATACTATTTGCAATTGGTAAAGTTGATTGGTATGGTGTGATTAATATGATAATCATATGATGGTATTCTAAATGTAGTTAATTTATTGTAACTAGCATATCATTACAATTTAATTCAAGAGCACCTTTTAAGAATGTACAATATATATAAAGAAGGTCTAATTATCTTCAAAAAATTGAGTCATTTTGTAGTTATAAGTATATTGTTGACATCTCACCAGTTCTTAATTAGTCGGATTCTTTAAAAATGATGTTGTAGTAGAGTATGTTTAGGACAATAATGCAGAAAATCTGATTCTAAATGTTAGCTCTGCGTGCTTATACAGTGACCATTGGCTGAGTAATTTTATAAGTTAGACTGTCTTTGCTGATTGAATTAAACAATTTTTGGAATAACTTGTGTGTTTTTATTAGCAAATCTAGGCAGTGTTGTATAGGAAAATGTTGCACATCTCTGAGACAGGTAGGTAAGGTTCAACACTTTTCTTGGTGTTTATCCTCACAATATCCCCAAAAGACTAGTAAATAAGACTAGCAAATCTTGAAGTTGCTAGCAGTGGCATTTATTAACTTTGTCCTATACTGCTACTGTTCTTTTTCCAGTGGCAGCACCTTTGATTTCTTTTCGTGTGATTTCGATGCAATTTTGAAGTATTGGCTGTAATGTTGCTGTATTTTTTTTATTTGTAGCGAAAACTAGAAGCTGCTAAGTGGAAAACAACTCCATTTCGTCATTATGATGTACTTTTGAAGCTTTTTTCCAAGGATAGAGCAACGGGTGAAATTTCTGGAACTGCAAAGGAGAAGAAAATGAAGGCTATGGATGAATCAAGCTTTGAGAAGAAGGATGAAAGCCTTGGAGAAGCCCAACCAAGTGATTATGCCGATTCGTCCAACCGAAAAGGCAAGAAAAGAAAAGCAGAGGAAGTGTTTCAAAATGAGCTCCTATTCATAAAAGAAGGGTTGGACAATGTGGCTCAAGCTCTTCGAGAGGGAAATGTAATTTTTGAGAGAGGTCGTGCTCAAGTGTATTCACCGCAAGAGGTTTTTGAAGAGTTGTCAAAGATGGAGATTGACTCGTTAACTCGTCGCAAAGCTTATAGGTTCTTAAATGCAAAACAGTCAAGGATTCGAGAGCTTTTTGGTTGTCCACCAGAGGAAAGAAAGGACTATTTGATAGAGATGATGCTCGATGAGGAAAATTAGAAGTGTGATGTTGAGTCCTTGATCATAACAAAGAATTTTTCAATGAGATTTTTTTTTTTTTGAAATAGCCAATTAATGAGAATATTTTAGGTGATATAAATTGTAATGTCTATACTTTTCAAGATTATTGTTAGTTTTTTCGCTATAAAATATTATGCTTTTGATTGCAATTTTATTAGAAAGCATTCCAAAAAAATAATATATAAACTCAACTACTCAAGTATAATGTTAAAAAAGATGAAAAAAATAAATAATTTTTTTATATATAATATTCCAAAAAATTACTCTAAAAAAAATGAAGTGTACTCCAAAATGAAAAATATGAATAATACTCATAGATATTTAAAAAAAGAAATGGAAAAAAAAAGAAGCTATGTCATCTTCTTCCTGCTGCTACAGCTGCTATTACCAAGTACTCTTCCCTTCCTTCCCTTCCCTTCCCTTTCTCTTCTATCCAAACAAGGGAAATAAAAATTCTTCCTCCCTCCCCTCCCCTTCTTTTCCCTCCCCTCTCTATCCCTTCCCTTCCTTTCTGTAGGGAATAAATTTAAGCGTTAACCCCTAACTTGAACCCCACTGTGATCATACACTAAAGTACGGTGGCGTCCAAAAGGGAAGAAGATAAAGCAAATGAGTCGCCAACAAGTTTTAGGAACTTGTAAGCCATTCACAGGGTGAAGGTTACACCCCTTAACGATCCAAGAGATCGTCAACTCCATAAGGTCTAGAACCAAATAAGGGTTCGGGGATGAAGGTACAAATCCAACCTAAAAGAGATTGAACATGCCCTAATAATAGGCCTCTACTTTATTCACATTGTATTCATGTGTGCTTTCTGACTAACATGCAATCAATAGGATTAACCCTAAACCTGTTTATCTATGTTGGTTGAATATTAATGCACAAATAAAACTATTATTAGCGATCACTTGAAATCATAATCAAATTAACCCTAAACAAGATTATTAATTATCTTATTAAGCGTGATTACAAGTACCAATTCCCTTTAAACATGCATAAAAGGCGTGATCAAGCAATAAAAATAAATATCAAGCAACATAACAATAATAAATATAATCATGACCATAAAATTATAACAATAATCATAATAATAATTATAATCATAATAATAATTATCATAAATAAAATAATCATCATATTAATAATAATATTCATAATATTCATAATCATCATAAATTATAACAATTATAATCATAATCATGTTCTTGTGAATATTAAAACATAATAATAGCAAGATCCTAGGCATGATACTAACAAGATTAATAACAAATCCTACCATGTCACTAAGAAATTAAAATGAAAGCTTTAGCCCTAACATGATACTAACAATCATAAATATTAGGAAGAGAATAGGAAGCATCATACTTTTAATTATACTTGATATTAAAATTACCTTAGCTGACATTATACTAGGAATATCATAATAACAATATAAACATGATTTCTACATCATAACATCAATAAATCAATTAAAGTACTTACTTTGATACCTCGTACCTCTTTCTAATAACAAAATACACGCGTTAGTAACTTTAAGGAAAATAATAATAAAAACAATCAAATTAAATAATTTAAAGAGAGATTTGGGACCAAATCCTCAGAAATTAAACCTTTCACGACTATGGCGAAGGCAACTTCGAATATGGCTAGGTGTTTCTAGATCTTGTGAATGCGGAATTTTGTATATAAAAAGCAAGGTTTAGAAAAAAGAGAGAAAGGGATGGTGAATGAATTGATTGATGAATGAATTAGAAGAGAATGAAAACTGAAAACTGATTGTAGGTGAATATAGATGAATGTTGATGAGAATTCGTTGTTGATGATTGAAAACGGAGTTTTTAATACGTGATTCATAGAGAAAATCAGCCAAAAAGATAAATTAACATAACAGAGTCCTGGCGCAACTGAAACAAAGCTGGCGCCAACCCAGGCTAACTGGCGCCAGGCGCCAGGCCTAGCTCCAAGCGCCAATGCCTGGAGTCAGGCGCCAAGCCTGTTTTTGACGCGTTTTCGAAAATCAGATAAGTTTTCCATACTGGAGGATAAAATCGTATATTTTCCTCAAAAATGCTATTTGATTTTAATTAAAACTCTGAAAAGTCAACAAAAGTCAATTTATCGATGCTAATTGAATTAGGAATGAAAAGAACCTTCTAGAAGAATCTAGAAGACTAAAACCATTCCTAATTGCATTAGGAATGATAAATCATATTAGGCCCTCCCCTAGATCATTGGGCCGCATATAAGGTTCAAACCGGGCCCAGTTTAGTAAATTGACCATAACTTCCTCAATAGTCATCGAAATTGGGCTTATAATATATCGTTGGAAAGCTCTTGTCAAGCCTCATCCAACTACACTACTATTGGACCCATATCATGGACCAACCAAACTGTATTGGCTATTTTCTTAAAATAAGTTTTCAAAAACAGAGAGAAGAGAAAAAAAATTAAAACTATCCGCAACACTAAACTTTCCACAATTTCGCTTCATTCGATTATAATTCGACGTGAAAGGTACTCATCACTGGGTTTGGTTTTGGGGAGACACAAATGGGTGTCTACAGAAGCCCCCACTTTGACTGAGTTTGGAGAAACGCGAGTTTCGAAAACAAAAGTCAAAGTATCGATAGGGACGGAGAATGATTAAGAACGTTCTGCGATCCTAAATCATTCTTGTAACGCCGATACCTGCAAACTAGCGTTAGTTAAACAGATAAAAGAGTTAAGAAACGCGTATCTTTGCCGTCGAGCACACGTCTCTGAAAGTAACTAATTTACTGCCGCTTTGCTGTTGTTTTGATGACCTCCTGCAAGCTAGAGAATTCCATCCCGCTTGAAAACCGCTATACCTGTAACTGCTTCCAAATTAGAAGATTGCTTCGTCTGATACGATCCTCCTCTGCTTTGATAATATTCCACATCCAAGGGAATACTATCGAAGATTATTTCTCTTGAAACAATCCTCAGTTGTTTGTGACAACTCTCCACAATCTAGGGAACGTCACCTTGCTGTTTCGATGTTCACTCGTCTCTGAACAAAGAGCTTCTTTTTTTTATATGTTCACGCGCCTCTGAACAAAGAGCTTCTTTTTTTATATGATCTTCTGAATGATGTGTCCACGCGTCTCTGAACGAAGAGCTTGATAATAGGATGCCCACGCGTCTCTGAGCAAAAGAGCTTGAAAAAGATTGTCTTTGATGATATGTCCACGCGCCTCTGAACAAAAGAGCTTTTGAATGATATGCCAATGCGTCTCTGGAGCAATAGTGCTTGAAAAGGATTGTCCACGCGTCTCTGAACAATAGAGCTTGATTGATGTGCCCATGCGTCTCTAGAGCAATAGAGCTTGAATGAAAGGAATGTCCACGCGTCTCTGAACAATAGAGCTTTGGATAATATGCCCACGCGTCTTTGGACAATAGAGCTTCAGTACTTGAACGTTTGTTGCTATAATATTCCGAAGAAAAATTTCCGAAGACCAACGTTTGTCGATCTCTAAAGCTCGTCTGAACTTTGTTTCCGCTAAAACCAGTATGTCCGTGTCTCCGTGATTAGGCGCTTTAATCTAAGTGAGACGATCTTTCATCAGGTCGACCACTTATTGAAATTGTAATCAAACTAACTACTTATTCATGTCAGATTGCTTATAGGGGCTAACTGGCGTACCAAGGAACCCGAAATTGCTGTTCTGAGGTCGAAATCATCTTTCTGAGAGGCTTCGAGCTCTGTCGCTGCTGAAATATCTCTGGCGCCATGAATTGGAGTAGGGTCCTCCTTATTCTGCTGCACCTGTATTTATTTTTTACTATAGAACTTTGCCAATCTCTTTAACCATCTTAGGGTTGACCTAAGGTTTAATGTTGCTTGACTCATCGACTTGACACGACTCAAGGCATAAACTTGACTCGCTGTGATTGACTCGAGGTTGACTCGACTCGAAGTGAAATGACACGTGTGACTTATGACCCGTGTGTGCATAGTGTTGATTCAATTTGACTCAAAAATGCAAAAAAGCAAAAATTTTCCTTGTGGAGGGTACCGACTTTCTCCCGAAAAAGAAAGACGCGAAAAAAGATCGAAGTTTGAAGATACATGTTGAATGAGCTTAGTCAAATGTTGTTTGATACTATCTCTCAAGGTGCAAGGATTAATCCATCCTAGGCTATCTCAATGGTTGACTCAATGATGAAAGTATTTGGGTAACTTAGGCACGGAGGCTAAGCACTTCATACTTCGTAATGCAATGACAATTATGATTGATGAGCGATTTTGACATGACAAGGCATGCTTCAATGTTGTGTTAAGATTTCATGACAAAGGGTTCCTAAAGGAAAAGTATATTTGGTCATGTATTTGTGCAGTGTGTGAAAGTGACACTAAAGTTAGGCCGCAAGAGCTAAGTGTGTGGAAAGATATTATTTCAAGAAGAGTCAAATGATGGTGACTCTTAGGCTAGGCAAGCTAATGATATAGAGATCAAGCCCCCAAATCTAGCTCTAAATGAATAGGGATGAGAATAAGAGATCTCTTGATATGATCATGGTGTGTGAATGAATATGAATGCATGTTTATTATGGCCGCACCTCGATGTGAGGTTGCCTACGTATCCGTTAGGAATCAGGCCGAACGTAGCTCTAGCCGAACCTCGCACAAGTGTGTATACCTCAAAAAATGTCTTTTTAAGGGTTGTAACGTGGTTAGGCTAAAGGTTTGAAGAAGAAGGGGATAAAGGCTCAAGACCCTAGATAAGCCCCCAAGGTGTGCAACCTCGCTTTTGAAATCTTTGTATTTTTATGCTTGAGTTTCTACTCTTTTTTAGCTCTCTTTTTTTTTTTTGCCTTAGCATTTATTTTATTTTTATAAGTGTGGGCAATCCCGATCATGTGGTCTATCACTCACTTGGAATTCATGTTTCTCAAGCACGGTACCGAGCACTCGATAAGATACGCAATCTGAGACGTGTTCTTATCGAAGATATATTCATATCAAAGACATTGGAACACTTGCTCTTTTGTACATTTTTATTATTATCTTTTTCCATTTTTGCTATTTTAATCTTTTGAATTCACTCAACCCTTTTTGAAATTGCATAAGTTACACACCATCCCATCCCAAGGTTAGGTAGATATGGGTTGAAAAAATGAAGGGTCTATCGTTAGACGAGGCTCAAAGTGGTTTATGAAGAAAGGATTGTATATTTGAAAGGTGAAAGGAGATATGATGTGGCTACAAGGGGTGCCTCAAATCATTGGTATACCTTGTGCTTAATTCGACATGGATTTTTTTTTAATGCAATATAATGAAATGATCATATATAAGGAAATAAATGTTCATTTTATTAAAAAGGGAAAATATATAATGATCCTACAAAATAAATTTAAGGAGAATAAAAAGGTGTCTATGATAGACTTATTGAGGAAAGGATAAAGAAGAAATAGAAAAAAGAGGTCACAAAATCTTGTCGTTGAAGCTCGCCTCTTGTCTTGTGTTGTTTCCTTTATCATCACTCGCTCTTCTTATTAACTGGAGGCATGGGAAGCTCGTTATTATCAATCAAATGTTGGATAGCCTCCTTTAGCTTCCAACAGCTCTCAGTAGCATGACCCCTGCCTTGGTGGTACTTGCAGTGTTCGTCTGGATTCCAACTAGGCAATCTCATTTCAGGTGCGGGATCTTGAATAGGTCCAATGGGAGTAATGATTCCCTTGGCATGGAGTCGATCGAAAGCCTCATCGTAGCTAATTCCAATAGAGGTGAAGTTTTTCCTTAGTTGCTTCTTAGATCCTTGGTTATCTATGGCTAAAACTTCACTGAGATCAAAGGTACTAACATTGTTACTAGAGTGAGCGTTTTCGGAAGAAGAAGAATTGTCGTTCTTCTTTCCTTTCCAGCCACCGTGGTTACTATTGTTAGTAGCTTTTTGCTTTGCGAGGTCGTCTTCGATCTCGATACCTATGTCATAAACGGCCTTTAAAGTATTCAAGTTGTATTGATATTTTAAGTGTTTTGAATACTTCCCTTGGAGATTCTTGATAAACAACCTCACAGATTCTTTTTCGATAGGAGCCTTGACCATATTAGCGGAATTTTCCTTCCATTTGTTGAAGAAAGAAGTGAACCCTTCGTTTTCTTTTTATTTTAACATCTCGAGTTGTCTATGGTCTGTTTCGTCTTGGATGTTACACTTATATCTATCTATGAAAGTGTTTGTTATCGACTCCCAAGAAGAGATTTTCTCTTTCTTGAAAGAAAAGAACCATTGCTGGCAAACGGTCTCAAGAGATAGTGATAATAGAATGGGAAAACCTTCTTATCAATACCCTTAATGTTCATTATCGTTTCAAAGGCTCTTAGATGAAAGTAAGGGTTATCTATTGCCTTGAATTTTGGGATGTCAGTGGCATTGAACTTATGCGGAAGAAGTTCCTTGTCCAGCGAGACCCCTTGTGAACTCATGCCCTGAAATTTATAGTCGCTAGATAGCTTGGTCAAACTTTCTTGCATGAGGCTCATTTGTTGTTGCTTCACAGGATCATCAATCTTGAGTGTGAGTAGCTTTAGTGTCTCAGTCACGGTAACCAATTGGTTCCTAAGCTCATTGACTTCTTCTTGAGTTGCCATTATCTTTTTAGCCTTCCTCTTTTGACGAATCGGTTTATCAAAAAGTGAGACTTGAATAAAGAGGTTGTCCTTGATTAATCGCCCTTCTCTCCTCGACCAAGTACTGGGGAAAAGGAATTTGGGGATATCTATTGTTAATTATTTGACTCAGACTCTATTCAACATGCAATGGATGGAGGAAGTGAAGAAAGGTTGGAATAGAATGTGAAGAAAAATGATGAGATGGAAGGATATGAAGAATTAGGAGTAGAATGTACCCCAACTCAAATGACGGAAAAAACCGACTCATGCATGAACCTAAGACATGGTCATGGTGATGTGTACTCAAAGTGTGTGCTAGGACTAATGAGTGTAGGTGACATGTTAAGACTCGTGTCATGACCATGTGGCTAGACTATGTGACTAGACTCAATTAATGACTCGACCAAGTACTATTGACAGCGAAAATTAACCGAATTAATTAGTAAACTGGTTAATTAGACACTAGGTGATGACTCGACCAATAATCCGAAATGTCGGCCAAACGACAGGATTGGCGTCGCACTGTGGAGCTTGGCGCCAGACGACAGAGCTGTCGCCAGGCGCCACACTCCACAGGGTGGCGCTACAGCTTAGATTTTGGCGCCAATGCTGGAGCTTCAATCTGGGACTGTTTTCGGTGTTATTAATCAAAAGGGGTATGCCTAAAGTCGTACTAGGTCAATTCTGATTAAAATATTAGACTTTATTGACTCAAATTAATTAATTAATTAATTAATTAGGAAAAGTTCTTTAAGTCATTAATTTATTTAATCTCAACACAAGTCAAACAAACGGTTAAGAAAACATAGAATATATGGACAACCAGTAATGCACAATTAGTCAAGTAGGCACAATATGATGCAATGAGTTTGCAACCTAACCATGGCTCTAGTTCTCTAAAGTTCGGGATATGGTTTAGTCAATAGAGGGTCCATGGTTAATTGTCCGGATGTACCGTGCGGAAGTCTAACCATGAAGGGTTGGCGCGAGTGGATGGGACACCGAGAGCTTTAGAAAAAACTCGCTTCCATGGTTTAGTGAATTCAACATTCTCGGATGTACCCTTTGTTGCACAGAGCGTTTAATCGGGTAGATGGAGCATGAATTCCCAGAGGGTTATGTCCATATGTAGAACACATATGGATTTCAGAAAAGTGAGAAAAAATTCAATCAGGAAGTAGGATCGAGCAAACAATACAAAAAACCGGTCGAAATTAGAACGCATATTTCTGGCTCGGTATTGGGGGAGGTTGGCGCCAACAATCAGAGACTGGCGCCAGTTTTTAACTGTAGCGCCTAGCGCCAATGCTGGCGTCTGGCGCTACGGCTAGAAGTCTGGCGCCAAGCTCTGGCCCCTGGCGCTACTTCCCACATGCCTCAGCAGCTTTCTGTGCTCGATAAAATTTTCCAGTTTCGCGCGGTGTTATTTCGGTCCTAGTTGTGAAAGATATTTCTAAAATTTCCTACGTGTAAAATCCTATGTTTTTAACTCATTACGTATGGTCTTTCCAATGAGATCTTTTTTATGCATATGACAATAATGTTAATCAAAATTACGCATATGAAATACTTAGAACGTTTCGAGTCTCATCCACTCATTCTAAATCATTGCCGAAACAGATTCAGGAATTAAAATAGAAATCCTCCCCAGTGGAGTCGCCAAAAACTGTAGGGAATAAATTCAAGCGTTAACCCCTAGCTTGAACCCCACTGTGATCATACACTAAAGTACGGTGGCGTCCAAAAGGGAAGAAGATAGAGCAAAGAAGTCACCAACAAGTTTTAGGAACTTATAAACCATTCACAGGGTGAAGGTTACACCCCTTAACAATCCAAGAGATCGTCAACTCCATAAGGTCTAGAACCAAATAAGGGTTCGGGGATGAAGGTACAAATCCAACCTAAAAGAGATTGAACCTGCCCTAATAATAGGCCTCTACTTTATTCACATCGTATTCATGTGTGCTTTCTGACTAACATGCAATCAATAGGATTAACCCTAAACTTGTTTATCTATGTTGGTTGAATATTAATGCACAAATAAAACTATTATTAGCGATCACTTGAAATCATAATCAAATTAACCCTAAACAAGATTATTAATTATCTTATTAAGCGTGATTACAAGTACCAATTCCCTTTAAACATGCATAAAAGGTGTGATCAAGCAATAAAAATAAATATCAAGCAACATAACAATTATAAATATAATCATGACCATAAAATTATAACAATAATCATAATAATAATTATAATCATAATAATAATTATAATAAATAAAATAATCATCATATTAATAATAATATTCATAATCATCATAAATTATAACAATTATAATCATAATCATGTTCTTGTGAATATTAAAACATAATAATAGCAAGATCCTAAG
The DNA here is from genome assembly GCF_001683475.1 of Chenopodium quinoa. NCBI lineage: Eukaryota > Viridiplantae > Streptophyta > Magnoliopsida > Caryophyllales > Amaranthaceae > Chenopodium > Chenopodium quinoa. Next base: position 684,055 of record NW_018744828.1, read on the forward strand.
CATGATACTAACAAGATTAATAACAAATCCTAGCATGTCACTAAGCAATAAATATCAAAGCTTTAGCCCTAACATGATACTAACAATCATAAATATTAGGAAGAGAATAAGAAGCATCATACTTTTAATCATACTTGATATTAAAATTATCATACTAGGAATATCATAATAACAATATAAACATGATTTCTACATCATAACATCAATAAATCAATTAAAGTACTTACTTTGATACCTCGTACCTCTTTCTAATAACAAAATACACGCGTTAGTAACTTTAAGGAAAATAATAATAAAAACAATCAAATTAAATAATTTAAAGAGAGATTTGGGACCAAATCCTCAGAAATTAAACCTTTCACGACTATGGCGAAGGCAACTTCGAATATGGCTAGGTGTTTCTAGATCTTGTGAATGCGGAATTTTGTATATAAAAAGCAAGGTTTAGAAAAAAGAGAGAAAGGGATGGTGAATGAATTGATTGATGAATGAATTAGAAGAGAATGAAAACTGAAAACTGATTGTAGGTGAATATAGATGAATGTTGATGAGAATTCGTTGTTGATGATTGAAAACGGAGTTTTTAATACGTGATTCATAGAGAAAATCAGCCAAAAAGATAAATTAACATAACAGAGTCCTGGCGCAACTGAAACAAAGCTGGCGCCAACCCAGGCTAACTGGCGCCAGGCGCCAGGCCTAGCTCCAAGCGCCAATGCCTGGAGTCAGGCGCCAAGCCTGTTTTTGACGCGTTTTCGAAAATCAGATAAGTTTTCCATACTGGAGGATAAAATCGTATATTTTCCTCAAAAATGCTATTTGATTTTAATTAAAACTCTGAAAAGTCAACAAAAGTCAATTTATCGATGCTAATTGAATTAGGAATGAAAAGAACCTTCTAGAAGAATCTAGAAGACTAAAACCATTCCTAATTGCATTAGGAATGATAAATCATATTAGGCCCTCCCCTAAATCATTGAGCCGCATATAAGGTTCAAACCGGACCCAGTTTAGTAAATTGGCCAAAACTTCCTCAATAGTCATCGATATTGGGCTTATAATATATATCGTTGGAAAGCTCTTGTCAAGCCCCATCCAACTACACTACTATTGGACCCATATCATGGACCAACCAAACTGGATTGACTGTTTTCTTAAAATAAGTTTTCAAAAACAGAGAGAAGAGAAAAGAAATTAAAACTATCCGCAACACTAAACTTTACACACTTTCGCTTCATTCGATTATGATTCGACGTTAAAGGTACTCATCACTAGGTTTGGTTTTGGGGAGACACAAATGGGTGTCTACACTTTCCTTCCTAAAAAGCTATTCAAACAGAGTGTTAATTCCCGTGGAAAAATGTTCTTTACTTACTATTATGCTTATCTTAGTAGTTAGTTAGGTAGTTTGGCTCTAGAGTGTTTGTCCAACGACCAAATATACCTTCCATTAAAAAACCCTCTACTACTATATTAAGTAGATTTATTTTCAGTATTGTTAAAGAAGAAGATATGAAGAATACGTTACGTAGTGAATTTCTTTTTATTTTAAAAAATTGTTAATATATTTAGAAGATGATTTATTTCATATTAAAATATTTAATATAAAAAGATAATATAAAAATTATGATGAATATAACATTTATTCCGTATCATTACACACACATATATATATATATAATATATTCACGTAATTTGTTAATTTAGGAATAATTTTTATTTTTGTAAAATAATTTGAACCTATTTATATAGAAATTCTAGATATGTCATTGGGTTGAGGAAGACTGTCAGGACCGAATTTTAACAATGTATTAAGACTGAAATTAGAGATTATTTAGTGAAAAACTTGATTAATAATACTATGTTCTGCCAATTTCACCAATACAAGATTTACATCCATATAATGTTTTTCATCCCTATTGTAAATTAAAATAGGAAAAATTGTCGGGAATAATCCGACCTTTGGCCCATCCGCCCAAAATAATCCCACCTTTCGATTATTTTTAAATAATCCGACCTTTAATGTCAATTTGCTTTAAATGGTCCCAACCGGTCATTTGACTTGCTATAGCAAGTTACATCACACGTGTCGACAGTTAATTGGTGGAAAAAATAAAAAATAAAAATAAATAAAAAAATTTATTAACTAATTACCCCAACAGCACAACCACCTTTCACGGCCACGCAACCCCACCATCCCGACCACCCTCCACGGCCACAGCCACACAACCCTCCCAGCGCCACCAACACCCTCTCCCTTCCCTTGAACCGTCGACTCCCCTCCCCTCACTCTGAAACCACCAACCACCCTCGTAAACCCCTTCCCCCCGTCCCGATCCCAGTCCCCCTTCCCTGCCCCGTCCAAATTCCAGCCCTTCCTCCCTTCACTCGTCCCGATTCCAGCCCATTTCGGCACTCTCTCCTTCACTCGTCGCAATTCCGGCCTCTCTCTCATTCCTTTGCCCTGATTTCGACCTCCCTCCCCTTCCCCCATTTCGATTTCAACATCACTCACCGTCCTAAAGTCAAAAATTTCGGCCACCCGATTAGCGGCATATTGTCTTCGTCTATATGGGGTTAAAGGGTTAGGTTAATGGTTAAATGGGGTTCGCTTGGCTTGATTTGGTGGGATTCTGGTCAACGCGGTGGTTTCAAGTGTGGGTGGGATGGTGGTTCTAGGGTTTCGGTTGGGTGGTGGTGGGTATGGTGGTGGCTGAATTGGTGTGGGTTTGGTGGTGGTGGTGATTTTTTTCACAACTTTTTTATTTTTATTTTTTGACTAATTAAGTAGCGACACTTGTAAATTCTACTTTAAAAAAAAATTACCTACTCAACCGGTTTCAAGTAAAATGGGACCATTTATAGCGAAGTGGGTATAAAGGTGGGATTATTTAAAAATAATCCAAAGGTGGGATTATTTTTAGCGGACGGCCCAAAGGTGGGATTATTGCAGGCAATTTTTCCATTAAAATATCATTAAAGAATACTCAGTGGCGGAGACAGAAATTAGAACATAAGGGGGGACAAATGGACAACGCATGAGTTAACAAAAATGTTGAAAAAAAAATATTTGACCGGATAGATAATTTAATAGTCGAAGTTTTACAACTCAAAATCCAAACAAACAAAGTCATCCAATCCAAAAAAAAAACATAAACTTTAAATAAAAGTTACAATTGTATTATTCGAGTCTTCATTTTTTGAAAGATTCTTGAGGTATTCTTGAGTTTTGGGGAGTACTAAATGAAGGGGGTACATCTTGGGATTTCATTCTTTTAGACATAAATTGTCGAAGATTGAGTTGTGACATCCTATTAAATTAGAAAAAATAAACTAATTAATTACCTATATAAATTTAAAATTTATCAATTACCAATTTACCATAACTATTAAAAGACAAGTATTCAACCAAGTACTCAATTACTCATTCAACAAATTGTAATCAACATTCAAGAAATCAACAATAGTTTAATGGAACAAGACAATTAAACAATTAAATAGAAAATAACATAAACAATTGAAATTAAATATAAAAATCTGATTTTAATTAAATTAGGGATTTAGGGTTATAACTTACTTTGAAATTAAATTGGGGATGTTGGGAAACTGAAGGAACAATCCAAACCAGAAGTTCGATGGTCTGGTCACCCATCGCCGGTGGTCCGGTCTGCTGGTCACGACTCACGAACAAACGAAGGTTGCCAGGTTGGTTTGCGTTTTTCCCTAATTTTTGTTTTAGAAATTTTGGTTTTAGACTTTAGTGGAGTATAGTGGGGGAGAACTACTTACTACTCTGACAATGTTGTCACCTTTGTGGGTTTTGTTTTGTTTTAAAAATCAGCTTCCCAAGTCACGGGCTTTCCTTTTCAACGTTCAAATTATTATTATTTTTTAAAAAAAAAAGCTTTTTTTTTTTTTTAAATGGGGGACAGCTGTCCTCTCATGTTCCTATAGTGGCTCCGCCACTAAGAATTCTAGAACAAATTACCTCAAGTAAGGCTTGAACACATCATTCATGAGAGATTGAAACGTTGTCGGGGCATTTGTCAACCCAAAGGGCATTACAAGGAACTCATAATAGCCTTCATGATTCCTAAATGTCGTTTTGTGAATATCCTCGGGTCTCACCCGGATTTGATGGTAGCCGGATTTTAAATCTAACTTAGAAAAAATGGTGGCACCATGAAGTTCATCCAACAACTCGTAAATGACCGGGGTCGGATACTTGTCGGGTATCGTTTCCTTGTTGAGAGCTTTATAGTCCATACAAAACCGCCATGACGCATCTTTCTTCTTCACACGGAGGATCGGACTACTAAACAGACTTATAGAGGGTCAAATGATTCCGGCGTCGAGCATTTATTTGATGAGCTTCTCTACCAAATCCTTTTAGGCTTGAGGGTAACGGTAAAGCCTCACACTTACTAGATTACTACCCTCCTTAAGGGTGATGGCATGCTCATGCCCTCGGCATGATGGTAATCCCCCCGGCATATTAAGTACGACCTCAAACTCACCCACCACCTCTTTTAGAAATTTCGGCACCTTACTTCCTTCCTTAAATGCTCCAACCTCCTCTATTCAGTTTATTTCCACCAAAAAAACCCCCTTTTTCCTTGTAAATTTCCCTTATCATAGCCTTAAGGGAGACTTGAGTTTTCTCCTATGTCGGGTCTCCCACCAAAGTTACCGGAACGCCGGCGATGGTGAACTTCATAACATGGGTTTTCCAATTTGTTGTCACCGTTCCGAGCTTCTCCAATTATTGTACACCCAAGATAATGTCGGCATTTCCAAGTCCCAAAGGTAGAAAATCTTCTACCAAGGTGACTCCCCCACTCAAACATATTTTAACACCTTGGCAAACTCCATTTCCCCTTACGGTTTCGCCGTTTCCCAAAGCTATTCCAAAGTCTCTGACAGGCTAGAGTTGTATCACCTAATTAAAAGTAATTTCTAAAACCACTAACTAAAATAGATAGGGAAGTAGGGTCGAATCCACAGAGAAACAAGTCTTTCTATTCCTAATTAATTAATACAATCTAGATTATAGAGTAACTAAATTATAAATATGATGAAATTAAACTACAAGAGATAAAAGTAGGGAGAAATCAATTAATAAAAGCCTAGGGTATAGATTCACCAATAAACAATATTCTACGGTAAAACATAATAATCAATCATCAATGCATCAATTAATCAGATCATAAAGGGCTTTCGCTATGTATTACAATCACAGAGTTAATCTACCAGTATTAAATCTCATCTCTCGAATCTTGACTTAACCATTTATAAATTAATCTGCCTATTGAAACTAAGCCTAAACATCAATTCTCATCTCTCGAATTCTCGAATCAATATTGTTAAACTTGTACATAATAGACCTGTGCAAGTCTAGTTGCACAGCATTAAATCAATCAATAGGAAATTAATTAAGCATTGACAATCAACAACAATAAATTACCCTCGTCATATTATTTATGGATCCCCACAAGCCCTAGAAAAAAAAACTACTCACACATAATTAAATCTAAACTAAACAAAGCAATTAAAAGAGACATGATAAGGATCAAAGCAAAGAAAATAAGTAATAAAGGAGAGAAGAGATAGTACCAAAAGAAAGAAATATAAAATTGCATAAATTAAGAGTTTAGAGAGAGAAACAAGGGAGAAAGTAATACTAAGAGTTTAATTAAGAGGAGAGAGAGAAGTTAGAGAGAGAAGGAGAAAAGAAAACTCAATAAAAACTAATCTAAAACTAATTAATTAAAAAGCTACCTAATCTAAAAGCTTGTCCCCTCGTAAATACTACTTGCATCATTTTATAAGGAAAGTAAGGATGGCAAATCCCACCCACAATAAAACTCCAAAAGCGTGGAACAAGCTTAATCAAAGCCCATTAACCGCTTGCCGCTTCAACATATATTGGCCTTCTTGCAACAAGGCCTAGCCGGCTTATAGCAGCAATAACAATCACTCGCCTGGGCCCGGTCAGCTGGAGCTACGAGCGTGGCTTCTTTAGCTTTGGGCCATTTCTTCTTTCTTTCCTTCTTGGTCCGTGACACTTGTTTGGTTGTACTCACCAAAATCGAGCCCTTATTCATCGAACCAAATTCCTTTGACTCAGTCTTGGGCTTTAAATATATGGTCATAAAATATGATCCGGCTCCAATATCTTTGTAGTGACTCAATAAGCTCGGGAATTGTCATAAATCTACAAATTCTTACAAAATAAAACCAACTCTACAAAAACACTAGATAATGTATATTAGTAATAAAAATAGCTCCGCGGAGCTCAAATAGGACCATAGGACAGGGAATACAAATATATATAAAATAGACTTATCACTCTCCTCCTTCCTCCTTGGGCAAACCGAACTCCTCCACCACCCTAAGAAAAAAAAATTATGTGTGGCACCCGGATCCACCATAATTATCACCTCTTTTACCCAAAATTTTCCCTCAAGTTTCATAGTTTTTGGATTAGAAAACCCCACTACGGAGCAAAGGGAGATTTCCACCTACTCCTTATCTTCGTCTTTCGGTCTTTCATCCTCTAACAAGCCTTCCAACTCCTCTGCCACCATCAACACAATCAGCTCTTTCCTCTTACACCTATGCCCAACACCCCACCTTTCGTCACACCGAAAGCATAAACCTTTAGCCCTTCGTTCTGCCAATTCGAACTCTTTTGGGTTCTGAAGAAGTTTTGGAAGGATGACTTGCACTAGGCCAGTCCAGATTGACTAAACCTTGTGTCTCTTGAGGTTTGGGCCACGTTTTTGAAGGTCCAAGAGTGGTAAGAAGCCCATACTTTTGGATTGGGCCACCTCCCAACTTACTACCTCCCACATTCGAGCTGGGTCCTCCAGAGCTTGACCCGACTCCAAGACTTGGCCCGACCCGCCAGGAACCGGGTCCCCTTTTTCCTCCATTTACTTAATTCCTCTCTTCGATCCGCCCCGCAAGGTCCATAGCCCGTTCAAGTGAGATCGGGTCAAGAAGCCTTAATTCAGCCTTAATTTCATCATTAAGACCATATATAAATTGCCCTCTCATAATCTCTTTTGGGATATCCTCCAATGGAAAAGCCAACTCGATAAACCTTCTTTGATATTCCTCCACTGACGTCGTTTGAGTAACCGCCAGCCATTGCTCTTGAAGAGTTTGATGGTCGGAACTCCTTCAAAACCCTTACTCGTAGATCCATCCAACTCGTCACCAGTCTTCGTCGCTTTTCCCAGTGATACCATTGCAGCATGGTGTCGTCCATTGCGACCACCTCCGTCGTCACCTTATCCTCCGCCGAGAGTCGATAAAAGTCGAAATACATTTTCTCCCTCATGACCCAATTATCTGGGTCTTTTCTTTTGAAAACGGGCATGTCAAGTTTCTTATGCCTCCAGCGATTGTCTCCACCACCGTCGAATTGTTCACCGTCTTTCCACCCTCTAGGTTCCCTCCTTCTCCACTCTGTCATCCCAAATCCCCCTGCCCTTGGGGTTCGCACCACGTTTTCACCGTGATTTTCGTTGTTTCCCTCGTTCACTAGAATATGTGGTTGAAATGGTGGAGGAGGCGGTGGCTTGAGTTGCGTGGCCGCAGCTATGGCGGTGCGCATCTCCTCCCTGAACTTCTCCTGCTCCCTCGCCGCCATGTTGGCATGGACCTCCTGGTCATTTCAGAAGCGATCGATGACAGGGTAAAGTCGTATCCCCTAATCAAAAGTAATTTCCTAAGTCCTCTAACTAAAGTAGATAGGAAAGTGGGGTCGAACTCCACAGGGAAACAAGTCTTTCTACTCCTAATTAATTATTATAATCTAAATTATCAAAGTAACCAATTTTGTTGTAAATAAATTCTATACTACGAAGAATAAGGTCGAAAGAAATAAAGTAGGGGGAAAATCAAATATTAAAAGACCTAGGGCACAGGTTCACTAATAAACAATATTCCAGGGCAAATCATAATAAGCAATCATCAAGCATTGATTAATCAGATTATAAAGGGCTTTCGCTACGTATTATAATCACAGAGTTAATTTACCGGTATTAAATCTCATCTGTCGAATCTCGACTTAATCATTTATAAATTAATCTGCCTATTGAAACTAAGCCTAAACATCAATTCTCATCTGTCGAATCTCGAACTAATATTGCTAAAATCATACAATTAAATCTGGCCAAACCTAATTGCATAGCATTAAATCAATCAATAGGAAATTAACCAAGCATTGATAATTAACAATCACAAAATTATCCCTCCATATCGTTTATTAGATCCCCATAAACCCTAGAATTAAAACTACTCAAGCATCATCATAACTAAACTAATCAAATAAAGAAAAGCATAATCAAATAAGTAAATAAAATAGCTGAAATTAAAAGAGAAGAAATTATTACCAAAAGAAATCTGGATTAATGAAAGTAATTAAGAACAAAAGTTGAGAGAGAATTTAAGAGAGAGAAGTATCCTAAGTAGAGAGAGAAAATCTAAAGAAGAAGGTAATCCAAAATTACGTACATAATTCATACTTAAACATTCCTCAAAACAAAAATTAAAACTAATCTAATCAGCTCTGAGAAAAACACGCGCCCGATCGGGACCGCCTTTTTGCCTTGCCCGCTGTTGGTGTACCGCGCCCGATCGAGCTTACGCTCACCCGATCGGGCGCGCATCTTCCTTGAGGGTCCTTATGCGCGCAACCACCTGATCGGGCGTATGCTTGCCCGACCGGGACCGGTCTTCTTCTTCGAGGCTTGGATTTCGATTGGGCTCAATTCCTCGGCCCAATCTAAGTTTCCTCATCGGGTCTTGATTAATCGATCCAATAGCCCCGGTATCTCATACCGAGCCCTTAATCATCGACTCTCACCGATCCTAGGCTTCAAGAGTGGTTGTGTCCTTTTAGCTTCCATAGTTGATCCATAAAAACCCGGGAAAATGCCCCAAAAGTGCAACTTCCTGAAAAATACAACTAAAACTACGAAAACACTAGAAAACACAAATTAGTAATAAAAGTGTCCCTAAAGAGCCAAAAACACTACTAATTATGACAGTGGGACGGGGGTAAAACGCTATATAAATTGGACATATCAATCGACTCATCCTTCGAGCCTTACCCTGTCCTCCTACCGCTTCGAAAAGTGACGTGAAGCGGTCACTGATGTTTTTATGGGTGTCAGCCATGGCTCGGCTCACCGCCTTGCCATTACTCGATCAATGAAAGCATCTTGGTCAGTAAGTTTCTCCTCGATTGACTTTAGCCGCGCGACTCTACTTCCTCGAGCTTCTTGTCCACTACGTCTGCACGTTGGGTCAGCGACGATCCTGCCATGGTCGGTCGCTCTGAAAGGAATGGTGTCCTTCGAACAAGTGTATTATTTTGTTAGCGGGTTCAGAATTATTAGAAAGCTAATATATTCAGTAAGGTCAAGTGATCGGAATGCCTGGGTGGAGGCCGCTTCTGATCAGTAATATTAATGTATAATTAATATTACAGCTTAATCTTGTCCGAACCCTTCGGGTCACACCCTAGCAAATATACGAACCGACTTGACAAATTAATTCGGAAGAAATTAATTCGTTGCCCGAGTATTAAATATTTAGACGTCGGAAATTCGAGCTTAGAGCGTCAAAACCGAGCGTCGGAAGTCGAGTCAAAAATAGTAAAAGACGAGACATGAAAATAATAATAAATCAACAAGATCAAAATACCCCTAACATCAGAATGCCCCGAGAAAATCGAGTGCTAGGGGCATTTGATATAGCATGGTGGCTAGCATGCGCACCAAGCCGAGCCTAGGCTGGCTGGTGCGTGCTAGCGCACCAATGCTAGCATCGTAACACTAGGCACAGCCTAGCGCGTGCTAGTGCTGCAAGTGTTGCCTTGTGCGCGCATTGGCTAGCAGCCATGCAGCAACAAGCCGCAGCAGCTAGCAGCAGTATGGCTGGGCCATTGCACGCATGCTAGCGTGCAGGGCTTGCTGGAAACCGCGCATGGTAGCCCACCTTGGGTGCCTTGGTGCCCAAGTGTGGTGCCATGAGGCGCGATTTAAGAGGAGGTTTGAGGGGTGTGTTGGCCGGTTTTTGGAGAGGGAGTGGGGAGCAAGTTTGGTCCCCCCTCCTCCAAATGGTCCTCACCTAACCTCTCTCATGAGCTTGCCACTTGTTGATTTATTACTAGTTTGATTATTAATTTTATTTTAGCTTTAAAATAAAATAGAAAAATCAAATTCTCCTACATTTATGGGAGAGCTTTTTCACTCTCCTGTTTTCCCTATAAATACCCAAGTTGGGGTATTGGGAAAATCACTTGAGTGAGAGTTGAAAAAGGCATCACTATTGTGAAAACCTTTGAACTCATTTAATCACTCGGGTTTTGGTCGGACCTTGCTAACTCCAAGGTAGCGGACCTAAAAATTCGTTGTTCGTCCTTTGTGGGTGGATACCGTTGGAGGCTCAGTGTTTTCGGAGCTAAAGCTTTCAAGTAAGAGCCCATTAGGTCGGACGAAGCACGCGTCAAAGGTAAATTCCGATTTTATCCTTTGATGTTTATTTGTTATCCTTTATGGTTTTATTAATTGCGAGTGGTTCTTTGGGTCGGGGTCGTTTTCGCGGTAATTTGGACTTACCAAACCCCAACACGCTCTGATACCAAGTTGTCAAGGAAATAATTTCAACAATATATTAAGACTGAAATTAGATATAATTAGGGTAAAGCTTGATTGCAGCGGAGAGGTGGGACTACCCGCACGCGTCAATCATACTTACGGAAGATTACAAGGATAAGAATAGCTTGAGAATATTACTCTCATAGTAACTTTAGGTCACTAATATCACAAGTGTTTCACTCAAAATAATATCTGGATACCTTACATATTCTATCTTCTTCTACTTATATTGAGTTTCTAACACACAAGGAGGCTTAATAGTTACATGTGACTACTAAACACTAAAATAGCAAAACCATACTTATACATAATTGAAACTAGGCTGTGTGCTTTCCCTGATTCTTCTTTAATTAGATTTGTATGTTCTTTCTTGTTGTGTTAACTTCCTCTTGTCATCCCTTTCAAGGACCCTTTGGTTGACCCTTGCCTTGCTGACTGTTGCTCTCCTACTGACCATGGTTTGCTTGTTTGTGTTTGATCCTTCTTGTGTATACCTTGATGGGTTGGGCTGTGCTGCTAACTGGATCCATGACAAAGAGATGGGCGAGAGTGTAATACCTTGTATTGTATTTTGGTAATTTATTTATTAATTTGACTTTTTGAGCCAAAATGATATTTGAATTTTGGCGCCAAAAATATTATCAAACTCAATTATTATTTTGAATTTTGGATAAAAATTATGCATTTATTATTTTTGAAAAAAATTAAAATGTATATTAGATATTTTAATCATTTTATATACAATTCTTATTTTACTAAATATGCTCCGAATTTTCTTGCTAATTAATTTGGTGATTTTCGGATTTTCTAGCATTAAATTATGTGATTCTTCTTTCTAAGTTAATAAGGTTAGGATAAGTAATATATTCCTATTCTAATATTGTCATGAAAACTCAAAATTCATTAGGCAAATTTCATATTTTCTACAGTTAAATAATATCTAATTAATTAGCTAAATGGTTTGAAAATAATTGCATTATTGCATTATAGATTTCGGCCAATTTGAAATATTATGTAGATTATTGTTTCGATTTTTGTAGACAAGTATTTTAAGTAAATATTCATATGTTTTTAAACTTTCCTACTCAAATCTAGCAAATATATGATCATGAAATACCTTAATTTCGAGGCCGTCGTAATTTCGAGGCTTGCTTTCAAAGTAAGAGCTCCTTCCTGGGCGAAGCACGCTCCAAAGGTAATTATCTTATCTAAATCTTGTGATTAATTTAATTATGTTTATGGTTTTATTTATTGCGATGCGGTCTTATTTTTGGGTTTGTTTCCACGGTGAGTCGGACTCACCAAACCCCAACAGCAGTATCGGAGCCTCGCTCGTTTATTTTTAAAATCATAATATTTTTTCAAGGTGTTTTTATGGCTTAATTTTTCTGGTATTAAGTTGCTAATTAGATTAGTAGCCCGTTTTATTTATTTTACCTCGTATTAGAGCTGTCTTCAGCTCCCAAACCCAGATTTCGACCAAAAAATAGTGAATGTTGGGTGGAAAAGGCGATATGGAATATGTTTTTAGCCAAAAAACGACTAGAATTGCACTTTTCGAGGGATTTTTCGTTTTGACGAAATTTTTTAAGTCTTTCTTACCTTGAAAATTAATTGCATATTTATGGTGGTTATTGTAGACACCCAAATGTGTCTCCCCAAAACCAAACCCAGTGATGAGTGCCTTTCACGTCGAATCATAATCGAATGAAGCGAAAGTGTGGAAAGTCTAGTGTTGCGGATAATTTCTTTTCTTTTCTCTCTGTTTTTGAAAACTTATTTTAAGAAAACAGTCAATCCAGTTTGGTTGGTCCATGATATGGGTCCAATAGTAGTGTAGTTGGATAGGGCTTGACAAGAGCTTTCCAACGATATATTATAAGCCCAATTCCGATGAATATTGAGGAAGTTATGGCCAATTAACTAAACTGAGCCCGGTTTGAGCCTTATATACGGCCCAATGATCTTGAGGAGGGCCTAATATGATTTATCATTCCTAATGCAATTAGAAATGGTTTTAGTCTTCTAGATTATTCTAGAGGGATCTTTTCATTCCTAATTCAATTAGCATTGATAAATTGACTTTCGTTGACTTTTCAGAGTTTTAATTTAAATCAAATAGCATTTTTGAGGAAAATATACGATTTTATCCTCCAGTACGGCAAAATTATTTGATTTTCGAAAACGCGTTAAAAACAGGCCTGGCGCCTGACTTCGGGCATTGGCGCCTGGCGCCAGCCATTGGCACCTGGTGCTAGCCATTGGCGCCTGACGCCAATAAGCTGGTGCTGGCGCCAGCTCTGTTTTGCGTGCGCCAATCTTGTTTTACGTGTGCCAAGTGCTCTGTTTTGTTAATTTATCTTTTTGGCTGATTTTCTCTATAAATAACGTATTAAAAACTCCGTTTTCATTCACCTACGATCAATTTTCATTCGCAATCATTAATTCTTTCTCACTTAATCATTCACCAATTCTCATCAAGTTTTCTTGATTATTTCATCTCTCTCTTTCTCTTTTCTCAAACCTTGATTTTCAAATACAAAATCCCGCATTCATTAGATCTAGAAACACCTAGCCATATTCGAAGTTGCCTTCGCCCTAGACGTGAAAGGTTTAATTTCTAAGGGTTTGGTCCCAAATCTCTCTTTCAATTATTTAATTTAATTTTTTGTTTTATTATTTTCCTTGAAGTTACTAACGTGTGTATTTGGTTATTAGAAAGAGGTATGAGGCATCAAAGTAAGTGCTTTAATGATTTATTGATATTATGATGTAGAAATCATGTTTATATTGTTATTATGATATTCCTAGTATCATGTCTAGGGTAATTTTAATATTAAATATGATTGTTGTGATGCTTCCTATGTTCTTCCTAATATTTATCATTGTTAGTATCATGTTAGTGTTAAAGCTTTGATTTTTATTGCTTAGTGACATGCTAGGATTTATTATTAATCTTGTTAGTATCATGCCTAGGATCTTGCTATTATTATTATACTTTAATATTAACATGAACATGATTATGAATATTATAATTGTTATGATGATTATTTTTATGATTGATGATTATTTATAATTATTGTGAACATGATTATTTTAATTATAATTTGTTATAATAATTGTTCATGATTATTATTATGATTATGTTGCTTGATGTTTTATTGCTATTGCTTGATCACACCTTTTATTGCATGTTTAAAGGGAATTGGTACTTGTAATCATGCTTAATAAGATAATTAATAATCTTGTTTAGGGTTAATTATGATTATAATTCAAGTGATCGCCAATAATAGTTTTGTTTGTGCATTAAATTCAACCAACATAGATAAACATGTTTAGGGTTAATCCTATTGATTGCATGTTAATTAAAAGGAAAAATTGCCCGGAATAATCCGACCTTTGCCTCATCCGCCCAAAATAATCCCACCTATCGATTATTTTTTAATAATCCGACCTTTATACCTCTCCCGCTCCCAATGGTCCCAAGTGACTTGAAACCGGCTAAACAAGTTACCATTTATAATTTGGAATTGTTTGGACATGTGTCACCACATAGTTGGCTAAAAAATTAATTAAAAAAATTATTGAAAAATTAATTAAAAAAATTAATAGAAAAATTTGGAATCTGGTTTGTGCGTGGTGGATTTGCAGCGGTTTGAGGGAGAGGGAGGGGTGGTCAGAATGGGGAGGGAGAGGGAAGGGAAGGGATGGTCGGAAACGGGGAGGGAGAGGGAAGGGAAGCGGTGGTCGGAATCGGGGAGGGAGGGGGAAGGGGTGGTCGGAATCGGGGAGGGAGAGGGAGGGGGTGGTCGGAAACTGGGAGGGAGGGGGAGGGGGTGGTCGGAATCGGGAAGGGAGAGGGAGGGTGTGGTCGGAATCGGGGAGAGAGGGGGAGGGGGTGGTCGGAATCGGGGAGAGAGAGGGAGGGGGTGGTCGGGATCGGGGAGGGAGAGGGAGGTGGTGGACGAAATCGAGGAGGGAGAGGGGAGGGCTGGTCGGAAACGGGGAGGGAGAGGGAGGGGGTGGACGGAATCGGGGATGGGAAGAGAGATGGTGGCCGGAATTGGGTAGGGGAGGTGGGGCTGCCGGAATTGGGTAGGGGAAGGGAGATGGTGGCCGGAATTGGGTAGGGGAGGTGGGGCTGCCGGAATTGGGTAGGGGAAGGGAGATGGTGGCCGGAATTGGGTAGGGGAGGTGGGGCTGCCGAAATCTGGTTTTAGTTTTTTTTTTTTTTTTTTAATTTTATTTTTAATTTTTTGACCAATCGTAGAGTGACACGTGTCTGGTAACTTGTAATAACAAGTTATGTGACCGGTTAGGACCATTTAAAGCGGAAGAGGTATAAAGGTGGGATTATTTAAAAATAATCCAAAGGTCGGATTGTTATTAGCGGACAGCCCAAAGGTGGGATTATTGCGGGCAATTTTTCCAAATTAAAAAGCGCACATGAATACGATCAGAATAAAGTAGAGGCCTATTATTAGGGCAGGTTCAATCTCTTTTAGATTGGATTTGTACCTTCATCCCCGAACCCTTATTTGGTTCTAGACCTTATGGAGTTGACGATCTCTTGGATCGTTAAGGGGTGTAACCTTCACCCTGTGAACGGTTTACAAGTTCCTAAAAAACTTGTTGGCGACTCTTTTGCTCTATCTTCTTCCCTTTTGGACGCCACCGTACTTTAGTGTATGATCACAGTGGGGTTCAAGCTAAGGGATTAACGCTTGAAATTTATTCCCTACAGTTATGTAATTGGTTCAATACATATTTTATATGCAATTTTAAACCTCTTTAGGCATGATTAGTTAGTGGTAATTTGTGTTTGAAAGCTTGGTTTTATTTTTCACATAATTGCAAACTAATTGCATTAAGTGTGAAATTGTTGTTCTTTAAGGCTTCCAAGTACTAAAGATTCAATCGTTAATTATGTTAAGTGATTGAAACTTTAAGTTACTAAATTCCATGAATTTTTGTTGAACTTTGTTGATTTAATCATTTTTTAGTTAATTGGAATCATAAAGTTTGAAACTTGTAATAGAAATTTGTTTATCTTCATATTGGAAAATATAATTTTTCAAGGATTCACAAGTATTAAAGTTGGGATCTTTATTGAACTTATGTTCATTTTTCCAACTCCCTTTTATTTTGTCAAAAAACTCAAGATTAATTTAAATTAATTAAATTGATAGTGAGTAATTGCCCTCTTATTTTTTTGTTGCACCAAGTTAAACCAATTTAATTAAAGAATGGTTCTTGGGAATTATTTTGGTTAGATGCACTTTGAAATATTTTAAGTTAGACTTGTTTAAATTTTCATTTTGCTCAATGAATTAGTTCTAAAATTAATTTAGAATTAATAAGAATATCACGGAATTTTAGGATCAAAGTCCCGTGGCTATGGCACGCAAATCAAGGCGTATGAACCCTTAGCTAGCCGGGCTTCATAGCAGCTCGCATGTGGCTGCCAAGGGGCTGCCTTGATGGTGCGTGCAGCCAAGCCTTGGCTGGTGCGCACGACCGCAAGCAGCAGCATCATAGCAGCAGCACGCTGCCTTGATGGTGCGTGTTGTGGTGCGTGGTGTAAGGGCTGCTGTGGCGCGGGTGTGGTGCACGAGCATGGTGTGCTTGGGCTTGGTGCATACGTCGTGTAAAGGGGCAAGCAACCGTGGCCTCGTGTCTAGCACCTTGTAACCCGTAGCAAACGCTACTAGGGTGTACCTAGCTAGTGCTACGTGGGGTGGTGAAGGCACGTGCGCCAAGTCGTATAGTGCGGGGTTGTTAGACAACCTTGACTTTCATGTGGTACGTATGTAGTGCGTGAACCACTTGAGTACGATTAGCTTCGTGTTTGCTTATTTTGCCGTTTTAATTATTTTATTAATTTAATTTGGTTTTAATTATTTTAATAAATTTTGGAGGCTAGGCATCGGGTTTTGACCGGCATTGGCAAAATTTATTTGACAAATTTTGGGTTTTACCGGCTTAATTAATTGGATTAATTGAGTTGGATGCGGAATTTAGTGGGAGCTTCAAATATTAATTGCGTTTATATACATAATCGGTTAAAACAACTTTGACTAGTTTTAATTAGGCGTGTTAATTGGATTAACAACCTATATTAGTAACTAGTTCTTGCGTGTTTATGCATTGTTACTTGTTTATCGTTGTAAAATGCATGGGCAATTCACAGGTAGTGAATGGATGAATGGAATGTATATTCTCTCACAGGTTTTATGAAATGGCAACTAGTGGGGCCCGATTAGGATAGAATTTACGGACTGTGATCCGTGATGTATTTTTGTAAATCTAAATACGGTCTGCGAACCGTTGAGTATTTTTGTACCTTAATATTTAGCTTAGTCCTAATCGTAGATACTAGTAGTTGCATTTATTTTGGTCAAGTCTTGGAAGACGAAGCCATGAAGTTGCAAATGAAGACCTTTTGAAGATTTGAAGATCTCAAGGGGTCATGCTAGTTGCCAAATGCATGTCTATTTATGTTTTTCGATATATATGTGTTTGTGTGTGTGTGTGTGTGTGTTTATGTGTGTGAATTATATGTTAGATGCATGTTTAGGATTTCGAATGTTGTGATGATTAATTAAGTTCACTTAAATCAACCAACATAGAAACCCTAGGTCCCTAAATATTGAGTTAAACTTGCCATTCCAAAACAACACTTACTAACCGAACGAGAGTAGTGGTGGGCTACGCCAAAGCGAGGCATCACTACCTCTCCAAGGAACGTAAGGCA
This sequence comes from Chenopodium quinoa, assembly GCF_001683475.1. Lineage (NCBI taxonomy): Eukaryota > Viridiplantae > Streptophyta > Magnoliopsida > Caryophyllales > Amaranthaceae > Chenopodium > Chenopodium quinoa. The sequence goes on from NW_018744828.1 coordinate 701,482, forward strand.
TACCGGGTATTCAAGTTGGTTTTGATTGAACTCAACGATATGAGTGATGAAGTCCTAACATGTCGTGGCAAAGTGAATAAATTGTTGAGAGAGCATTAGATGCGACGATTTATTCAACCAAGAGTGGCTTAGAGCCATTAGCAAAGCGTTGCTTACCTTAGGAGATTGAGTGTTAAGACAAGCCAAAGCATGCTTAACCACTCTTTGTTTCTTTGGATCTTGGAATCGACTTATTCTTTCCTATAATGGAGACAACTTTTAAATGTGTGAATAAGACGTTAAATAAGTTTGATTAAAATGCATGAATTTCAATCTTATTTAAGTATTATGAATGGTTTTTCATTTCAAATTATTTCAATTGTAGAATCATGTCTTCAAATAACTCAAACAACCAATACTCGTTACGCTCAATTCTCGACAAGTAGAAGTTAAGTGGGTCAAATTTTCTTGATTGGCAAAGGAACTTGCGAATTGTTCTCATGCAAGAGCAAAAGGAATATGTCCTTGATGAGGAAATGCCCGAGGGTCCCAATGAGGAGGTGACTCAGGCTGCTCTAAATCGATGGCAAAGTGCCAATCGAGATGTCAAATGCATCATGTTGGCCACGATGTCTCCCGAGCTTCAAAAGACTTTATTTGAAAAGGAGACAGCTTTTGAGATCATTTCTGAACTGCAGAATATGTTCCAAGAGCAGGCCCGAACTGAAAGGTTTAAAACCCACAGGCAGATCCTTGAGAGCAAGCTCAAGAAAGGAGAGCCAGTCAGCCCACATGTACTCAAAATGATAGGATTGTTTGAGAACATGGGAAGGCTTGATGCGGGGCATTCAACCGAGATGGAAATTGACATCATTCCACTCGCTGCACAAAGGCTATGATCAGTTCAAGATGAACTATAACATGCACAACATGGAGAAAACCCTCACCAGCTTCATGGTATGTTGAAGCAAGCAGAGAAAACGCTCAAGGATGAGGGGAAGCATGATATGCTCATGATTAAAAGGGGCAAGCCGTTCAAATTCTCAGGCAAGAAGAAGAAAGGCTTTAAGGGGAAGGGTAAGAAGAAAACCTTTCTGCCTAAGTCTAAAGATATCAAGGATAACAAAGAAAAGAAGGTAGCGTCTTCTAAATCTGATTCCGAATGTTTCTACTGTAAGAAGAAGGGACATTAAAAGAGAGATTTCCTCAAGTTCAAGGAAGATAAGAAGAACGGAACCGTTACTTCTGAATTAGGTATATTTGTCATAGACTTTAACTTCACTAGCTTAGCATCATAGGTATTAGATACCGGATGTGGCTCACACCTTTGTTCCAATTCTCAAGGACTAAGGAACGCTAGAAGGCTAGAGAAGGGAGAGGTTGAACTCCGGGTCGACAATGGAGCCAGAATTGGTGTCGTATCCGTAGGAACTCTCAGTTTGTCTTTGCCCACCGGGATAATTTTGGAACTAGATAATATTTATTAGGTTCCTAACATTACCAAAAACATCGTTTCAATTTCGGCGTTGGACGCCAAGGGTTTTGAATTTCGAGTAAAGGACAATGAATGTTCGTTTTATCTCGATAATGTTTTATATGGTATTGCACATTCTGAAAATAGTCTTTACGTGCTTGATTTAGACAAAAAAGTTTATAATGTGAATAATACTACCAAAAGAGCTAAGACCATGGAGTCAAATCAGACTTACTTGTGCCATTGTCGTCTTGGCCACATTAACATCAAACACATCAAGAAACTTCTACAGGAAGGTGTTCTTGACTCTTGTGATTTAGAATCGTTCGAGAATTGCGAGGGATGTTTATTAGGCAAGATGATTAAACAGCCATTCTCCAAGTTGGGAGACAGGGCAGGAGATTTATTAGGTCTAATACACACTGATGTAAGTGGACCAATGAGCTCCACTACAAGAAATGGACACCGATATTTTGTCACCTTCACAGATGACTATAGTAGATATGGTTATGTCTACCTATTATCGCATAAATCTGAATCGTTTGAAAAGTTCAAAGAATTTCAGAGTGAAGTTGAAAATCAGCTTGGCAAGAAAATCAAAGCCCTTCGATCGGATCGAGGTGGTGAATAATTGAGCCAAGAATTCGATGACCATTTGAAAGAAAAGGGTATACTTTCAGAATTGACACCTCCAGGAACTCCACAATGGAACAGAGTATTCGAAAGGAGAAATCGGACCTTGTTAGACATGGTACGATCAACAATGGGTCTTAGTGATCTTCCTATCTCTTTATGGGGACACGCACTTCTAACTGCAGCACTAACACTGAACCGTGCACCATCAAAAGCTGTAGAAAAGACTCAATATGAATTATAGATGAAGAAACCTCCTAGGTTGTCTTTTCTAAAGATAGGGGGATGCAAAGCATATGTCAAGAAATTGGTTTCTGACAAACTTCTACAACAAATCAGAGAACAAAGTGTTTGTTGCTCGCGATGGTGTCTTTTTGGAGAAGGAACACCTTTCCAAAATGAAAATTGGGAGGAAAATCGAACTCGACGAAGTTCGTGAGGATGAGCAACAAAATCAGAATGATAGTCAAAGTGCTCAAACGGCATCGGTTGACGCAGGTCAAAATGATCAAAATGTTTAAAGTCAAATCGACAATGCAAATGCTCAATCCATTACCCTACGTAGGTCTCAGAGTCCAAGATCTCAACCTGATAGATATCTTGATTTAGTATTAATCAAGAATCTGGACATCCTGATTATGGATGGAGATGAACCGGCAACCTACAAGCAAGCGATGGAAAGCACCGACTCTGCTAAATGGCAAGAGGCCATGTGATCTGAAATGGATTCCATGTTTAAAAATCAAGTTTGGGACTTGTTTGACTTACCCGAAGGTTATACACCTATGGGATGTAAGTGGATTTTCAAGATGAAAACCGACAAAGATGTAAATGTATTCATTTACAAAGCTAGATTGGTGACAAAAGGTTACAGAAAAGTTCATGGTATTGATTACGATGAAACCTTTTCACCAGTCGTAATGCTTAATTTCGTTCGGATCCTCCTAGCGATTGTTGCATATTACAATTATGAAATATGTTAGATGGACGTCAAAACCGCCTTCCTTAATGGTATTTTGGAAGAAACTGTGTATATGACACAGCCTAGAGGTTTTGTCGACCAAAACAATGCTGGGAAGGTTTGTAAGCTTAAGAAGTCCATTTATGGACTAAAGCAAACAAGCAGAAGTTGGAATCTGCGATTTGATGAAGCCATCGGTAAGTTTGGTTTTATCAAGAATCCAAATGAATCTTGTGTTTACAAGAAGGTTAGTGGGAGTAACATCGCCTTCCTAGTCTTATATGTAGATATCATATTGCACATTGGAAACAACATTCCGTTGTTAGAGTCTGTAAAGGCCTGGCTTGGAAAGTGCTTCTCAATGAAAGACTTAGGAGAGGCTCTGTACATATTAGGCATCAAGATCTATAGGGATAAATAAAAAAGGATGATTGGATAGAGTCAAAGTACTTATATTGATAAGGTACTTGCTCGATTTGGCATGGAGGAGGCCAAGAGAGGTCACCTACCAATGTCACATGGCATAACCCTAAGCAAGAAGCAGTGTCCACAGACACCTGATGAGCGGGTAAGAATGAATTAGATTCCATATGCTTCGCTTATTGGATCGATCATGTATGCCATGATATGTACTAGGCTAGATGTATCGTATGCCTTGAGTTCTACGAGCCGTTACCAATCAGATCCAGTAGAGGCCCATTGGATTGCGGCCAAGAATATCCTAAAGTACATGAAAAGGAACAAGGATAAATTCCTAGTGTATGGTGGTTCAGAGGAATTAGTTGTGGAAGGTTATACCGACGCAAGCTTCCAGACAGACAGAGACGATTTCAAATCGCAATCTGGATATATGTTTAGTCTAAATGGAGAAGCGTTTAGTTGGAAGAGTGCCAAGAAGAGTACAACTGCAGATTCTACAACTGAAGCCGGATACTTAGCAGCTGCTGAAGCAGCTAAGGAGGCTGTTTGGATTCGTAAGTTCGTTGGTGAACTTGATGTTGTACCCTCTATAAAGGGTCCAATAGCCCTCTATTGTGACAACAATGGAGCTATTTCTCAGGCCAGAGAGACAAGGGAACATCAGAAGGTCAAACATGTCAAATGGCGTTTTCACATGACTCGAGAATGGAAATCCGAAGGTGAAATCAGAATTTGCAAAGTTAGAAATGTAACCGATCCACTTACTAAACCTTTGCCTCAAGTGAAGCACAACAAGCACATTGAGGCAATGGGAATCAAGCATGTAGGAGACTGGCTTTGAATTCCTTGTTTAGTGTTTTAGTTAATTTTGAACAATTAATGTAAGACACTAAGAAAAACCATTCAAGTTTTGGAGTAATATAAATTTCATGCAATATTTTATTACTCCGTTTGATATTTAATTGTGGTTTAGGATTAAATAATGAGTCCATTCAATTTTGAGAATATTCAAAATAGGGTATCAAGACCAGTCTTGGTAAGGAAACACCTATTAAGTGAACATTGAATATTATAATCGAAAATTATCCCTAATCAAGGTCATTTAAACGGTGAACACCTATTAAGTTAATGACCAATTGAGATTAGTGTGTAGTCTGATTTATAGCACCGTTTCTTGTGCTACGAGGACATGATTGTCATAAATCATTTGCACAGGTATTAGTTTAGAACCATACTGGATCGACCTATGAGAATACTTTAATAGATTAAAAATCGTCAAAAGTATACTTCTCATTATGGCTATCGGAACCTATTTCCTCAACCATGAGTATTGTTTCGGGGTTTTCTGATGTCCTGCGGGAGAGTTACAATTCCGAGACTGGAACCGGACGCCTGTACCTGCAAAATAACGGAGACTCCTGTGAGCTCCGCCTCCAACGGTCAAGTTAGTACCTGATTAAGGAGTAATAAGTGCGGAAATTAAAGGGGGAAGATCTGGTTCCTCTAGGGGAAGAGTGATCAATGTGTTTAGACTTCTCTAGGTGAGAGTCATTAATTGCTTTTTCCTTTAATGAGGATTAATTAAGTATTTATAGTCTTGAGAAGCGTGCCACTCTCTAGGTTTAGGGTAAACCTAGGGCTGACCGGGCCTCTAAACAGGATTGGGCCTTGTTGGCCGGTTTTCCCATTTGGCATGGGTGGACACGTGGCGTGTCTCAATTGGTCCGTAGAGGACGTATCTGTGATTGACACGTGGCAGGCTCCTATTGGCCTACGTGAAGGACACGTGGCGGAACCTGGTTGGTCCACTTGTCAGACGGTGATTGGTGGATAAAAATCCCCTAATCATTTGCCCCTCACAGGTGGCACGTGACTGGTCACGTGTCACCTGTGACAGGTGCCGCACGGTGACAGGCGACGGCCTGCTACAGGTGTCACCTTGCAAATGGCCGAGAGATTTTCCCGCCCAAATTTTGAATTTGGAAGCGACCCTTCGCCTTCTCACTTTGCCTATATAAGGAAGTGCTGACTTCGGTCATTTTCACATTTGAGAACTTTGCGAGAACATTCGGACCCTTGAACTTGCTCTGACATTTCGGACCTTTTCTGCCTACCGCCTGTTCTGACAAGCCGACTGCACAGGATTTTCAGAACTTCATCAACCGTCACTCGTTCAGGTAACTGTCAGTTCTCTTACTCTTAATTTTTCTTTTTATTTTTTTTGAAATGGCACCACGGAAGCACACGACACGACCTAAGTTAGTGATCAGCCGGTCACCGGGGACGGCTGAATCTAGGACTAGGAGTGTCGCCTGCCCTTTTCTGGACCCATCTTTGCCCTTTATACAAAGTCCGACTGTATCTGTGTCTATGCAGAACGTGATGGCCAGAACAAAAAAGACTGCTATGATCTCAAACTCGGACGGCTCCTCCCAAAGGGTGCTCATTAGTGAAACATCTGACCAGGCGCCAGATGTAGAAGTGAAACGAGGCGGCTGCCAAGCCGACAGTTCTGAGGGAGGGGTCAAGGTGGTCCCTTCCCATTTCACCGTTGATATGTCTAATTTTCCTCCTGCTCCTTCTACGGGAGAGGAGGCGGGCCCCTCTGGGAGAGGGGAAGAGTCGTCCTCTTCGGACTCGTCAGAGGACGAGTCCGAGTCCAGCTCTTCTGGCCACGCTTCTCCAGGCTCAGAAGAAAGAAACAGCCGCCTACAAGAGGCGAGGCTTTCTCATGCAGTTGAGAAGGGGGGCAATTGGGCGGAGCCGTCCGCCTCTTACAGAGAGGAAAACACCCCCTACTACTGCACAGTACCCCGGGGCCGGATCGCAGCCATGCAAGACAAAGTGGAGAGCTTTATAGCTAACCACAGAATGGGCCCCGACTTTCTAGTGTTTGTGCCGGATCCAGAAGACACTGTTGTCTGGCCGGCTGGTACCAGCTATGATGACGGCTGCTTTAGCTGCTATGTGGCGGCCATCAAAGCTGGACTGCGCTTCCCATTACATCCGGCTGTTCAGCGGATTTTAGATGGGTATGATTTGGGGTTATGGCAGTTAGCCCCCAACTCTTGGGTAAACGTACTCGGCTATGTGGCCGGGTGCGAAATGTACGGGGTGGAGCCAAGCTTTGAGGCTTTCGCCCACATGAACTATCTCAGCCGGACCCCTAAGTCGGGAGGTACCGGCTGGTATCAATTAACAAGCCATAGGGGCTACCTCATGACGAGAGGTAAGGCGAACAAATGGAAGGATTGGCGGAACACCTTCCTTATCATCGAGGGTTCAGACACGGAGCTGAACAAACGCTTTAACAAGTGGAATAGGGATCCGCCTCTTCTCGCAGGCGGCCGAAGCATGCCGCCTGTTCCCCCAAAGGCTAAAAAAGAGATCCTAGACAAAGGACTCTTTAAAGTAGAGACTAGGGTGAACTCTACTTCAGGGGTACGAGAGCAAGTACCCCTAAACTGCGTCCCGAGCTTCAAGTGGCTCTATGACGAGTACTTTTTGGCCGCCTGTGGCCTCAGAAGTTGGTGCTCTAGAGGTAGCCGGCCTGACAAATACTCTGTTTTTTCACGCCTTGTTTACTTGGGATTTTTACTAACTTTGCTGTTTATTTTTTGCAGCTGACGCCATGAGTAAAATAACAGCATCCAAGACTGCGGCGGCCATGTTGCGGGCCTCTCTCATGCAACAGTCTTGTACCGACTCCCCCAACAAGGGGGCACCCTTGGTAGGCTTCGAAACTCTTCCTCTTTTAGGAGTTATCTTATGCATATACTAACTCTTTTTTTTTTTTTTTTTTTTTTTTTTTTTTTTTTTTTTTTTTTCAGTCGGGCACTCCAAGAGCTTCTTCCTCGCAACAGCCGGACCCCAAGGCCCGGAGGACGACTGTTGCAAGCTCTCCTGGGTCTTCCAGGAAAACAGTGGCGGCTGAGAAGCAGCCGGCCACTTCTTCTAAAACTCCGGCGGGGCCGCCTAGAAGTATGGACAATTACTTGTAAAAACTTTTACACTTGCTTCCTTCTTGACTAGGTCTAACTTGCTTTTTTACGCTTGATGCAGCCGGCCCTCAGGGGCCTGACTTGGTAGAGGTAGCCAAGTCCATGATCAAAGTAGTTCCTCCATCTGAAAGGGAGGCGGTCAGGGGTGTCGGCACCCTTGACCTTGATGGGATTGCAGGGGTCCTTGCTGAGGTATACTTTTTGAGTATTTAAATTCCAGGACGCCTGTTATCTTTTTTGTTTGGAAACTGACGCCTGTTTTTTTTTTTTTTACTTAGGCCCTGCTCCGAGTTAACGGCCTTCGCAAGCCGCTTGATCGGAAGAACAAAGAGGTAAAGGCTGCAAAAGCTATGGCCGCCTCTGACTGTGATAAGGCAATGTTTCAAATTGCCCAAAATGAAGTACTGACCATTGATATTCTTTATTATCAGGCGCAGGCTACCGCCGCTGTTCGGGCTCAGTTAGAGGCGGCCCAGAAGAAGAATGACGAGCTGGAGGCGACCATCACAAATCTTAAGGCCGAGTTGAAACCTCTTCGCCTAAAAATGTACTCTTACGAAGCCATGGAGAAATCCTTGGCAAGCGTAAAAGAACGCCTGGTGAGCCAAGAGAAGAGTCTTACCCAAGAGCTCTCGGAAAAGGCCGAGCAAGAGAAGAAAGAGCTCGTCCGGGAGATGATGGAAGACTCCGCTCAAATCCAGCGCATGACCTGGGGCCGCCTGTTCCCCAATGCCGACTTTGCCTCTTGGGAAAGAACGTACCGCCAGTGTTCGGAAACATATAATCAAGAGATCCTGGCGGCTGCTGAAGAAGAGGCGTTGGGAGAAGCGTTGGAGGAGGAGGAGCCGGTTGTGGCGCTTGTGCCACTTGGGGGTAAGGCATCACAAAAGGATGCAGCTGAAGCCGAGTCCAGCAAGAAGAGTGCTGACCAGGCGGCAGCTGCTAATACTGAACTGCCCCCTTCTTAAGCTTAATGTATTCTTTCCACGGCCTGCGTGCCGTTTGCTTTGTATTTACCCGGCCAGGGGGCCGGGGCTTTGAATATTTTGCTGGTCTTTAATAACCGACTTATTTTTAATGAATTTTTGTTTTGCTTCAAATTTGTCCAAGTATTCCATATCTAATATCCCATTGTTTACTAGACCGACTGTTGTACATGGTCGAACGTTGCAGACAGGTACGGATAGTTAGTACGCCGCCTATGCCCCTGGACGTCTGGTTGTTTGTTTCCAGGATAGACGATCAGTCGGCCATTTATTCAATCGGTATTCGAACTATTTTGTCTGGATCCTTTTTAGGCAGGCGTGCCTGTCTTTTTGTAATTTTAACCAAGTAGGAAAGTGGTCTGACCAAGTAAATAGAGTATTACCTAGTCGCCAAGGAATTTAGTAAAGATAGCAAGCGGCGGGTACCGGTTGTTTCCCTTTATTGCCAATGTTGTTGCTTTTAACTCATAATTTGTTAACCTAGCAAGAGTAGTGGTTGAGAGCCCCTGTTTATTAAAAACAGGCGGACGACTCATACCTTTTAGGCTCCATACTAAGTTTGAGTGACTATTAAGTTAACATAGGAGTTACTTAGTCTTCGTCACAATCTAGATTGAGTAGTAGAGGTACCAGGCGGCTGATCCCCTTGATTTGCCAATGTTTGTTGGCTATTAACTCAATAGGTTACCTAGTAGGAATAGGGATTTGAGTGCCCCTGTTTGTTAAAAACAGGCGGACGACTCAAACCTTTTAGGTTCCATACCAAATTTGAGGGAGTGACTATGAGTTAACGTTGGAGTTACTCAGTCGCCGTCACTTTTGTTTGAGAAGTAGAGGTACCAGGCGGCGAAGGCCGGCTAGACCCCTTGATTCGCCAATGTTTGTTGGCTATTAACTCAATAGGTACCCCCTGTATTTATCCCAAGTAATACAGGCGGTCATCTGACTCAGATGTCAACTGCTACCACTGGTTTGGTTAGTGATAGAGTTATCCTTGTCTCAAAAACGGCTACGTGGTTTCCCTTGGGGACAGTCGTATAGGTGTCGTGTAATTAGTTTATAGAACAATGTTCCACCCAAAAGGGAGCTGCTCTCTGCGACGAATTTCATCCGGAGGGATGCCGTCGAACGCCTACTATGATGTTGGGACATGTCGTATTAGTTTTGTAGATTTGATCAGTTGGCTTGGCGCCTGGTCTGATCATTCGGCCTGTGGCCTTGGTAAGTTCTTGGTGAACGTAGGTGCTAAGTAAAAGAAGGGTAGCCGCCTGTTAGGCACAGGGTCGGCCAGGCCCTAATCTTTTTAGCTAAGTATTGTGAGTAAAATACTCAATGGAGAGTAGCCGACTGTAAAGGTACAGACGGCATGCCCCTCTGAAGATAGAGTGAAAAACTCAATGGAGAGTAGCCGACTGTAAAGGTACAGACGGCATGCCCCTCGTAATACAAAATTGAATAGTAAGTGCAAACTTTTATTAAGTAGCTCTTTACTTTACATCATTCAAAAGAAATATTTTTTAAGATTATCTACATTCCAAGTTCGAGGCAACGGTTGTCCGTCTGGTGTTTCCAGACGGTAGGTACCGTCCCTGACTTCCTCATAGATTCGGTAGGGTCCTTCCCAGTTGGGAGTTAGTTTGCCAGACTCATTAGCCCTACCAACTGCTTCCATTTTTCTAAGTACAAAGTCCCCTACTTTGAGTGGACGCCTGTGTACTTTTTTGTTGTATGATCTAGTCATTCTCAGGCGATAGATCTCATGGCGCAAGACAGCATTGCCCCTCTTTTCAGGAAGTGAGTAATGCCAGGCGCATGGCTTCCCAGTTTACCTCTTCGTCATATAGCATTACACGAAGAGTCGGCTCGTAGTGTTCTATTGGAAGAACAGCTTCCGCACCGTAAGTTAGGAGGAATGGAGTTTCTCCAGTCGCCCCTTTTTCAGTCGTCCTAATGGCCCAGAGAACATGTGGTAGTTCATCCGCCCATAGGCCGCCTGCTCGTTCAATCTTTTTCTTGAGACCGTCTGAGATGATTTTATTAAAGGCTTCTACCTGGCCGTTTGCTTGTAGACGGCCGACAGATGCAAAGTAGTTTGCAATTCCTTGGTCACCCAACCAGCTTTTGAGAACAGGCGTCTCAAATTGGGGACCATTATCAAAAACCATAGACATGGGAACCCCGAACCGAGTGATGACATTTTTCCAAATGAATGAAATTACATCTTTCGTCTTGATTCCCTTTACAGCCTCCGCCTCTACCCATTTAGTGAAGTAGTCGACGGCAACAAGTATGTACCTCCTTCCGCCTGTAGCAGGCGTATATGGACCCAGAATGTCCATGCCCCACTTAGCAAACGGTAGTGGGCCGTGAATGGTAGTGAGGTCAGTAGCCGGACGGTGAATTAGTTTGCCAAACCTTTGGCACTTGTCACATTTTTTCACCATCTCCATTGCATCTGCTTCCAAAGTAGGCCAAAAGTAGCCCTGCCGCCTTGCCCTTTGAGCAAGCATCCTACCACCTATATGAGAAGCACAGTAACCAGAGTGAAGATCATCTAGTATCTCTCGTCCCTTTTCTGGAGTAACACACTTTAAGAAGGGTTGAAGGTACCCCCTCTTGTGAAGTTCTCCCTTAATCATTTCAAAACAGGAGGCTCGTTTTTTCAGTGCTGCCGCCTGTTGAGGATCATCCGGCAGTGTACCGTTTGTCAGATATGCCCTGATTGAATCTATCCAGGTTGAGCTTCTGTCTAGGATTCCAATAGGGTTTTCCTCGATGCTTCTCTTCTCCATTACTTCCCAAAAAACAGTTCGAGGAGTATCAGAGGAGGCGGATGATGCTAATTTTGACAGTGCATCCGCCTGGTTGTTTTCTGATCTCGGCACTTGGATCAGATGGAAATCCTCAAGGGAGCCGACTGCTTGTCGGACCGCCTGTAAATATTTGATCATGGCCGGATGGGTTGCTTCGTATTCGCCATTGTACTGACTCACTATCAATTGTGAATCGGAACAGGCGTCTATTTTTCTTGCCCCTGCCGCCTTGCACATGCGGATCCCGGCTAGTAAAGCTTCATATTCTGACTCATTGTTTGAAGCCTGAAAACTGAAGCGTAGAGCATACTCGAACCTGTCACCCTCTGGCGACTGACATATGACGCCTGCTCCACAACCATTTGAAGTAGAGCTTCCGTCCACATATACCTTCCATACTTGGTCTGGAACTTGAGAGTCAGGAGGACGAGTCATCTCTACAATAAAGTCAGCAAAGGCTTGCCCCTTCACTGCTTTTCTAGGCTCGAAAGTAACTTCGAGGCTCTGTATTTCTATGGCCCATTTGATCATTCGGCCTGACGACTCCATGATGGTCAGCGGCCGCTTGATAGGTTGGTCTGTATACACGACGACTGTATGTGCCAAAAAGTAGGGCTTCAATTTTTTAACAGCCATGAAGAGTGCAAGACCAAATTTCTCCACTAGGGGATACCTCAACTCGGCATTTTTCAGTACGTGACTGACAAAGTAGACCGGGAGCTGACAGCCGTCCCTTTCAGCAAGGAGAACAGCGCTTAACGCATGATCAGAGACGGCCAGGTACATGTAGAGTACCTCTTTGGGCAAAGGGCTGACCAGCCTCGGCAAGGAATGCAAGTGAACATTCAATTTCTGGAAGGCGACCTCAGCATCCGGCCCCCATTCAAACCTTGCCTTTTTCTTAATTGCCTGGAAGAAGTATAGGCATTTGTCGCCTGATCGGCTTAGAAATCTTCCCAAGGCCGCCAGACAACCTGTTAACTTCTGAACCTCTCGAATGGTACGAGGCGACTGCATGTCAATGACCGCCTGCACCTTCTCAGGGTTCGCTTCTATTCCTCTCTGATTGATAAGGAATCCGAGAAATTTCCCAGACTCAACTCCAAATACACATTTCTTGGGATTGAGCATGACATGGTGCCGCCTGAGTGTGGCGAAAGTTTCTCGGAGGTCCGTCAGATGATCTTTCTGAAGTTTAGTCTTGACAATCATATCATCAATATATGCCTCGACGTTTCTCCCAATCTGATCAAAGAACACAGTGTTTATCATTTGTTGGAAGGTAGCCGGGGCATTCTTAAGACCAAACGACATGACCGTGTAACAGTATAACCCCTGATCAGTGACGAAGGCCGTCTTCTCCTGATCTTTCTTCCATAAGGGAATTTGATGGAAACCAGAATAGGCGTCCATGAAACTCATCAAGGCATGGCCGGCTGTTGAGTTGACCAGGTTATCAATTTTAGGCAGAGGGTAACTGTCTTTGGGGCACGCCTTGTTTAAGTCTGTGTAGTCTACACACATTCGCCAGGTGCCATTCGGCTTTTTAACAAGCACCACATTTGCAACCCAGTCTGGGAAGTAACATTGCCGAATGAACCCTGCATCAAGTAATTTTTTAACTTCGGCGGCTGCCGCCTGACTTCTTTCTTCGCCATGGTTCCGCTTCTTTTGCCGTACCGGCTTCTTTTTCGGATCCACGGCGAGTTTATGTACCGCCAGATCAGGACTAATGCCTGGCATTTCATGGACTTCAAATGCAAAGATGTCCTTGTATTCTTTCAATAGGTTGTGAAAGTCGTCACCAAGGTTTCTCAGAGCAGTCGTCCCAACTTTGACTGTTCGGTCAGGACGTGAGTCGTCTAAGATCAGGTCCGCATGCTCACCAGCCGGCTGAGGGCGGAACTCATCCGGCCGCTCCTCTGCCAATGATTGCTATTTTCTCGCTTTTCTTGCGGACTCTGTCTGGGACGCCTTTCTCTTTTTGCCGCCTGCTTCTTGAACAGGCGCACTCTCCTTGACATTGTCAAGGTCTGTTTTTTTCTCCACTTGACCCAGTGGCCATAACAGTGGGCTTGACATCCGAGAGATAGCACTCTCGGGCCATCCTCTGATCTCCCCTTAGGGAGCCGACTGTTCCATTATCCCTCTCAAACTTGAGCAACATAAGAGACGGGATTATAACAGCCTTGGAATTATTCAGGGTTGGTCGACCCAGAATCATGTTGTAGGCCGAGAGTTCCTCTACTACTAGGAACCGGACTACCATGTGTCGTCCTTCCCCTTTTTCGCCCAGGCGAATGGGTAAATCTACTCGTCCCAGTGGGTGGACGACTCCTCCTCCAAACCCTATTAAAGGGTGGGAGGCCGGATGTATGCAGTCAGTCTGATATTTCAGTTTCGACAGACATTTGCTGCTGATGAGATCTGAGGAGCTCCCGGTATCTATGAGGATTCGGCCAACCCTCTGGTTGGCCACTTTACATTCAATAACTAGAGGGTCGTCATGCGGCCCCCTTACCCCTCCTAGATCCTCTTCAGTGATGACAATCTCAGGAAATGTAAATTTGGACGGCCGTTCTTGGTGAACGGAATTTACATCTAACCGCCTTATATTATCTTTGTTGCCCCTAATAGTGGGGCCGCCTCCTGAGAAGCCGCCTGCAATGGTGTAGACGACTGCATCATCTGTATCGGAGCTGTCGGCCTGTTGATTCTTTTTGGCCGACAGCTTTCTTGAGGAAGTGTTCCCCGTAGATTTCTTGACATAAGTGTCAAGATCACCTTGCTCAGCCAGGCGGTCTAGGTACCGCATAAGACTGATGCAGTCATTGGTGTGATGACCAATGTCATCATGATAAGCACAGATTTTATCTTGGTTCCGGTTGTTTGCAGAACCCTTCATGGGGACCGGCTTCTCAATTGAGATCCGTCCCTTGATTTCTTTTAGGATAAACTGGTTATCCTTGTTAAACGCATACTTTGGGGAGTATGGTTTGAATTCTTTTTTCTTTTTCTGGGCCAGCTGTTTAGAGGAATCAGCCGCCCAGACCTCTTTTCTCATCTTTGTTTGACGACTGTTTCTGTCGTCCTTCTCTTTTGTCGAACCTTTTCCCGTCCGACTGTTTTATTGTACACAGATCAGTCGCCTGTATATAGGCTTCTGCTTTAATCAAGGCCTCTTGAAGATTCGCCACCCTTTTTCGAACCAAATCAAATTTGAAGGTAGACCCGTCTTTGAGACCTCTAAAAAAGTCGGTATAAGCTACCTCATCCGGTAACCCTTGAATCTGTATTCTCATCAGGTTAAACCGCCTGATGTAAGAACGAAGCCCCTCCTTCTCGCCCTGCTGAATTGTTCCCAAATCAAGGGTCGTTTTCTTCGCAGGGATGTTCATGGCGAAGTTGGAGGCAAATAAGTAAGCAAGCGTCCTGAAGCTATTTACACAACCAGTCGGCAGGTTGCCGAACCATTGCTGTGCGATTCCTTTGAGGGTCGCTGGGAAACACTTGCACCAAGTGGGATCATCCAACCCTTGAAGGTACATCAGGTTGGTGAATGCCATCAGATGGTCTTCTGGGTTAGTAGTGCCGTCATAGGCGCCTACTAATACATTTTTCACTTTGGCCGGCTGAGCGGCTTCAGTAATTTCCTTGGAGAAGGCCGACGGCTGTTCACCAAGTCTAAGCAACCGTAGCTGCCAGTCCATAGGTTGGACGTTTTTTGCTGTAGGTCCACCAAATGGAGGTGGCTGCATAAAATACTGTTGTTGCGGCACAAATGGTAAGTTTGGTACCGCCTGGGCACTATGAAAGCCGGACTGACGGGAGGTGCCGCCTGACTGACTCTCATGGTACGACTGAGTATGCCTCATCGAGGCATTTCGCAAACTGTCTTGAAAGTTTGAAGTAGAAGCCGACTCTGACAATCGGTCACTCTTCTTCTGCTCTAGCAGTAGCCGAGCATCTGTGAATGTTTGCTTTGACCCGTCCGCCTGAATATGACGAACCGGTTTCCTATTTCCTGTAGGATAACGGAATTTTGTGAAATCAAGGGCAGGTGGCTCCCGCTTCCTAGATTTAGGATGAGGAGTCGCCTCTCGCCCTTGAACTGGCTTCCGCTTCAGTGAAGTGGAGGGTTTCTTGGCCGACTGCTCCTTGACTGAAGCAGGCGGCTTCTTGTTGATCAACTCTTGAATCTCTCCCTTGAAGTCCCTCATGAAGGTTATGAGTTCGTTCCTTGTGATGGGAGCAGACCCATCAGTCGGTTGTTGCCGAACAGGCGGTGCGCCTGCCGGCTCGCTTCCTGTTTGAAGATGCTCCCGTTCCCTCCTTTCGGTATGACGGGTACGTCGGGCCCTTAGGGTCCCGTCTGAAGCTGTATGAGTTTCAACTTCAAATTCACTTTCGGTGTCATGGTCCGACTGAACTTGAGGGTCGTCTAGGGGACGCCTCTCTTCAGGAGTCGGTACAGACTTGGATGCCATCTCTGAAGTACTCTCCCCACAGACGGCGCCAAATGTTTCGGGGTTTTCTGATGTCCTGCGGGAGAGTTACAATTCCGAGACTGGAACCGGACGCCTGTACCTGCAAAATAACGGAGACTCCTGTGAGCTCCGCCTCCAACGGTCAAGTTAGTACCTGATTAAGGAGTAATAAGTGCGGAAATTAAAGGGGGAAGATCTGGTTCCTCTAGGGGAGGAGTGATCAATGTGTTTAGACTTCTCTAGGTGAGAGTCATTAATTGCTTTTTCCTTTAATGAGGATTAATTAAGTATTTATAGTCTTGAGAAGCGTGCCACTCTCTAGGTTTAGGGTAAACCTAGGGCTGACCGGGCCTCTAAACAGGATTGGGCCTTGTTGGCCGGTTTTCCCATTTGGCATGGGTGGACACGTGGCGTGTCTCAATTGGTCCGTAGAGGACGTATCTGTGATTGACACGTGGCAGGCTCCTATTGGCCTACGTGAAGGACACGTGGCGGAACCTGGTTGGTCCACTTGTCAGACGGTGATTGGTGGATAAAAATCCCCTAATCAAGTATTGTGAATTCTCTTGTTTGAGCACTAGTCCGCTTTGATGTTGTCAAACATCTGCCGTAATAGGGGGATTATAACGGCAACACTTGGGCGGCTAGTTACTCTCAGTAAGAGGAGGTACATTACAAGACTGGGAATGTCCCCCTACTAAAATAGGGAAGATGTCTTTGTTGTATACAAGGCCTCTCGTAGAGCGAGACTGTGAAAATGCATGGCCGTGCTCGGATGGATTTTAGAAATCATCTGTTTATTGACAGTCAGACTCGGAATCGAGAAACACTTCTGGATGTAATAAGGATGACAAAATAATCTTACCTTATAGTTCATGAAGAGACATTAAGCGACATAGGAAAAAGGTTGTACGCTAAATGCGCACTTGGAAGGACAAGTGGGAGATTGAAAGGAATGGTGTCCTTCGAACAAGTGTACTATTCCGTTAGTGGGTTCGGAATTATTAGAAAGCTAATATATTCAGTAAGGTCAAGTGATCGGAATGCCTGGATGGAGGCTGCTTCCGATCAGTAATATTAATGCATAATTAATATTACAGCTTAATCTTGACTGAACCCTTCGAGTCACACCCAAGCAACTAACGAACCAAAGTGACGAATTAATCCGGAAGGAATTAATAAGTCAACCGAGTAATTAATATTTAGACGTCGGGAATTCGAGCTTAGAGCGTCGAAACCGAACGTCGGAAGTCGAGTCGAAAAATATTAAAAGACGAGACATGGAAATAATAATAAATCAACAAAGACCAAAATACCCCTAGCATTGGAATGCCCCGGGAAAACCGAGTGCTAGGGGCGTATGACCTAGCATGGTGGCTAGCATGCGCACCAAACCGAGCCTAGGCTGGCTGGTGCGTGCTAGAACACCAATGCTAGCATCGCAAGGCTAGCCGCGCCAACCGCAGTAGCATGGCTGGGCTAATGCGTGCTGCTTAGCATTGCTGGGCCAAGGCGCAAGGCCAGCCGCAGCTCTTAACAGCAGCCCGCATCCTTGGTGCGTGGCTCGCTGGCTAAGAGCGCAAGCAGCCCGCACAAGCATGCTGGGTGTAACACTCCAATAATTCTCTCTTAAAAACCTGTGAACAACCTGAACAATTTCAAGAGAATTACTAGCGTGCTACCGTCACGTGTTCAAACGTTAAGGCTTTTTCAGAAAATAGCAGCGGAAAAACTAAATCAAGTATATATAAGTTTCAAAACCAATAACCAAAACCAAATTAAATCTTACAACTTGGAACCCTTAAGGCCCTTATTCAAAACTTAAACCAATAGAAATAGTATGAAAGTAAAGTTGAGTTTAAATAACTTTAAATGTAAATAGCAATATAAATAAGAAAAGTAACTAACTCTCCACTCAAGATCCCACCATCTAGAAACAGATGTTGCATATGTAAGAACCTATGGTTAATCTGCTCCCCAATATTACAAGTGTAAAAATTGGATCGTCACAAGGTCATTGAAAGGTGAAGGCCATGACCAAAGAAAGACACACAAAGCACGCAATCAGCAAAGTTGAGTACATACAAGCTGCGAAACATAATAAGAAATCCCTAGCATGCTATTAATAATCAATCATCACGCATCATTAGTTTGTAGACTCGACACATGACTCAACTATTTACATCACTATGACTCCATTAATTAGTAATAGGTAAATCATTATTTTTATTCATTGGATTACGCAATAGACAAGGTTGTCCAACCCAAGCTCCATTTGGAACATCAATAAAAGAAAAACTTCATGCCTCCTTTCGGAAACATCAATAAACATCCAACGACACGAGTGTGACTCCGTGACCGTAGTTAGTATGAGATCTCACCTAACTCCTAGTTTTTAAAAAAAATATTTGAAATAAGAGACTCGTAGATTAGACGGCCTTGAGAAAAGTACACGGCTAATACCCCGTGTACCCCAACCCCTGATTGTCATTACTCCAGAAGTGCACCAATCCAGAGTTTTATTGCTCATCCATCTTGCACTTTACGTGATTTACAGGTTTAGACTTGGTGATGACTCATATGCATAACAATACAAACATTCCAAACTCAATTCAATCAAACAAGGCAAGTTTCCAATTTCAATTCTTGATTTATTAGTGACAAACAACATTTATTATTTATTCCTTTACTACCTCGGTGTATAAACACCTTGAGTGCATAAGGCACCCCAAAACCTTAACCTCGTCTTATAAGACTTGAATTCTTCCTTTACTCATCCTGTTTGCATAATCATGAATGAGTAATAAATAAATCATTCCACAAATCACATACCTTTGCCTCTAAGCGCACCTTGCATAATTAGAGCACAAATAATTCTTGCAATATAAAACAGTGCCGTCATACGAAATTCACAATGTATAACCAAACAATTTAACTCAGTCATCCCTATACATGGTACTAAGTTCTCGATCCGTCCTTAAACATGCACCTAAAAGCAAGGTTTCGTAACTTGTACATACCTTGAATAAACGAATTGGTATGCCACTTTACTATCTAGAAATCACCTTCAATAAAATCCTCTCCTAAACCAAACAATAACATCTCAATACCCAATCAATCAAATTTACAGCAATACTAACTTACTTTAAAACCTTCAAAATCCAAATCAAACAACACTTTAAAACCTTCCCTTTAGTTAAAATTAAAGGCTTATATATAGTTCTTTAAATTTTCTTCATAAAAACCTTAAAATACACTCTTACACATAAAATTACAGCAAGTTTAATAAAAATCTGAAAATTATTTAAAAACCCCTATAATCTCCCTTTTTAATGGGTGATTAAACCCTCTTTATAAAACATCAAAAGTGGTACTTAGAAACTATTTCCAGCACTTAAAACTTCAATAAAAACATATATTTATGATTAATTAACTTTAAACATAATTAATTTTATTAATCAAACTCAAGGATAATATTTTAAGTATAAAAAAACTTCGTTAAAATCAAAAACTGCTCGAAAATCATATTTAGAGGCTGATATTGGCCACGAAAGGGTGGTGCACACTACCTAAGGTAGTGATTCTTTCTTAAAACGTTGTTTCTACATGGAAAACTGTACTTTTTATCAAAATCGGATGAGTTCAGAACCTGACCGGGATTAAAACGAGATTAATATTAACGAACGGAAATCTAAAATTAAAACACGAATTTACATATTCAAAATAATCTGGAATTAAGTTAAACTAATCATTAGTTATAATCACCAAAATTTCAAAACATCATTACTATAAAAGCCCTAAATCAATTGTTCATAAAAACCCTAAAATCATGATTTTCAATAATTAAAAACACAAGGTTATGAAATTTACAAAATCTGAAAATTATGATATTTATAAAATCTGAAATTATCAAATTGAATCATCAAAATACAATTTGATACTAATTAAATTAATTTCAAACAATAAAATCAAAACCCATAAATCAATAATTATAATTATACAAATTAATAAAACAAAGGAGAAAATAAGACTAACCTTTTTGTGTGTGAAAATTTTGGGGATTAATGGGGTATTTATAGGGGAGAATGTTGTAGGGTAAATAGAAAGATTGTGCCTCATAAAATTAATGGGCCAAATGATTGAAATAGACTAAACTTTAGTTGTATTGAAATAAATTATAGAATGAAGGTTCATAAAATGATTTGTACCAAAATAATTTTTGACCCTAATTAATAATTTGAATATTTTGAAATTAAATTAAGGAAAATTATAAAACAATATTATAAATAAAATTAAATTTCATTTATAACATATTTTAAAATACGGGGGATTACACTAGGCTTGTTGGCTGGCAGCGCTAGTAGCCCGCACGCTTGTGCTGGGCTTGCTGGGTGTGGCAGCCACGGTCAAGGCAGCCCACCTTGGGTGCCTTGATGCCCAAGGGTGGGTGCCATGTGGCGCATGGTGAGAGGTGTGTGAGGTGTTGTGTTGGCCGGTTTTGGGAGAGGGATTGGAGCAAGTTTGGTCCCCCCTCCTCCAAATGGTCCTCACTTAACCTCTCTCATGAGCTTGCCACTTGTTGATTTATTACTAGTTTGATTATTAATTTTATTTTAGCTTTAAAATAAAATAGGAAAATCAAATTCTCCCACATTGATGGGAGAGCTTTTCACTCTCTAGCTTTTCCCTATAAATACCCAAGTTGGGGTATTGGGAAAAGCACTTGAGTGAGAGTTGAAAAAAGCATCACCATTGTGAAAACCTTTGAACTCATTAATCACTCGGGTTTTGGTCGGGCCTTGCTAACCCCAAGGCATTGGACTGTTTTCGGTGGTCGAGTTGTGGATGGACTATCGTTGGAGGTCGTCGTAATTTCGAGGCTTGCTTTCGAAGTAAGAGCCCCTTCCGGTTGGGCGAAGCACGCTCCAAAGGTAATTGTCTTATCTTAATCTTGTGATTAATTTAAGTATGTTTATGGTTTTATTTATTGCGAGTGCGGTCTTGTTTTTGGGTTTGTTTCCGCGGTGAGTCGGACTCACCAAACCCCAACAGGTATATGGTGAAAAACCATTTTTTTTAATTTCATGATCAAACATGAAATGAAACATGGAAAGGGAATGAGCATACATCATTCTCTTTGTTGTTGTTTGTTTGACACTTATTTCATTCTCTTTACCCATATTTATTTTTTATTTTTATCTTTTTTTTTACAAAAGCAAATCCACTATTACAAACTACGAAGCAGTTAAACGAGCCAAACTAGCTCTTACAAACCAACATAAACAAAGGCAAAAACATAAAAACTTTTTGATCGACAAGTCTCGATACTTGTTACCAAATCTGCTTATCTTGGATCATACTTTTTAATAGGCACCACGGTTGAGATAAGGACGGAGAAAACATTGTTGTTGAAGAGCAAAACCCATAGAGACGAAAGGGTTGGTAAAGAGAGAGTGTCATTGCCACACCAGGTAAAACGAGTCGCAACTTGCGACCCCGTACCGTAAACAGGTACACGTAGCCCCTGCTCAAGAAGAGGGACTACAAATGACATGCTATGAACCCCCAAACTTTGCATTTGGGGAGCCTCCTTCGAGACAACGATTTGAAAAACCATTGCTAAATTATCAAGAGAATTAGACATAGTCAATTCTCTAAAGATCTTCCGACATTTGAAATTGGAATGGGACACTGACATAGACCATAAAACCTCAACAACTTCTTTACCGACAACTACAACCAACACTCTAGAATCAAAAAAGGCATTAAAATACCTTATAATCCTTTTAGCATAAACTAACACAAACCATAGCTCCCACAACACTCCTTTATCCTTTAGAAAACCAAGTACCAAAATAAACCTCCGAATAAGGCAAGACCATCCCACCTTAATGTGAGAAAAGCATCACGAGTCTACTTCAACCAACCCATAAAACACCAAACTTCCAAATAAAATACTACTAACAATGGAAATACAACTAACAAAGAAGAACAACAAAACCCATAAAAGAAACTCCCACATCACAATAGTACAAAGCTTAAACCAAAGAGAAAGTTAAGGGAAAAAAAAAACAGAGGGGGAGCCCAACAACCCTTATCCAAAGCAAAGACCCCAAAACCCTAACCCTAACTTCACCGATTCCGTCACAAACACTCTTGACGGCGGCGTTAGGCCTAGCCATCCAATGCAAGGAACCCGAAACCCTAACCCTAACTTCACCGTTTCCGTCACGATCAACACCAGACCACTGACGGCGGTGTTAGGCCTAGCCCTTTGCCCTTGTTTCGCCGATGGAAATCTTCCTTTGACACGAACTTGTGGATCAAAAGCACTCTCCCCTCTTCTTCTTAATTGGGATAAATCCCTACAAACACACCTTTAAAAACAAATCTAAGAATAAATTGAATTCTTAGAAATATAAGTAGGAAAAGGAAAAAAAACGTTTGTGAGAGAAGGAGGAGGAATTTGTGAGAAAAAACAGAGCAGAAATGCAATAGGAACTCGCCGGAGTACGGCTGCGGCGCCGGAACTCCGGCGAGTTCTTTAGGGTTTGATGGTTGTTGGGAGTCTTGGGACAGGAGAGAGAAGAAAGGAAAAGTTTTTAGAGAGAGTTGTTGGTTTCGAGTTTTAGAATCCCCATATTTATTTTTGAGCTCACCCAAAATTAGATTGCATTGATTCCCCAGTATCCCCACCCCCCTATCCTTTTCCATTTCTTTCCCATAGCCCCCATACCCACCAACCTTCTACTCTCTAGAACTCGCTTAGCCACGTTGCCGTAGTCCTAGTCACCTTGCTTGAACTTGCTGCACCTCCCATACTTCTCGTCGTAACCCATCACACCTCCCCCACCTCTCCCCTCTAAAATATCTACCCTCCCCAGAAAAACCTTTCCACACCCACGCATAACCCTAGAAACACTTTCCCCCTAAAATCCTCCGACCGCCCCTCCCCCACCCTCGAAACCCTAACCGTAGTCGTTAGGGATTCGAAAACTATTTAAAATGTGTCATTTTCATGATAGAAATAGTAATTAATCAATAGGTTCAAATTCAAATTATAACAGTATAACTAGAGGTGGAATTACAAGCGTGTCTCTGGGTACCCCAAATGGGTATTCATAAAAGTTACAGTCATATTCTCATGCTCATCGACTGTTCCACCTTGATTTCCTTGCTTTTTGGTCGAGGTCCATTCCTATTTCTGCAAATTGGTTATTATGTGATATCCATTATGCTATTTTGAGTCTTATTGTGTATAGAATAGAAAAGTCCCTCGTTTTTAGATTACTCCAGCCCGGCCACAACAACGAGAGATCGTCAGCTTTTATATTTTCCTTTTTGACTTTATTTATTTATTTTTTTTTATAGTTCTTTTTGAAAAATCAGTATAACTACTGTATAAAGAAGATTGCAGTTATCACCAATCATAGCAGCCTTGAGTAAATTTTTGGTATCTTCATGTAACAAGTCCAATTCATAGTAATTGTGTCCATATATACCTTGAGTAAGCTACAGTCATTTACATCAAAACCAAGGCTTCCTAAATAGGAAGATTACAACTTAATCAATTATAAGTTTGTCTATTTACCATATTCACTACAGAACAGCTTCTTCACCTGTTGAGATTCAGTATAGCTCCCTGGATCATGCTATAGCTCATCATAGGCGTACTCCGAGCGATAAAAATCTATGTCACTGTCACGATCCAAGCTGTTAAATAAAGAGAAAAATAAAAATTTCCCAGGTAAGCATGCTCTCATATCAAAGTAGTGAAAAAGAAACCACAAGTGCATATGATCAGAACTTTGGAAGCCTGTCACAGTTTACAGTTGTCCATCCAATCTGGGATTTATCGTTGTTGTATATCATCATTTTGTTCAACAGTGAAATATCTGCAAGCAGAAAAACAATAAGAGTTACAAGCATATACAAGTAAATTATGGAGTAGATGATTCAACACGAGCAACAGCTTCACCTCCAAGAACATTGAGATTATCCAGCCCTGCCTCAGCACCATTCAATATCCCCAAGCACACATTGCCAAGTTTCTGAAGACCGGGAAAAAAGAAAACTTCAATATCCTGATATACTTGTAATCATCATAGAGAAAGTGAACAAAACTACTCACATTGACAATAAGATAAGCCTCTGGTGACATTTCCAGCATTGCATTATTTGGTTTTGAGAATCTCAAAGCCAAAGGCTTGAAAAACTTTTTGACATCATTGATGGATTTGAAGGGTTTTACACCTTTCCAACATATTGGAAGTGTTTTATCCTCAGGAGCCATATTTAGCTCCTTTTGGTTGATGTTTTTCTTAATCTGAATAAAAAGTTGTGGGAGAGATATTTAAGTTGGCTACACTTTGTTAAAAGTGCATTCAAGATTTCAAGGTGCAAGTGATTGTAATTCTCACCGTGGATAATGCAGCTTTGTAAACTTTACTACTTAAGTAAGTATATGTACTTCCACTGTCAAGAACAAAGGAAAGACCACCCTTGAAAACGATTTTCCCATCAAGGAGCAGCTCTGCAGGTCCTATTGAGTAATAGTTCCTAAAATGCATCATGATGAGGTTAGACAAGGTGGAGAATATTTAGCCAAACAATAACAAATCAGGCAAACTAAATAGCAAAAAGAATGCTTACCCAACTTGTTTTTTCAACATCGGTACCCAAACAGTTCCAGCAGGAATTAGTGTGTCCCCAAAAAACAGGTAACCTCCTCCTTGGTCACTCAAGCAATGGCCAAACACGTTTTTGGTCACTTTTAAGTCATTAAGTTGAGACAAGATACTGGATTTTCCATTTGCCAGCCCAAGAACTCCATCCACGAAAGGAGGTTCGGTTGAACTAGAGAGATCTTGATCATAGCCACAACTGAAGAAACAATCATAAAGTTCATTATCTTCACAGGGTTCATATAAGGATATTATGCTTCAAATTTGAAATTGAAATCCAATAGATTACCCTTCTTCCAAATTTCAATCCCAAAAAAAGTGTTGAGACTGATGCACATATAATTAAAAGAAAAATTAAATAAGTACCAGTGTATCTATCATAAGCTCATTATATACTACAATCACATTCAGTGAAAATTTTGAGAAGGGGAAGTTAAGTAAAACCAAGAAAAAATTTACATTTATAAAACAATAACTTGATACTAAAAAACATCTTGATTAAATTTATTTAGGATTGGAGAAAATAATTTTTTATCCAGGATATGAGGATCCAACCGTATCACAAATTTAATTTCAGCAAGAGATATAAGAAGTACTAACCCAAAAACCAGAGGAGTATGTGTAGTGGAACCATTCAAGTATTGAAGGGGGAAGTTGTCCCTCACCAGTACTCCAAAAGATGAACCATGATCAGCATACTCAACTTCATAGTCACATTGATCGCTAGGATTGTGGCAAGGATAGTTTGAAGAATGTTGCAGGACGGCACACAGGGCATGCTTACATGGGAGAGCATTATTACCCTGGGGTTTGTAAGGCTTGTGAGGACTCTGCAAGGAAGATATAAATTATACTTTTGTAAAGGGACAATGAGACAATAGAAAGTTCTCAATTTATCATTTCAGATCTGTTCCAATGAAGAAATTACCTTTGGACAATTCACGCATGGTGCATCACAGTTGACCCATGTGAGATCGCTGCCAGTATCAATATCAAGATGATAAGGTCTAGGAGGACTGCCTATATTTAAGGTAGTGTAGAAATACCTGCAAACATTGCAAAGACATTGAATAAACTTTGATACTTATGAAACAGATTTTAGTTCAAGATTCATTATTAAATGCTCATCCAAATTTATAGATAAAAAGCTAAGAGTGGGAAAAAAAAAAAAAAAAAAAAAAAAAAAAAAAAAAAGAGAGAGAGAGAGAGAGAGTTTTGGGAAACTCAGAATTAGAAACAGCAACAGAAGCAATATTCACATCAAAAAGAGAATGTGAATCTGTTAATCAAGCTACTATGAAAGAGATAGGAGTGATAAGAGATACTATATTTCATAGTCTTCCTGACATTTTTCCATATTCGCCAAAGCATAAGAATTTAAATAAAATAAAAACAAAACAAAGAAGACGGAGACCCCAGGGCGCACCGGCACAAAGAGTGGAATAGTAAGATCATGAAGAGTTTTAACGAGGTAGAGGGAGACCGAAAATGCCTTGGTTGGAAGGAGCTAGGAAGGATAGGAAGCATATGGATTTACGTGGTCGTAAGGGATGGAGGAAGAAGATTTTTGTGGATGACTATACAGAATAATCACTTTTGGTTCATGTAGCCGACCCCACTTGTGAGATTACGGCTTTGATTGATTGATTGAAAAACAAAACAAAAAGCAAAAAGCAAAAAAATAAAAAAAATAAAACAAAAATAAAAATAAAACAAAAAAGCAAACTTTTAGCACAAAATTATAATGATCAGGATAACATTCCCTTCAACACGAAAACAGCAGTAAACAAGAAGAAACATCAGTTAAGAGGAAACACAAACAGAAGGCAAAGGTGTATTCTGTCAGATACTAAAAGCAATTTCAATGTTTCCCCTTATTCTTGACATCAACATATCAGATTAATATGAGATTTGACAATGATGATTAGTAAGAATTGGTAAATAATTGCAGGGCGTAAAAATGATGAACTAATGAAGAATGTATGCGCAGCCTAGTATGAAACAGCTATACAGAAAAGCAAAAAGGAAGATCTAACATGAATAATAGAAGTGATCAAAGTCATGCTGTGATATGGACCATGTTGTATCTACCCACTAAACTTGAAGCCACTTGAATTGAAGGTTAAACTCTGTGTAAGATTATAGCAGTGAAAATCACACAATCAAGAAGCAAAAGGCAGAACTGAATACATTAAGATGACATTCATTGCGGCTGAAGAACACTGTCAGCCACACGAAGCTAAGCAAGAATGTGTGAAAACAAAGCTTCCCCCTTTACTTAGAATACATTGATGATTTAGCAATACATGAAGCAAGTTTGTTACTGCAGTAGGATTTTGGCAAAATACTCAAATATATAATGTTGTAGTTGTTTTTACCCAATCAAGAATGAGTGGTTCATTTAAGAGACTGATACTCCGGAAAAATAAGGGGTTTTTTTAAAAAAGATTTCTTTCTTGTTTACAGGAAACCATGAACATATATATGCCCTGGACTGAGAATTTTACTTTTTCCAGGTTGAATCATGAGTACTGTGGGGAAAAAATAATTCAAGCAAGTTCGAGATTCACATAAAGTAACTTTCCATTGCTCATATTTGCCAAAATTGGTAAATGGAATAGACATTTTGTATACCTTACTTAGGAAAGAAAAGGGAAGTTACTCATGAATCTACAACTATTTTCATGGATGGGAGCCAATGAGCCACTCATGAATCATATTATGGGGTATAAAATCCTTGGCACTAGCCAAAATACTAGTTCATACAAAGGAAGCTAAAATCTTAAAGTTGAAACTTGAAAAATAATTTGAAGCAATTGGTTGTATTGCGATGCCCTTTTCTAAAGCAACAGATAGAGCAGCTAGAATAGTGGCCTCTTATTGCTCCTGAGAGTCCTGACAACTATGTCAAATTCAAATGTTTCAAACTCGTACAAGAAAGTACATTTTTTTCCTAATACTTCTTCCATGATTCCACCCTCGAAATTAGAACAATTCAAGATGACAGACTACTTAGTGCTAACAAGAAGTAGAATGCACCACTTCTGTATGAGATTGATGATGACCTGACTTTTACTTTCTGAAGTTTTTCTGAAGTGTTATATAAATTACAATTTTTTTAAAAAAATTAAACCATAGCTGTATTTAATCAAGAAATGCGCTTCCTAGAGTGTCATGCCAGCAGAGTTAACTTACTAATTGCTGCTGCACTAATAATATTGATAGTAAGAATGAGAAATAGGAGAAATTTTAAGAAGTTCATTAGAAATCTTAGAATATACAGAGTAAAGAGTTTCAATGATACAGGGCAAACTAAAAATTATGATGAGGCGTAAAATTTTGTCAGCAGAAGGAACAATAATCAATCTGTCAAAAGTTAACTTGACACGGTGAGTAGGTTGGGCCAAAACTTTGCAATTCGAATTTATTTGAAACTTCCGAAATACCTGTATATTTTGCACATAACACAATAGACTTGTGTGTGAAATATACACATCAAGAATGCGACTTGATTTTTGCCCCTATGTGATAGTTACTAAAATTAATAGAGTTTCAAGTCACGAGAACCATCACACATAACACGCTAGACATGTGTGTGAAAGATCCCCCGGGTTATTGGGTAATATATAATTATTATAGTGATAATGGAGCATTGTGTCATGAGAACCATCTGATATGCATAAATTACGTGGCTTGTCATGCTCCGGAAAAAATGTGACATGTAAGATTAACTTAATTTGATCAAGAATGAACGAACAATCAGTTCACACCTTAATGAAGTCTCTTTTGATTTAGAATGATGTGTAAATTAATATGAAATCTAATGTTGCCAGAATCAAAACCCTGCACATCTCAATCAACCCAAAAACCATTACATTTTAAGGTAATAGAATCAGATTTGAGAACTTCACAAAAATAAATAAATATAAATGATTTTTAACATTGTTTCTGTTGAACTTAAACATCATTTGAATGGTTAAAATAATAAAATTACACTAGTTGTATTATGACTTGCTATTTGCTTATTTAATGTTGTTTGCACTTAGACATCTTGTTTGTTTAATTCTATATTTACATCTCACTAAAGATAGAAAAAAGTTGTAATTCTTTGTTGGATGAACCTAAAACCGAACACACGAGTTTTTGAACAAGCATTGTTCGAACCAAATCCATAATTACCCAAATCCGAAAAGACCAAAAACACCCGAAACAAACCCAATCCGATCGACCTATTTGACATGTTTTGAGTTTAATTTTGCAAAAGAAAACACTTGAATAAAGGTAGGAAGACGGAAAAGGTGGAAAAGGAAAAGGAAAAGGGTAGGAAAGTTAATCAACAAAAGATAAGTCAAGAAAGTTTATCAACACAACGAGAAGTCAAACATTAAATAACTCTCATGCAAACAAATTACTAAATAAGATGAAATTTTCATCAAAAACAAACAAGTCAAACCAAAAAAAAATGCAAAAAATTACTCAAAATAAATCAAACAAAAGATTCAATGGGCAATCAAATTCACAATAAAATGAGATTCATAAGTCATAATTAATCATTAAAATTATAAATATAACTATAATTAGAGCTAGAACTAGAACAAAATCATGACAAAAATGCAGTCAAAATTGCCTAGCAAGATTAATCATGCATCAAAATCATAAAACAAAATTCAACAGTACACAATTTTCAACCCACCAACATCACATTCAAGATTAATCATGCATCAAAATCATAAAACAAAATTCAACAATACAAAAAAACATAAAAATCATAAAAACATTAGAAAATAAGCAAGATTAAGAAAAAGAAGAGATACCCATCAGGATAAACGTTTCCCTGAACACGAAAAACAGCACTTAGATCAAAGCCATTGATTGCAGAAGAACCACCATGATTCTGGGGTTCACAGAAAATACCCTGAAAAAATGTTGCAGAAAAGAACAAAAACACCAGAATTACTGAAAAATATAATTTCTCAAAGTTTGATCCCCACATTCTTGTTTTTTTCTGCTGAAATTTTGAAAGTGATAGTTTTTATGATGAGTAAGAAAGTTGTAGTGAAGAAGTTTGGTGGGAGTATTTTGGGGTTGTTTAAGCAGAGGAAGAAAGAGCAGAGAATTGAGCACACCGCGTGTTCGACGAAATTACAGGTATAGAAATTTATAGAAAATTGAATGACCTTTCCACCTGTTCACGCGGTAGGAGATCATCACTCTGTTTGAATCAAAACTAGTTTTTGACCCCGGTTTCGGGTTTTGATTATTAAAATGATATATGAAATATTGTGTCACGAGAAATGTTGTATGTAATATGTTACATTTGGGTGTAAAATGTACACATTAAGAACATGATTTAGTTTTTGACCTTGTGCTCGGGTTGAAATTATTATAGTAATATATATGGAGTATTGTGTCACGAAAAAATGTCACACGTTATATTTGTGTGTGATAATATACACATCAAGAAGTTCACTTAATTATTTACTCTACTACCCAAGTGATAGCTGTTTCGGGGTTTTTTGATGTGTCCTGCGGGAGAGTTACAATTCCAAGAATGCCCTTCGACGCCTGTGCCTGCAAAATCACGAAGACTCCTGGGGGTAGGAGCTCCGCCTCCGACGATCAAGTTAGTAAAGATACGGGAGGTAAAATGCACGTAATGTAGAAGTTACTTCTCGCGTAATGGGAGTATTCTGCAATTAATATTGCTTGGGGTAAGTGTTTTTCTTTTTGAGGAGTATTCAATGTGAACAACAAATGTTCCAGCCTCCCATTAATGAGGGTCCTTCCACTATTTATAGTGGGGAAGGGATGGTTTCCCTTTTAGGGTTTAGAGGACACGTGTCAGCAGAGGATTGGAGCCCTGCTGACCAACGGCTGGATGCCACGTGTCACTAGGCCATTGGGCCACGTGTTTAGGGTATTTTTACCCCAAACATTTGCCCCTCACTGGTGCTGACGTGGCAGGGTGCCACATGGCGCCGGTGAAAGTTTTTTTTTTTTTTTTTTTTTTTACAACTCTTCAGATTCTTTTTGAAGGATGGAAAAGCAGAAGGCGAAGAGTCACGACTTTTCACCTTCTGGGACAAATTCTATAAATAGGAGAAGATGTCCCCCGAGCTCTCATTTACAAACTTTGCCAAATTTCTGAAAATTTGAGAGCAGCCGGCAATTTGAGAGTTGAGAGCATTCGGAGTTGAGATTCGTTGAGAGCAACCGGTCTACAGACCGTCTGGGTCGTTGCAAGCTAGCCAAAGGTTTTCGAGAGGGTAATCAGAGAAACCCAGCCGGATTTTGAACCGCCTGCGTCTTCGCAAGCATCCCAAAGAATTTCCAGATTTTCTTCTAGGTACCGTCTCTATTCTTTCTAGCTTTTTCATGTATTTCCGTTTGAGTCTTTTACTCGCATTTTTGTTCATTGGTCCCATAAGTAGATGGACCCCTTATACCCATACCCGGAACCTAGCTGTGAACGCAGCCGGTTTATTAGTACGGCTGAGTCTAGAACTGGGTCTGCCGCCTCTGTTCTTTGGGACAACCCTTTTTCAACACCCATATCGACCGACTCTGTGTCTGTGCAGGACACAATGGCCAGAATCCGGTCTACTGCCAAAGATCCCAACTACAGAAGTGGGAGCTCAGATGAGCAGCCGCCTGAGGTCCCAGCTTCAGGCGGTGAAGTAGAGCAAGGAGAGGTAGAGCAGAGAGGCTCACCCGGGGGCGCTCCTAGCACCCCGGGTGATAGCATTTTAAACAAAGAGACTGCTCCCCTCCAGGAGACCAGAGAGCAGGTAGGCTCTGATAAGGAGGTCTCCAACTCCCCAGCCGGCTCTGATGCCGGTCACGTTCAAAGTAGCAGTAGCAGCTACTTAACCGAATCTGAGGATAGCGAGGAGGCGGAGAGGCCTTCTTGGGATAATAGGAACGATCCTCTCATGATCGCCGTCTCCTCTAAGGACCGCGAGCTCATGCGGGCTGCGCTGCCAGATTTTATCAAACGGCGGCCGCTGGGGGGTGACTATACAATAAAAATCCCGGCTGCTCTGGGAACAATATGGTGGGAGGATGGACAACCAAACGCGAACGCTTGGTTCGGGTGCTACGAGGCGGCCTTCGTGGCCGGAGTCCGCTTCCCTCTCCACGACACAATAAAAGCCATACTTAGGGGGTATGGCCTAGGTCTCTGGCAATTAACCCCCAACTCATGGGTAAATATTTTAGGGTATATCGCCGCCTGCGAGATGCAGGGCCTCAACCCCGGCTGGGAGGCGTTTGCCCACATGCATTACTTGAGTAGGAGCCCAGGCGGCTGGAGAGCCTGGTATACCTTGACCACCCAGCCCAAATACCTTATGACCTTGGACAAGCCATCCAAATGGTCGGACTGGAAGCACCGGTTCTACTTGGTTAAGGCCCCAACTACGGCAGAGAACAAAGAATTCCGGATCTACAACCGGAAACCAGAACTCTTGGGGACCAAGTGCTGCCTGCCCCCTGTCCCGGAGGATGATAGAGAGACCATCCTTGACTCCGGGTTTTTTGAGTTAGTTCCTGACACCCTCTCATCCGGAGAGATAGTAAGGGTACCTAGAAACTGGGTGCCCAAACATGAATTTTTTAGGGACGAATGCTTCTTGTCCGCTTGTGGTCTAAGCAGCATGTTTAAAAAACGTATGTATTCGGAACTCAGCCGGTTTCTTTCGAACCGGATGCTTTTATTTCCTTGCTTATTTATTATTCTAACCGTGTGCCTTCCTCTGCAGAAGAAGCCAAGAAAATGCTGCCCACCGAGAAGACACCGGCTAGGTCGGCTGCCGACATCCGGAAAGCCAATCTCGAGAAAAAACTTGCTGCCCAGGCGGCGAGGAAGGTATAACCGTCTGATCCTTCTCGTTTATTTTAATCCTTTTATCCCATAACTTATATTTTTCTCGTTTACAGGACGGGAAGCAGATGCCCCGGTCCCTTCAAAAACAGGTCAGGCCTCCGCCGACCCAACAAGAGTCTGCATCCAAGGTGCAGAAGACAGCCGACCGGCAAACTACCGGCGGCAAATCAATAAAGGTCCCAGGCGGGCCTGGATCTGCGGATGTGCTTTCTGCCATCCCATTGAGGACCGCAACCGGTCCCT
The DNA here is from genome assembly GCF_001683475.1 of Chenopodium quinoa. NCBI lineage: Eukaryota > Viridiplantae > Streptophyta > Magnoliopsida > Caryophyllales > Amaranthaceae > Chenopodium > Chenopodium quinoa. The sequence continues at coordinate 734,048 of NW_018744828.1, forward strand.
CTGAAGGCCGTTCGGGCCGCCAAGGTAACTTCGACCTTACACTGCTTGACCTGCCCATGCGGGTCAAGTCTTATTCACAGTCTCGATCGCAGCCGGGGGATTCTCCAATCAGCCGGCAATCTATAGGCAGAGCATATGCGAGTTTCTCACCGTCTGTTTCTGGTGCAGATAATTCTCCCCGCTGGCCGGACGGGGCACAATATGCCCTGGCCATGCTGAAAGCCGTCCCCAGGGACGAGAAGGAGGCGATCCCTGGGATCAACTCCTTTAATGCCGACCGGGTGCTGGTCGACCTGGCCGACGTATGCTCCAACAACCATGCGGTAATTTTCTTGACGTGCATTTTTAAATATGCAGTATTAACCGGCTGTATTTTTGCAGGATATGCTGCGCGTAGAGGGGCTCAAACGAGCTTATACCCGCAAGTCTGAAGAGGTAAGGAGAAGCAAACGGGCTGTTGATGACGCCCATAATGTTGCTGACTACTCTTTGTACATGCATGGCTTAGAATCTAAATCTATACGCATGGAACAGGCGGAGAAGACCAAGGCCCTCCAACAGCAGATTGATCAGCTGAAAAACCAAGTTGACCAACTGCAGGCGTCCCTGGATGATGCCAATAAAAAGTTGGAGGAACAGAAAGAGCCCCTCCAACGGCTGAGCAAGGCGGAGACTGAAAATGGCCGCCTTGCCAAAGAGAATGAGCGCCTGCGCAAAGAGGCGGCTGCTGCCAATGAGAACTTCAAGGCCACCTTAGAGTCAGAGCAGGAGAGGCTCATTGAAGAGAATGAGCATGACTGTGCAAACCGGATGCAACGGGCGTTTTCCCTCATCCACCCGGAGGCGGACTTCACCGTCTGGGAACTCGCCTTCAAATATTCTGATCTTGCCATTCTGGCCGAGGAGGCGAATGAGCCGGGGCCCGGACCCTATGACGCTTGGGTTAGGGAGGAGATTGCGCGACGGCAGGCGGAGGCTGCTGAAGAGGAAGAAGTTGTTCCTGAAGCCGACGCAGCCGCTCACCCTGATCCAACCCAGAACCAACCGGAAGAGGACCGGTTCACTGTTCGCCTGGAGTAGCAACTACTTCCCGGCCTGCGCGCCTTGCATTATCTTGTAATAGCACCGGATGAGATGGGCTAAGCTGTAATAATTTTTATTTTGAATATTAACATTTTCACCGGCTGAGCCGGCTTTTGAATGCTTTTTATGTTTCTGCACTTCAATACTAGAATTCTTGTTATTTTTTTATACATATTTCTGCGAGGATAACCAAAAGAACCCCGCCGGTAACACTACCGCTTGGGTCTTCGCAAACAGCAAAGAAATTTGCAAAGGTTGCCAAGAGGACCCCACCGGTAACACTGCCGTCTGGGTCTTCGCAAACTAGGCGAAGAAATTTGCAAGGGTTGCCAAGAAGACCCCACCGGTAACACTGCCGTCTGGGTCTTCGCAAACTAGGCGAAGAAATTTACTAGGGTTGCCAAGAAGACCCCACCGGTAACACTGCCGTCTGGGTCTTCGCAAACTAGGCGAAGAAATTTCGACCCAAAACCAAACCAAGTTTGCGAGGGTTGCCAAGAAGACCCCACCGGTAACACTGCCGTCTGGGTCTTCGCAAACAAGGCGAAGAAATTTACTAGGGTTGCCAAGAAGACCCCACCGGTAACACTGCCGTCTGGGTCTTTGCAAACTAGGCGAAGAAATTTCGACCCAAAACCAAACCAAGTTTGCGAGGGTTGCCAAGAAGACCCCACCGGTAACACTGCCGTCTGGGTCTTCGCAAACTAGGCGAAGAAATTTCGACCCAAAACCAAACCGGATGGCGTCTGGGTAATTGCCCCTGGATAGCGGCATGGGTCTTTGCAAGCCAGGCGACTATCCATATGATATAGCTCGAATATACACTAAGTGCCAACATTAGATTCGGGAGCCAGTCGGTTTATACTGAATTACCGGTCGGGACTTCGCAAAAGAATCACGCCAGATTAGGATGTCCATTCACCGGTTGGGCTTTTGCAAGCATACCCCTGAATGAATTATGGCCTAGACCCAATGTTTTTAGGCCTGCTCTTAGAGAGTCAGGCGGCGGTATTGAGTACCGGCTGTCCTTCCAAAAAGTGAGCCGGCTGCAAGTTTGGGGTTGCTAGCCTGCCCTTTTTTGGTGCGAAGGATCGTCAGGCGGATTTGTCCGCCTGTGTGATCGCTTAGAACAATTTACCACCCAAATGGGAGATGTTCTCTTCAATGAATTCACCCGTATGGGTGTCACCGGATGAAAAAATTAGTTACTGGTGCCGCTTGTGGTAGGCACAAGACATGGCGGCTGTATACAAAATTGAATGTAATTCTCATTAATCATTTGAAAATTTTCAAAAGATGTACAATACTTAGAAGTAGTATTTTTTTGAGGTTATCTACATTCCAAGTTCTAGGCAACTTTCTTCCGTCTGGAGTTTCCAGGCGGTAAGTGCCGTCTCGTACTTCTTCAAAGATCCGGTAGGGTCCCTCCCAATTTGGGGTTAATTTGCCTTGTTCATTGGCCCTACCGGTTGCCTCCATTTTGCGAAGCACAAAATCTCCTTCTTTCAAAGGTCTTTTACGAACCCGCTTGTTGTAGGCTCTAGTCATACGCAGACGGTAGATCTCATGACGCAAGGCAGCATTCCACCTTCGCTCTGGAAGAGCGTCTAATGCCAACCGCATGGCTTCCCAGTTAGCCTCCTCATCATATAACATAATGCGTAGAGTAGGCTCATAATGTTCAATGGGAAGAACTGCTTCAGTGCCGTATGTCATGAGAAATGGGGTCTCACCGGTTGCCCCCTTTTCGGTTGTCCGGATAGCCCAAAGGACATGAGGTAATTCCTCTGCCCATAGTCCACCGGCTCTTTCTACTTTCTTCTTTATCCCGTCTGAGATCAACTTGTTAAAAGCCTCAACTTGACCGTTTGCCTGAGGACGGCCAACGGATGCAAAACAATGGGAAATTCCTTGGTCTCCCAACCAAGTCTTCAGGACAGGCGTTTCGAACTGCGGTCCGTTGTCGAAAACCATGGACATTGGAACCCCGAACCGGGTGATGACGTTTCTCCAGATGAAAGAAATCACGTCTTTCGTTTTAATCCCTTTTACCGCCTCTGCCTCAACCCATTTGGTGAAGTAGTCTACTGCTACAAGAATGTAGCGGCGGCCGCCTGATGCAGGCGTATAAGGTCCCAAAATGTCCATGCCCCATTTAGCAAACGGAACCGGACTATGGATTGCCGTGAGTTCTGTTGCCGGTTGCTGTATCAACTTAGCGAATTTTTGGCACTTGTCGCATCTCTTTACTAGATCCATGGCATCCGCTTCAAGAGTGGGCCAGAAGTACCCTTGCCGTCTGGTTCTTCTGGCCAGGGACCTGCCGCCAATATGCGAGGCACAAAACCCCGCGTGCAGATCTTCCAAAACTTCTCTCCCCCTATCCGGGGTTACACATTTCAAAAACGGCTGCAGGTATCCCTTCCGGAGGAGTTCCCCTTGATGCATAACAAAACTTGAAGCACGCTTCTTGAGCGCTGATGCTTCTGAAGGGTCATCCGGCAAGGTACCATCCGTCAAAAAGGACCGGATGGGATCCATCCAGGTAGCAGTTCTGTCCAAGACTCCAATGGGATCATTCTGAATACTTCGTTTTTCAATGACTTCCCAAAAGACCGTCCTAGGAGCATCACCGGAGGCTGATGATGCCAACTTTGAGAGGGCATCCGCCTGATTGTTTTCAGACCGGGGCACCTGTCGCAGATGAAATTCATCGAAGGACCCAGCCTCCTCTTTGACCGCCTGCAAATATTTGATCATAGCCGGATGGGTGGCTTCGTAGTCACCAAGGTATTGGCTAACGATCAGCTGTGAATCTGAGCAGGCGTCGACCTTTCTTGCACCGGCTGCCTTACACATGCGCAATCCGGCTAGCAGGGCTTCATACTCTGCCTCATTGTTGGAGGCTTGGAACTTAAACCGTAGTGCATATTCAAACTTATCCCCTTCCGGGGAATGACAGATAACACCTGCACCACAGCCGTTCACCGTAGAGCTGCCGTCTACAAATAACTTCCAGACCTGATCAGGGTTTTCCGGGTGCACCGGCCTAGTCATCTCGACAATAAAGTCGGCAAACGCCTGACCTTTCACTGCCCGCCTGGGTTCAAAAGTTATCTCAAGGCCTTGTATTTCAACAGCCCACTTGATCATTCTACCGGATGACTCTATAGCAGTCATCGTACGCTTGAGCGGCTGATCTGTGTATACCACAACCGGATGTGCCAAAAAATAAGGCTTCAACCGCTTGACTGCTACGAATAAGGCCAACCCAAATTTTTCGATCATGGGGTACCGGAGCTCAGCATTCTTAAAGACATGGCTGATGAAGTACACCGGCAACTGAATGCCGTCTCTCTCAGCGAGGAGAACGGCACTAAGGGTGTGATCAGAGACGGCTAGGTACATGTACAGAACCTCCCGGGGTAGGGGGCTCACTAGCCTTGGCAAAGAATGCAAGTGCTGCTTAAGCCTCTGGAATGCCGCCTCTGCTTCTTCACCCCATTCAAACCTTGACCTCTTCCTGATTGCCTGGAAGAAATAGAGGCACTTGTCACCCGACCGGCTGAGGAACCTCCCCAATGCCGCCAGACAACCGGTCAACTTCTGGACCTCTTTTACAGTGCGGGAGACTTCATGTCAATTACCGCCTGTATTTTTTCCGGATTAGCTTCGATGCCTCTTTGGTCAATCAAGAATCCGAGAAACTTCCCAGACTCAACACCAAATACGCATTTCTTTGGGTTAAGCATGACCCGGTGCCGCCTGAGTGTGGTGAAGGTTTCTTGCAGGTCTGCTAGGTGATCCGTCTGTAGCTTGGATTTGACTATCATGTCATCGATATACGCCTCTACATTCCTGCCAATCTGGTTGATAAAAACGGTGTTTATCATGCGCTGGAATGTAGCCGGTGCATTCTTCAACCCAAACGGCATTACCGTATAGCAGAATAACCCCTGATCAGTGACAAAAGCCGTCTTCTCCTGATCTTTCTTCCAGAGAGGTATTTGATGGAAGCCGGAATAAGCATCCATAAAGCTCATTAACGCATGGCCGGCTGTTGAGTCGACTAGGCTGTCAATCTTTGGAAGCGGGTAGCTATCTTTTGGGCATGCTTTGTTCAGATCTGTGTAATCCACACACATCCGCCAAGTACCGTTCGGCTTCTTTACTAGAACGACATTTGCCACCCAATCCGGGTAGTAGCATTGCCTAATGAACCCAGCATCCAACAACTTTTTTGACCTCAGCCGCTGCCGCTTGAGATCTTTCTCCACCATGATCCCTCTTTTTCTGCCTAACCGGCTGCTTTTTGGGATCTACGGCTAGCTTGTGGACAGCAAGATCCGGGCTGACGCCTGGCATCTCTTCCACTTTAAAGGCAGAGATGTCTTTGAATTCCTTCAGCAGCTGGAGCAAGCCTTCTCCCAACCGTTCGAAGGCTACCGTCCCGACCTTGACTGTT